>NC_138973.1:12602500-13202500 GCF_055761805.1 Camellia sinensis | reverse complement strand
CTCCCTCCCCTCGGGGAAAGAAACAGAGAAAACCGAGTCTGGTTCGCAAACCGAGACAAGGCACAGAAGAGGGTTCGGAAATCCAGAGGCAGGGCTTACGGCCGCGACTCTGAGACTTCTGAACGAGCATGATATGCAACGTCACCGAGCGCTCAATCGGTGATGTCTGAGTCTTAAGGTCGGTCAAAAATGGGGTGTCTACACACATACACAACACTCTGTTCATCAGGCACGCAGCTCACGACACCGTATTCTATTCATTTGGCACACAACTCATAACACAGTATTCTGGGCACACAGCTCAAAACACAATATTTTGTTCGTTTGGCACGCAGCTCATACACAACACTCTATTCATCGGGTACGTAGCTCGCGACACAGTAATCTTTTCGTTTGGCACACAGCTCATAACACAGTATTCCGGGCACACAGCTCAAAACACAGTATTTTGTTCGTTTGGCACGCAGCTCATATACAACACTCTGTTCATCGGGCATGTAGCTCGCAGCACAGTATTCTGTTTATTTGGCACGCAAGTCATAACATAGTATATTGGGCACATTGCTCAAATCACAGTATTCTGTTCATTTGGCGCGCAGCTCAAAACACAGCATTTTTTTCATTGGGCACACGGCTCAAAACACAACATTCTAGGCACACAGCTCACATCACAGTATTCTGTTTATTTGGCACACAGCTCACAACACAGTATTCTGGGCACATAGCTCAAAACACAGTATTTTGTTCGTTTGGCACGCAGCTCATACACAACACTCTGTTCATCGGGCATGCAGCTTGCGACATAGTATTCTGTTCATTTGGCACGCAGCTCATAACACAGTATTCCGGGTACACAGCTCAAAACACAATATTTTGTTCGTTTGGCATGCAGCCCATACATAACACTCTGTTCATCGGGCACGCAGCTCGCAACACAGTATTCTATTCATTTGGCACACAGTTCATGACATAGTATTCCGGGCACACAGCTCAAAACACAATATTTTGTTCATTTGGCACGCAGCTCATACACAACACTATGTTCATCGGGCACGCAGCTCATAACACAGTATTCCGGGCACACAGCTCAAAACACAATATTTTGTTCGTTTGGCACACAGCTCATACATAACACTTTGTTCATTGGGCACGTAGCTCGCAACACAGTATTCTGTTTATTTGGCATGCAACTCATAACATAGTATTCTGGGCACACAGCTCAAATCACAACATTCTGGGCACACAGCTCAAAACACAGCATACTGTTTATTCTGAACATATAGCTCATAACACAGTACACTGTTGATTCTGAACACACAGCTCATAACACAGTACAGTTGCTTATTTTGCAACTGAATACATCTGTTCATTTTGAATACAGGTAGTTTCTCGTTTCACATGGGGGTACGGGTCAATCATTGTGAGGAAGTGGTATATGGAGCTCCCGGATGCTATTCGACATATTGTAGATGAGGCAGGGTTTGGCCTATTTTGTATGGGATTGTCGCGTCATCCGGCATGCAGGACCTTCTGGGTGTACTTGTAAAGAGATGGTGGGAAACCACTAACTCCTTCCATTTCTCAGCCATCGGGGACATGACGATGACCCCATATGACTTCTCGATGCTGATGGGCCTCGATGTGGCAGGGCGGCCGATCTCATACGATACCGATATGGGTGAGTGGGAAACAGCTTGGACTCATCTGCTCGGAGCCCATCCGCCGATCGACAGATCATCAGACAAGGTCAGGTACACCTGGTTCGTCGAGCAGTACAGGAGGACTACGCCCGAGACTTTTGAGGCCATACAGCAGTATGCCCGTGGATTTTTGATGTTCTTTCTCGGGACCACACTGTTCTTCGATAGGGGGAACATGGTCGGGCTTTATCTACAGAGTGCTCTAGTGGACCTATCACAGGTCTGGCACTTTGATTGAGGTGGCGCTGGTCTCGCTACCCTTAATTGCTACATGAGCGTGACCTCCTGCGGGCGGGGGAACATAGTAGGTGGCTACTGGAGAGCCTGGGAGGTACATTCTGCCCTCTTGATTTATATTTCTGCTTTTCATTATCTGTACACTGCACACTGCACACATTACACACATTACATTCTGTACTCTTCATTCTGCACTGAACATTTTGCATTTTCTATATATTTTGTATTCTGACAGCCACTGTCTTGCCTTTCACAGATGTGGGTTTACGCCTACTTCCCGATGCTTGCTCCCGAGATCGAGGTCGAGGCACCTCTCGAGATCCCTTATTTATGCAGATTTGAGGGTCAGTGCCGGCCCAGGCCCTGGGAGACTCTGCCATATCTCCGGCAGTATTTTGACACCGTACGGGAGACAGAGGTAATCCAGAACTCTCAGTTCTTCATGCTTTTAGCTTTGATTCATCTTGCATATCTATGGCATCTAATCAGTTTATGTACTTGTTATCCATAGATCACCTAGCAGCCTTGGATAGCCATGCCAGGGTATTCTCGGTTCCAGTTCGCTGGGGCATGGGGCGCCTCCCGATACAGGGTTTTGTTTGAAGGACCAGTCGACAGAGCCTGGTTTCATGCGTCAGACGATGGGTAATCTTGCTCAGGAGGTCCCCTCACCGCCTCCACTGGACATGCGGTCCACAGAGAGCCTCACTCCCCAGGAGGTTGACGACCTTATGTTGGGTGTTGACATAGTTCTTTTCCTGGAGGAGGGGGAGTACGTGATATATCGCCATACATACCTGATACCTCCACTGACAGGTGTCCGTACCCCCACGAGGAGAGCTGTTAATATGTCGTTGTTGAGTCGCGCCCAAGCTGCGGACATTCCTTCGACTAGCAGGGCCGATACATCGAGGAGCAGGAATAGGGGGATGCCCCTGTTAGGCAGTATGCTAGACGGCCAGACCTTCTAGCCGAGCTGACAGGCTGGCAGTATGGGACACTATACCAGATTCTGCTAGAGCCTCCATTGCCAGATCATCGATATGTCAGTGACCTTGACTCACCACCGGTATGCTCCACGATTTTCATTTTTATCATTCAGATATTTAGACATTCATTCATTCACTGATGACTTGAACTTGCATCTGCAGCCTCCTAGAGAATATACTGAGGGGTTGCTCGGAGTGGTGGCCTCACTTGAGGGTATGGTCTTGTGGAGGGAGACGCTGCTGTACGCCTCCGGCATTCCGGTACTTTTCAATTTCCTTGTATTTATCATACTTTTAATGATATACTGAAACTAAACACTTCACCACACTGATTCACTGCATGTGTTGAGCACGTCTAACACATCACATTCACGTACTATATCTACATGCACACATTCCATGTACCATACTTGCATCTGTATCTGATATGCATACTCTGGCTGATGTATTCAAACTCCCTTTTTTAGGTCACACCTCTACAGCTCGAGCCATCCAGGCCTTCCCGAGTAGTTGGCAGAGGGGTTTCGACTTGCGGTCGAGGGAGATGTAGAGCACCTACCAGATGTGACGACGAGTCTAACAAGGAGGAGGAGTCAGCACACCCTTAGTCCGAGACATCTGCGAGCAGAGATGATGACTCTGGTTCCGATTCTAATGGCAGAGAGGACGCCGATGAGGATTCCAAGGATGGCGACTCCGATTCAGGCGGGGGTGTCGGCGGCGGTAATGCAGAGGCTGCTCAGCCGAAGAGGATGAAGAGGGCCTCTTGATCTTGATCTAGATAGCACCGATGCAGATGTTTTTGCTTTATTTTCTTTTTACTAGTAGTTGTAGCACATTGTACAGCGTTAGACAGTTTTATTTTCTTTAAAACTTGTACCTTGTTGTAAAATGTTATAAATAGAAAACATGATGGAATGAAAACAGCTTTTTGTTCAAAAAGTGTTGTATTTGTATTCTGAGCATTGCCTTGCATCATTTTGCACAAAAATGAGATTGAATGGAAATTGAACATCGTGTATTGCTAAGTCAGGTAGTGAACCAACGCAACAAACTAAACAACTTAAAATAACTCGATAAATGAATTAAAAACAACTCGATAAGCAAAGAGCAACAACTCGATAAACAAATCGCAACAACTCGATAATCAAAGAGCAACAACTCGATAATCAAAGAGTGACAACTCGATAAGCAAAGACTTAACAACTCGATAAGCAAATGCATATTGGATAAACAAAGTGACAGAAGGCATCCGAAATAGAGGTAAACTCAGGCCTTCAGTACTCTCAGCACATAAGAAGGCTAGAAACACTCTTCGGGTGACAAAAAACAGCTGCCAGCCACCTTTTTGCTCATGGCCGACCATCAAAAAGGGCTGGCCGACCACTTTTTGCTCTGCAGACTACAAAATGTGGCTGGCCGGCCAGAAAAACTGGCTGGCCGACCAGTTATGTTGGGGACCTCCAGATTGTTGCCACATGTCCTCTAAACAGTGCCTTATCCTCCATAAAGGTTCCAGCTTTGTGGTTCCCTCATTCTAACTCAGTTTTGCACCAAATGTAGGCATTTCTCGTCCAAAATCTCACAAATTGGATCGCTAACTTGGATGGCTCGGAAAAGCTGAATTTCTGAGGCTTCGGCATAAATGCACTATTCACGCTGAGCCGCACCCCGCTGCATTTTCCGTTCCTTTGTGCCACGGCAAGGTGTTGGAATCCAATTACGCACATCTTTAGCTTTGGCGTACAAGAGATATGTCCCACTTTTGAAGACTTTCAAGCTTTGATGGAGTCCGAACGCGATGAAGAAATCTTGCCCCAGTTCCGTTGTGGCCACGTCCAAGCCTTAGGATGGATGTGCGGGCTTACTTTGCATGATGCTCGGTCATTGACTCGCGACAGAGTACTGGACATTCCGAGCTTGATCCATCGATTTTCTAATGCCAGTGACCGCGACAACCATCACTGGTAGGGTTTTCGGCAACATGCGCTTTGCTTGTGCATGTTGTCTCATTTCTTGCTTGCCCCAAGCTCCGGTGGGTTTAGCACCCGTTTGATTGAGATTTCCCAAGGCTTAAAAGAGGGCAAGAACTGCATCGCCATGATGCTAGCTGAGATATTGATGGGTTTGGATGCTTTCCATCACCGAGAGACGACTAGATTTGCAGGGAGTCCATTACTGCTACAGGTAATGCTTCCCACCCTATCTCACATATATATTTCTCACATCACTCAGCCCTTAGGCTCGGTTTTTCTCTCAAAACCCTTTTCTTACTTTTCTCTCAACGTACACCTCTCTATTCTTTAATCTCTCATTTTTCATCCCTCCCCAGATATAGTTGATGGATAAATTGAAGGTTGTGGACTCATGCCCAGCATATTCGGCTCGCGGCTATTTCTTCTGGCGACGTCTAGTCGATGCCTCTGATGAGGGATGGTGGTACGAATGGATGTGCAATCTGTTCGCTGTCAACATTGCTTGGTGCTGCCCCTGAATCAATTTACCGGCGATGAGCTACAGTACGACTTGCTAGCACGGGATTCAGTTGATTGGCCTGACACACTGTGTCCTTTATTTCCCATTTCGAATCCAGCATCAATTTGGACATAATCAGACTTGCCCAGAAGAAGGGATAGAGTACCTTATTGCATTTCCAGTCCGAGGCGCACAGCTTGCTCGGTATGCCACAACATGGGAGATGAGAGAGCTTCTGGCCCCCGCTTCCATTTTCAGTTGCACCCTATTTGATGAGTGCCTAGCTTGGCTTGATGAAGAGGCATAGGTTGGGCCTACTTTAGCATCAGAGGCTTCCATAAGCTTTGGGAGGGGGCGTAGGAACACCTGACTGTGCCCCGAATTTATTTGCTTTAATCAGTACTTGCAAGTTTTCTTTATAAATGTAATAAAAAATAACTTCAATTTGTATTCAAGAGTAAGAGAACTCTGTATTGAAATCAATGTAATTGAAGGTTGTGGGTATTGAAAATTTTCCGTTTGGTCCAAAAATGGTCTAAGTTGTAAAAAGGTTAATTTGAGCAAAATCAACTTTTATTAAAACTTTTCAAAACCATTTTCGATATGGATCACAACTAGACACGCCTAAGATCTATCACTGAGATGTACAACCTCGGATCCCAGCAACTAGAAAGTTGCCCCTAGTCTTAATAGCACTGCACTGGAGATCACAACCGAGCTCTTGAATGCAGAATAGACAAAGATGACCAAACATGATCACATGGACAAAGTTGATCGGGGAAGTGTTTATGGCTGGACTTCAAAATGAAGTTGTCTACGTATCCCAAAGATGGGAATCAAGCCTTACGTAGTTCGGCTTGGGTTCACTCGTGTATTAACACTCTCCTTTTGCACTCTAACTTTTGCCAAGGCTGCCCTTTCTGGGGTTTCAACCTTGCGAGCTCAGTTTTTATTATTTCAAATTTTTCATGCTCTAACTTTTGCCTAGGTCGCCCTTTTGGGTTTTCGGCCTAGCGAGCCACTCAGGGAAAGTATGTCTTTAACTTGTCCATGTTGATTGGCTGGGAGAACTCTAGGCCATCTAGGTCCATCAGAATGACAGCTCTACCCAACCAGATAGATTTGATGATGTAAGGGCCAGTCCAATTGGGTCTAAACTTGCCCTTGGGTCGTTGATGGGAGCTCGGTTGTCCTTGAGCACTACATCCCCCTCTTTCAAATTCCTGAACGTAACCTTCTTGTTGAAAGCCTTGGCAATTCTTCGTTGATAACCCTGGACATGATACAGTGCTTTCAGCCTTCTTTCATCAAAGAGCATGAGTTCTTCGAACCTGCTTTGCTGCCAATCTGCCTCAGCTATCTGACACTCAGCCAATACTCGTAATGACGGAACCTTAACTTCGATAGGCAGAACAACCTCTATCCCATAAACTAAGGAATACGGAGTTGCTCCAGTAGAAGTTCGAATTGAAGTCCGGTAGCCCCAAAGAGCAAATGGCAGCTTATCTGGCCAGTCCCGGTAGGTCTCTACCATCTTCTGCAGAATGTGCTTGATGTTCTTGTTAACGACCTCAATAGCTCCGTTGGTTTGCGGCCAATATGTAGATGACTTATGAAAAGCCACGTTCTACTTCTCCAACAAGTCGATCACCTCCTTCTTGAAGTGGGAACCATTTTCCGAAATAATCTCGTTTGGGACCCCATTGTTCCCGATGAACTTAGCAACATGCGATGCCTTCAACACCACATAAGAATGGGCCTTAACCCACTTTGTAAAGTAGTCTATCGCTACCAAAATGTACTCATGCCCGTTGGACTCCTTTGGAGTGACAGCCTCAATTACATCAATTCCCCAGACTAAAAACGGCCACGGCGAAGTCATGTTGTACAGCTTTGACGGCAGAATGTTCATGCGGTTTGCATGGATCTGACATTTGTGGCATCGCCGGACAAAGCCAATACAATCCTCCTCCATGGTTGACTAGTAATAACTGTAGACACCCCATTTTTGACCGTCCTCAAGACTTGGACGTCACCGTTTGAACACTCGGTGATCATCCATGTTTGTGTTCGTTTGGAGTTCCCGGAGGTCTCGGCTCGCGCGCCTTGCCTCAGAATCTCCGAACTTGACTGTTTAGTGTCTGGCTTTACACCAAATACTTGTGTTTTGCCTTGGGGAGGTAGGGTAGGGCTTGTAGACCATCCCCACCCACCACCGGCAGTGGCTAGAGGCCACTGGCTGGTTTTTGTTGCCGCCGGCAATGTATATTGCCGGCCGGCACTATTTGTTGCCGGTCAGCACTTTTTAGTGCCGGCCGGCACTCTTTTTGGCTAAGATGGCATTTTTGGCCGGCCGACTACTGTGCATCTGCTTTTGCAGATATTTTAAGACAGCTGTCTTGCTTTTTGCTCCCCTCCATACACGTGTATGGAGGGATCTCCCTCTTATGAAGCTTGTCTTGTAAGCTTTACAAGACAAGAAGTGCCATAAAGAGAGAGGTTGGTCTCTTGGCTTAAAGAGGTTAGAGACTTAAGATATTTTGAGAGCTTAGATAGCCATTATTAGGGTTTGAGTTCTAGGGTTAGGGTTAGATACACATTCTATCTCTCTTTCCCTCTCTTTTGTGCTCTTGTGTGTGTTTTAGTCCATACTATTGCACACAAGCACCTAGTGTTTCACCTTCCTCTTGGAACTGAGGTTCTAAGGGACTGATTTTGAGGTTTTGGTGTTGGATTCAAGCTAAGGAAGGCCATTGGAGCATCATTGTTGAAGAAGGCTTCAAGGGTAAGAATCTCACCCCTTTTTACCCCATTTTTGCATTGTATTTCCACCTATCCTAAATTCATTTTTGAGCTTGGTGTATAATACAAAAAAGTTCTGTTTTTAGACCCTCTTGGTTGTTTGTTAAGAGTGTTTTGTGGTTTGGGTAAGTTTGAATACCCTTAGGCCTTGAAAGGCCTCATTTTGTGCCCTTTTGTGTGAACTCCGGGATTTTGGTGTTGGGGTCTCTTCACCACTGAAATCTTGAGGGATTTCAGTGGTGAAGGTGATGCCTTGAAGTCCCAAGAAGGAGAGGGCCACCCCCTCTCCTTATTGTCCTTGAAAAGGGCATGTTTTGGCCTCTTGAGGGAGCACCATGTTTGAGGGTGTATTGACCATGACTTGGCTGCTTTTTATGCTTAATATGTCATGTTATACCTCTGTTTTTGATTGGTTTTGGTACTCCATGCATGCTTAGCATAGTTTCCATGTAATGCCTTGTTATGCCTTAACATGTCTTAGGTTGTGTGCCTTCGTTTCTAGCATGTTTTAGGCTTACATTTGTGAAGATTTTGTGCTTATCTTGACATGTTTTAGGTCTGTCCATAAGTGTTTGGGTTGATTTTGGCATGCTTGGTATAGCTCCTTTGTATTTGGGCTTGTTGGCCTTGATCATATGAATGTATAGCATGACATCTTTGCATTGATTTGGTGATTTGGGGTCACCTTATATGTTATTTCAGTCCCATTTTCATGCCTATGTGTTTGCCTTGAATGCATCTTTAATGCCTCATAAGCTTGTGTAGCAATGCTCCATGTTTTGGTGTTCATGCATGCCTTTGTTTTTGAGTCATTTGGATGCCATCTAAGTGGTCCTTAGGCCTTGTATTAATGTCCCAAAACTCTGTTTTTGGTCAATGAGTTCATGCCATGTTTGGTCTTGCTAAGTGTAGTTCAATACTCTATTGGTTTGGTTTGAGCATTTGGGCCATTTGTTGCATGCTTGGCTTGATTTATTGCTTGGTTTGGCACCATGTTTTAGCATGATTTCAATGCTTATGTTGCATGCTAATTAGTCCATGATTCCCCCTTTCAAATGTGTTTAAGGGTTGTTCAATTTGTGCTTAAGTGTTAGCCTTTCAACATATGTATGTGTGCATGTGTATTTGGTCCCTCTTTGTGGTACTTTGGCCCTTGTTTTAGGCCTTATTGGGGCTGCCTAAACCATGCCTAAGCCCACCTTCTCATTGGCTAGCATTGCCTCATGTTTGCTTGCATGCTTGCATAAGTGTATCGTCATGCCATGTTGCATCCTTAGCTTGCAAGCTTAGGTTGCATTGCATCTTGCATGCATGCCTTGTTCCTTGAATTGGTGATAGGAATTGGGCCTTGTTTGGTTTGATTTGGTTTGCATGCATTTGAAATCAAAGTTGCATACTTGGTTCTTTGGGCCATCATGCATGGAAATGCGTGATTGGTGGTTCGAAAATCGAGGCACATGCCCCTTTGAGTCATTATCATGATAAGGGACATGGTTGGTGCATATATGCCTTGAATTGTGCTGCCATGCTTTGCCTTGCCCTCTGTTGCTGTCATTTGCAGATTCTGCAGGAACACTCTGCCGACCGACAGTGTGAGGTGCCGACCGGCAATCATTTCCCTGCCGATAGCTTTGTTTTGTGCCGGTGGCCACACCACATTGCCGGTGGAAATTCCATGCAGCCGGTGATGTCTCTCAATGTCCAGGGAAGCAGTCCTGAGGTTTTGGCAACCTCTAGAGGAGTAAAAGAAGGAAAACAGAGGCAGCCTATGCATGGCGACGCATTTCCCGAGGCGATTTTCTGTTTTCCTTAGTTTTAGTTAATTTGCTTAGTTGATTAGGCAATTTGTAATATTTAATTAGCTTGCGTAGTTAATTAATTTGTAATATTTATTTGGCCCCTCCGAGTGAGGGAAAATCTGTAATAAGTGTGCGTGGGTGGTGTGTATGTCTTCCAATCCCCACTTCTTTCTTTCCTTTTATTTACCTGCTTATGATGGTAGATTAGGGCACGTTTAATTTAGCATACCTTATGCTATGCATGTGTGCATCCATGCATTTGTATTGCATGCATTGGGCTCGGTACATCACGCTAACTGCATTTGTACTTCATTTCAAAAATTGAATATGTGATAGTTGACCGCATTTCGCATGCCATGTTTAGGGTTAGCCGAGCCTGCCTAGATTGTATTTTTGCATGTGATGCATTAGCCATTTTTAACATGAACTAGGACACGCATGTTTGCTAACTAGTTTACTGTTTTGGCACGGAGTACGATGTAAGTATTTACGCTTTAGCATCCCACATGCGTGTGAGTGTTGCCATGGCAGTATGCCTGCCATGCTGCTAAATGCTTATGTGTTAAACTGTTTGAATGCCTGTGGGTGGAGGTTGGATTGTTTGAGTTGGAAAAACTCATTGAAATCCGTGTTTTAGCCTACTTGCGAGTAGCAAATTCCAAAGCATTCTCAAAACAAACGGATATGCAATGTTTCTTTCCAAATTAGGCAATCTAGTCTATACTTGTTTGCTGCGCGCATAACATAGTAATTCTAGGCTAATAAATGGAATAAGAACACATAACGTTTTCAAAATCGGATATCATGGTTAGTAGAGGCCGGTCTTCGGACCGGGCGAAAGGGGGTGCTCATAGCTGACCTTCCCCGATCGTACCCAAGCTCCCGAGCCGAGACAACTCCGGTGATGACGGACATGTGGCCTTCGGCACCGAGTCAGGGTTTCCTAAATTTCCCCATTTTAAAAATATTTTGGTGGCGACTCTGTATCTGGCATAGCAGTCCATGTTTGGCACTACTTTTTCAAAAATCTGTTTCTCAAAACGATTTGCCAGATTTGGACTCTTTGGTTCAGATTAAGAACCGCGACGACAAAAATCGCAAGTCCGAACTGTAGTAGCACGAGGTCCCCCTCCGCGGGCGCGCCTACAGTTTCTGGTGACTCTGCTGGGGATTTTTTTAGAGAGCTTGACTCGAACTCATGATATCCTGTTTTGATTTCGCTTATGTGTTTCTTTACTTTGCATGTGCATTGGTGCGTCTAGGAACATAGTGTTTGCCGTCTGCCATTCCTGAACGGTTTGCCGGAGGCTTGTCTTGTCAAGGCATGTCCATAAGGCTGACCGGCTATGGGCTTTGACAGCATGGGAACACAAACCCCGGTTTTTACCGAGCCACCCTTTTCGACCATTCGACCTAGTGCATATTCGGATCCATAGTGACCATTCCAAGTTAGGACAGGTTGCTTACCCGATGTTAGGTTGTTTGAAAACCGCTGTGTGCGTAGTGAAACCCTAGCTCCTGACAAAATAGGACAGGGAAACCCTACCCCAACATAGGGGTGTTTTGGTTCTCTTTACTTGCTATGTGCTTTTAGAATGTATTTCTACAGGAAAAGTACGTGTCAGTTTGCAAGTTTGAGTATTAGACCTCAGGACACCAGTATCAGTATCAGTTTTGAGAATCAGTTATCTGCGGGTATCGGGTTCAGTTTTGGGGGACAGTGATTTCTGGGAACAGTGATCAGCAGTAGGGTACAGTTGTTTGGCTACACCCGTGTTTGATCAGTTTGGGCTGAAATGCTGTCTGTTTTTTCTTTCAGTTCAGAGAGTTGCAGAGCTGATACAGAATAGCCAGTGTCTCCCTTTGCTGAGGCAGGATTTATGGCGGCACAAAATTCAGAAGAAATTGTGGTTATGACGGCCGCATTGGAGCAGGGGACCGCTCCGCAGCGTGAGGCCAGCATCAATATGTCACATCCACCCAGGTCGCCCGTTGTGCACCCGGTCTGGGCTCCCCAGTTATATCAGGCTCGTGAGCCCACCACCTTTGAATTGATGGGGATGATAGGTGACCTCCAGAGGTCCGTGGCCGATCTGGCCTATGGAATGTCGGCTTCACCGCCAGCGGCGCCATATGCCGGGAATTTCATACCACAGGAGCCCCCGCTACTGAGGCGGATTGTGATAGAGCTCAGCCAGCCAGAGGTGGCTTCCAGCTACAGCCGCGACATACCAGCACCGACCCAGACCCTTGATCAGGCTGAGGCCAGAGGAAAAGACAAGGCAAAGGTAGATGCCGATCCTATTGAACAACTGCTGTGGGCAGTCGTGGCTCTGAAAGTCAGAGGGATGAACAAGCAACAAACATCTACGATCGTGATCAAAGCTGTGGATGATGCTTTCCCCACTCCAATCAAAGGCAGTTCAAGCCAGGTAGAAAATCGGGATGGGCCCCGTCATGCCCAGACAATTCCTGTCGTTCCCAATCCTGCACCGGGAAAGGGTCAAAAAGCCAAGGCAGTGCCAGCCGATCCTTTCGCTAGCGCATCTGGCAAGAATCCTCAAACTCCAAAGTACCTGCCCCGAGGGTGCAGGGTCTTTCACGACCTCTACATGCCTTTGTCTAGGGAATTGCTAATATTGGCGAAGAATGGGCATCTTAAACCTTTGGAGCCTCGGCCACTCCCGAAGAATCTCCCCGCCACGCATGATGCTACCTTGTACTGCGCGTACCACCAACAGTCCGGCCACAGTACCGATGGTTGTTCCCGCCTTCGTCATGAAGTGCAGGATTTGATCGACAACAAGGTTATCCTCCCACCCACCTCAGCCAAGTCCGTTACCACCCAGTTGTTGGATTTTGAGGGCTCAGATACAGCGAGCATGTAAAGTGAACCGCCTGCGGGCGACATTTGGTATATTTTGGATGTAGCGTCTGGCACGCATTTTTGAGCATCGGTGAAACCGAGTTTTGTAAATCCTGGCTTGGATATCGAGTCAATCTTTTGTTTTGAGTCTGTCTCTTTGTCTTGAGTCAGCCTTTTTGCTTAAGGGTCTGTCTTGTTGTATCGAGTCAGTCCCCTTTGAATATAATACCAGGTGATTCTGGGGGTTGTTGCCTCGAACACTGTTTTGTCTTGTAATTATCTGTTTTTGTTTTGAGTCTGTTTCTGCCGAGGGGCCAGTTGCACCAACAAATCCAAATGAAACAGCTGTTGCTATCTCAACTTCATGCTTGCTTTCAGCACAAGTGCCAGAGAATTTGATTAGGTTGACAGTACATCTCGCCTGCTCATCTGCGCGCCAAACTCATTGCATTAACCTAAGTTTTTCAAAAAAAAACAAACCTTTTGAACACTGCGGTGATGAAAACGAAGAGGAAGGAATTCCTCGGGTTTTGCAAAATTTTGATCATTTTGAGAGAAAGAGAAGCGTGCTAAGCCTTTTTATGAATGAAATCATGCTTGTCAGCGTGAGTACTGAGAAGGATCCTGGCTTAATCCAGATTGGTTCCACACTATCTTCGGCGTGAGCGATTTGTCGCTTTCTTAAAAACTTTCAAAAAAACAAATGTTTTACACGGCCCTGTGAAGACTTGTGTGGAATCCCTCTTGAGGTCGCGCAGCCTAGGATCGCTCTCAGCCTCAAGATTCAACCCGTTTGCTTTCCGACTTTGAACCCGTTCAGAACGTTCAGAGAGTTCAACGGACAAACGCCATGAAAGGTCTGTATGGCCAGCTTCGAAACAGCCCTCGAGCAAGAGGCACCAAAGCCGAATCAGAAGGAGTGGATCTCGCCGGAAGAACCTCGTGGAGTAACCCGGATGGATCCTTCCGCAAATCATTGCAACAGCCGTTCTCCTAGACACAGAGAGACTTCAATTCAAAAAACCATTTGGCATGGACTTGCCACACTTTTACCCTTTGAGAGGCTCGCTGGGCCGAAAACCCGGAAGGGCGACCCAGGCAAAAGTTAGAGCAAGAGAAAAATACAAAAAAAAAAAGCAAAAAATACAAAAAAGAAGAAAACAAAAGAAAAAGAAAAATGAAAATACAAAAAAAAATGTGAAAAAGAATTGAAAAATTTTTAAAAGAAAATCAAAAGAAGCTCGCAAGGTCGAAAACCCGCATCGGGCGCCTTGGCAAAAGTAAGAGCCAAACAAAGTGAAGGTTAAAATACCCGAGTGTGCCTTAACCGGAACTACGTGAGGCTTGATTCCCATGTTTGGGATACGTAGGCAACTTCATCGTGAAGTCCAGCCCCCAACGCTTTCATAGCGTCTCAGTCCATGCAACGGTTTCGATTTCATCCCAAAGTCTAGTCGCCAACGCTTCCAAGGCGACTGTGTCCATATATGTGTTGTGACCGTCTTCGTCATCGCTGTGTCCAAGAGCTCAACCACCGCCAATGAAAACTGTTTGCAGGCCGCTGCGGCACCATCCAAACAAGGGGCAACTTTCCGTTGCTGCGAGCCGGCGTGAGACGCCATTCAAACCAGGGGCAACTTTCCGTTGCCTCCCACTCCCTTCAAACCAGGGGCAATTTTCCATTGCCTCCGATCCGAGGTTACGCATCTCGAAGAGTAAGTTCCATGCTTGTTGAGCATCAGCTGTTTGCAAAATAGTTTATTTTGAAAATTTTTACTGAGGTTGGCTATTTTCTCGAAAACTATTTCATTTTCCAAAATCGGACCATTGTCTTGGACCCAAAAAAGGAAAATTTTCAGTGCTTGCAGCCTGACTTGCACGCTTTTCAAATCAAAAATCGAACAAGTACGTTAATCCGACTCTCATTTTGATCAAAACTGTTTTAGTAGAAAGCAAAAATAAAGAATGGTTAAAATGATGAACTAGGGGCACAGTTGAGCCAGGCGTTCTGTCTTTCCCCCATCGTCGACGTACTTGCCAGAAGAGCGCTCTGCCCGCCAGAAGAAATAGCCGTGAGCTAACGGTGTTGTGCATGAACCCATACCTTTCTATTTATCCATCAATCACCCCGGGGAGGGATGAAAAATGAGAGAATGAAGAATAGAGAGGTGTAAGTTGAGAGAAAAGTGAGGAAAAGGGTTTTGAGAAAAACAATCCGAGCTCGAGAGCCGGGTGATGTGAGAATCACAAATCAGAAAAGGGTGGGAAACAATACCCAGATCGAACTGGCTCCTCGTGATCTGAGGTCCCCCGTCTTCGTCAGCGCGTCTGTATGTCATGTCTTTTGCTTTGTTTATTTCAACCTGTGTTTTAGGTCTTCTCCGAGCGTGTCTCGTTGTGTTTAGGTCATGTACCTTTTTGTTCGAGTCCTCCCCGCTGCGTTCAGTTGTAGGCTCGATATCCCAGTTTGAAAAACCCTCATTCGATTTCAAAAATCATTTACACTCGGAATGCTGTGCCATTCTCTACATTTGAACGTGTTTCGGCTCCAACCAGTTCCATCTTTGAGCTCCGTCTTGTCAGATTGGGCTGTTTGTTCGGCGTGTGCTATGTGCAGAATGAACCAAATGCTGTGTTATGGGCTGTATCCAGATTAATCCCCAACAGAGTAAGGGCTGTGTGTCCGAGAATCAGGCAGTGGATTGCTTAGGGTTATTTTGCTGTTGGCTGTTTAGTTATCTGATTATTACAAGTGCAAGTGTTTAATTTTCAGATAACCAATCAATTTCATTTACATTGAGGTGTAACATGATGGAATGCGATGCAATGCATGAGATATGTAAATGTAACACTTTGAAGACACCCCATTTTTGACCGTCCTCAAGACTTGGACGTCACCGTTTGAACACTCGGTGATTATCCTTGTTTGTGTTCGTTTGGAGTTCCCGGAGGTCTCGGCTCACGCGCCTTGCCTCAGGATCCCCGAACTCGACCGTTTAGTGTCTGGTTTTGCACCAAACACTTGCATCTTGCCTTTGAGAGGCAGGGTAGGGCTTGTAGACCATCCCCACCCATCACCGGCAGTGGCTAGATGCCACCGGCTGGTTTTTGCTGCCACCGACAATATAGTTTGCCGGCCGGCACTATTTATTGCCGGTCAGCACTTTTTTGTGCCGGTCGGCACTCTTTTTGGCCAAGATGGCATTTTTGGCCGGCCGATTGCTGTTCATCTGCTTTTGCAGATATTTTTAAACAGCTGTATTGCTTTTGCTCCCCTCCATACACGTGTATGGAGGGATCTCCCTCTTGCAAAGCTTGTCTTGTAAGCTTTACAAGAGGCATATAGAGAGAGGCTCTCTCTAAGGCAAGGGGGAGAGATTTTAGACATTTTTGAGAGAGAAAAATACAGACCAAGCTCTGGTTTTTCTAGGGTTAGGGTTAGATATACACTCTCTATCTCTCTTTCCCTCTTATTTGCACACTAGGTGTTTTGTGTCTCACTATTGCACACAAACACCTAGTGTTTCACCTTCCTCTTGAGACTAGGGTTATAAGGGCTTGTTCTTGAGTTTCTTGACTGGTTTGGAGCCAAAGAAGGCCATTGGAGCATCATTTGCGAAGAAAGCTTCAAGGATGAGAATCTAGTCCCTTTTTCCCCCTTTTTTGCATTGATTTTCTACTAGTCTTAGAGCTGTTTTTTTGCTTATTGTATAACATAAAAAAGTTCTGTTTTTAAGCCCTCTTTATTGTTTATTAAGAGTGTTTTGTTGTTTGAGGGTTGTTGACCACCCTTAGGCCTCAAAAGGCCTCATTTTGAGCCATTTTGTGTTAGCTCCGGGATTTTGGTGTTGAGGTCTCTTCACCACTGAAATCTTGAGGGATTTCAGTGGTGAAGATGATGCTTTGAAGTCCCAAGAAGGAGAGGGCCACCCCCTCTCCTTGTTGTCCTTGAAAAGGGCATGTTTTGGCCTCTAAAGGAAGCCTATGTTTGAGTGTGTGTTGAGCATGTTTAGGCTATTTTTCATGCTTATATATCCATAATATAACATGATTTTAAGTTGGTTTTGGAACTCCATGCATGCTTAGCATAGTTGCCATGTAATGCCTTGTTTATGCCTTAATGTGCCTTAGGTTGTTAGCCTTTGTTGGAGCATGTTTTAGGCTTAGTCTTGTGAAGATTTTGCGCATATCTTGCCATGTTTTAGCTCTGTCCATAGTCGTTTGGGTTGATCTTGGCATGCTTGATATAGCTCCTTTGTATTTGGGCTTGTTGGCCTTGAGTATGTGCATGTGTAGCATGCCATCTTTGCATTGTTTTGGTGATTTGGGATCATTCTACATGCCATTTCAGTCCCATTTCCATGCTTGTTTGATTGCCTTGCATGGCTCTTTAATGCTTTGGAAGCTTGTGTAGCAATGCTCCAAGTTTCGTTGTTTATGCATGTCTTTGTTTTTTTGAGTCACTTAGATGCCATCTAAGTAGTCCTTTAGCTTTGTTTTAACATGCTAAACCTCTGATTTTGGTCCTTCTTTTCATGCCATGTTTGGTGATGTTAAGTGTAGTTCAATGCCTCATTGATTTGCTTTGAACACTTAGGCCATTTGGTGCATGCTTGGCTTGATTTGTTGCTTGGTTTGGCACCATGTATTAGCATGATTTCAAGGCTTATAATGCATGCTAATTGTTCATGTTTGTCCCTTTCAAGTGTGTTTGAATGTTGCTTGATTTGTGCTTAAGTGTTGGTCCTTATGTGCATGTGTGTGTGTATGCCATTTAGCCCTCACTCTTTAGCACTTATGGCCACTGTTTTAGGTCTATTTTAGAGCTACCTAATTCATGTATAAGTCCATTTTTCCATTTATTTGCATTGCCATATGTATGCTTGTATGCTTGCATAAGTGCTTTGCCATGCCATGTTGCATCCTTAGCTTGTAGGCCTAGGTTGCATTGCATCTTGCATGCATTCCTTGTCCCTTGACTTGGGTGATAGGGATTGGGAGTTTTGTTTGATTGGTTTGCATACATTTGAAATCAAAGTTGCATACTTGGTTCCTTGGGCCATCATGCATGGAAATGCGTGATTGGTGGTCCGAGAACCGAGGCACATGTCCCTTTGAGTCATCACAATGATAAGGGACATGGTTGGTGCATACATGCCTTGAATTGTGTTGCCATGCTTTGTTTTGCCCTCTGTTGCTGTGAGTTGCAGGTTCTGCAGGAATACTCTGCCGACCGGCAGTGTAATTTGCCGACCGGCACCATTTTCTCTGCCAACAGATTCAATTTTGTGCCGATGGCCATACCACACTGCCGGTGGCAATTTCAATCAGCCGGTGGTGATCCTCTCTGTCCAAGGGATCAGTCCTGAGGCTTTGACAGCCTCCAGAGGAGGAAAGGAAGGAAAACAGAGGCAGCCCATGCATGGTGGCGTGCTTCCCGAGGCGTTTTCCTGCTTTAATTAATTTATTTAATTTGTTAATTAAATTGGTTAATTTGTAATATTAATTAGCTTGCGTAGTTAATTAATTTGTAATATTTATTCGGTCCCTCCGAGTGAGGGTAAATCTGTAATAAGTGTGTGTGGGTGGTGTGTATGTCTTCCAACCCCACTTCTTTCTTCCCTTTTATTTACCTGCTTACGGTGGTAGATTAGGGCATGATTAAATTCAGCATACCTTATGCTATGCATGCGTGCATTCATGCATTTTGTATTACATGCATTAGGCTCGGTACATCACGCTAATTGCATTCGTACTTCAAATCAAAAATTGAATATGTGATAATTGTGCATTTTCACATAACATGTTTAGGATAGCCGAGCCTATTCTAGTAACATTTTGTATGCGATGCATTAGGCACTTCACATGGACTTGGATCATCCATGTTTGCTAACAAGTTCTTTGTTTTGGCACGGAGTACTATGTAAGTATTTCCGCTTTAGCATATCACATGAGTGTGAATATTGCCATGACAGCATGCTTAACATTTGGCTAGATGCTTATGTGTTAAACTATTTTGAATGCCTGTGGGTGAAGGTTGGATTGTTTGAGTTGGAAAAACTCGTTGAAATCCGTATTTTAGCCTACTTGCGAGTAGCAAATTCCAAAGTATTTTCAAACCGAACGGATATGCAATGCTTATTTCCAAATTAGGCAATCTAGTCTATACTTGTTTGCTGTGCGCATAACATAGTAATTCTAGGCTAATAATTGGTTTTAGAACACGTAAAGTTTTCAAAAAAGGATATCACGGTTAGTAGAGGCCGGTCTTCGGACCGGGCGAAAGGGGGTGCTCATAGCTGACCTTCCCCGATCGTACCCAAGCTCCCGAGCCGAGACAACTCCGGTGATGACGGACATGTGGCCTTCGGCACCGAGTCAGGGTTTCCTAAATTCTCCCACAAAAAATATTTAGGTGGCGACTCTGTATCTGGAAAAGCAGTCCATGTTTGGCACTACTTTTTCAAAAATCTGTTTCTCAAAACGATTTGCCAGATTTGGACTCTTTGGTTCAGATTAAGAACCGTGACACAAATCGAGTCCGAACTGTAGCAGCGAGGTCCCCCCCGCGGGCTTGTTACAGTTTCTGGCGACTCTGCTGGGGAGTTTTTTTTAGAGGGCTTGACTCGAACTCGTGATATCCTGTTTTGATTTCATTTATGTGTTTCTTTGCATTGCATGTGCATTGGTGCGCCTAGGAACACGGTGTTTGCTATCTGCCATTCCTGAACGGTTTGCCGGAGGCTTGTCTTGTCAAGGCATGTCCATAAGGCTGACCGGCTATGGGCTCTGACAGCATGGGAACACAAACCCCGGTTTTACCGGGGCACCCTTTTTGACCATTCGACCTAGTGCATATTCGGATCCATAGTGACCATTCCAAGTTAGGACAGGTTGCTTACCCGATGTTAGGTTGTTTGAAAACCGCTGTGTGCGTAGTGAAACCCTAGCTCCTGACAAAATAGGACAGGGAAACCCTACCCCAACATAGGGGTGATTGAGCTCTCTTTACTTGCTATGTGCTTCTAGAATATGTTTCTACAGGAAACGCACATGCCAGTTTGCGAGTTTGAGTATCAGGCCCGAGGGCACCATAATCAGTATTGTTGAGAATCAATTATCAGGAATCAGTTATCCGCTGGTATCAGATTCAGTATTTTGGGAACAGAAATCTGGGAACAGTGATCAGTAGTAGAGTACAGTTGTTTGGCTACACCCGTGTTTGATCAGTTTGGGCTGAAATGCTATTTGTTTCTCCTTTCAGCTCAGAGAGTCGCAGAGTTGATACAGAATAGTCAGTGTCTCCCCTTGCTGAGGCAAGATTTATGGCGACACAAAGTTCAAAAGAAATTGTGGTTATGACGGCTGCATTGGAGCAGGAGACCGCTCCGCAGAGTGAGGCCAGCATCAGTATGTCATACCCGCCCAGGTCGCCCGTTGTGCACCCGGTTTGGGCTCCCCAGTTATACCAGGCTCGTGAGCCCACCACCTTTGAATTGATGGGGATGATAGGCGATCTCCAAAGGTCTGTGGCAGACCTCGCCTACGGAATGTCGGCTTCACCGCCAGCGGCGCCGTATGCCGGGAATTTTGTACCACAGGAGCCCCCGCTACTAGGGCGGATTGTGATAGAGCTCAGCCAGCCAGAGGTGGCTTCCGGCTATAGCCACGACATGCCAGCACCAACCTCGACCCTTGATCAGGCTGAGGCCAAAGGGAAAGACAAGGCAAAGATAGATGCCGACCCCATTGAGCAACTGCTGTGGGCAGTCGAGGCTCTGAAAGTCAGAGGGATGAACAAGCAATAAACGTCTGCAATAGTGACCAAAGCTGTGGATGATGCTTTCCCCGCTCCGATCAAAGGCAGTTCAAGCCAGGCAGAAAACCGGGATGGCCCCCGTCATGCCCAGACAGTTCCTATAGTTCCCAACCCTGCACCAGGAAAGGTTCAAAAGGCCAAGGCAGCGCCAGCTGATCCTTTCGCCAGCGCATCTGGCAAGAACCCTCAAACTGCAAAGTACCTGCCCCGAGGGCGCAGGGTCTTTCACGACCTCCACATGCCTTTGTCTAGGGCATTGCTAATATTGGCGAAGAATGGGCATCTTAAGCCTTTGGAGCCCCGGCCACTCCCGAAGAATCTCCCCGCCACTCATGATGCTACCTTGTACTGTGCGTACCACCAACAGTCCGGTCACAGCACCGATGGATGTTCCCGCCTTCGTCATGAAGTGCAGGATTTGATTGATAACAAGGTTATCCTACCACCCACCTCAGGCAAGCCCGTCACCACTCAGTTGTTGGATTTCGAGGGCTCAGATACTGCGAGTATGTAAAGTGAACCGCCTGCGGGCAACATTTGGTACATTTTGGATGAAGCGTCTGGCACGCATTTTTGGGCATCGGTGAGACCGAGTTTTGTAAATCCTAGCTTGGATGTCGAGTCTGTCTTTTGTTTTTGAGTCTGTCTCTTTGTCTTGAGTCAGTCTTTTTTGCTTAAGGGTCTATCTGGTTGTATCGAGTCAGTCTCCGTTGTATATAATACCTGGTGATTCTGGGGTTGTTGTCCCGAACACCGTTTTGTTTTGTAATTATCTGTTTTTGTTTTGAGTCTGTTTCTGCCGAGGGGCTAGTTGCACCAACAGAGCCGAATGAAACAGCTGTTGCTATCTCAAACTTCATGCTTGCTTTCAGCATAAGTGCCGGAGAATTTGATTGGGCTGACAGTACATCTCGCCTCCTCTCCTGCGCGCCAAACTCATTGCATTAACCTAAGTTTTCCAAAAACAAACTTTTTTTGAACACTGCGGTGATAAAAACGAAGAGGAAGGAATTCCTCGGGTTTTGCAAAATTTTGATCATTTTGAGAGAAAGAGAGGCGTGCTAAGCCTTTTAATGAATGAAATCATGCTTGTCGGCGTGAGTACTGAGAAGGATCCTGGCCTGATCCAGATTGGTTCCACACTATCTTCGGCGCGAGCGATTTGTCGCTTTCTTAAAAACTTTCAAAAACAAATGTTTTACGCGGCCCCGTGAAGACCTGTGTGGAATCGCTCTTGAGATTGCGCAGCCTAGGATCGCTCTCAGCCTCAAGATTCAACCTATTTGTTTTCCGAGTTTGAACCCGTTCAGAATGTTCAGAAAGTTCAACGGACAAACGCCATGGAGGCCCGTGTGGCCAATTTCGAAACAGCCCTCGAGCAAGAGGCACCAAAGCCGAATCAGAAGAAGTAGATTTCACCGGAAGAAGCTTGTGGAGTAACCGGGATGGATTCTCCGCAAATCAGTACAACAGTCGTTCTCCTAGACACAGAGAGGCTTCAATTTCAAAAAACCATTTGACATGGACTTGCTACAGTTTATCAGTGCAGAATGCAATGCAGAGTACAGTGAGAATGCCGTACGCAGTTTATCAGTGCAGAATGCAGTATATGAGTACAGTATGAGAATGCCGTGAGCAGTTTATCAGTGCAGAGTACGGTGCAGAATGCAGTGTATGCAGTATATCAGATACTGTGAGATCAGTGTATCAGATGTTGTGCCGTGCATCAGATTATGTAAAGCAGTGTATGAATGGTTGAGGCCAGTGTCAGAAGAACATACCGGTATGCTGTAGAGGGCTAGGAGGTCAAATGTCCGCTAAAGCATCCCCATCATCGAGGCATTCATCACCAACGACTGACGGGTATACCCAGAAGAAGCCTGCAAAAGTATCAGATGCATCAATATTCTGTGGAATATCAAATAGACTGAAAATGAAATGACTATACAAAAATGCAGTAATACATACCGGAGGTAAATCGGGGACGCCGATGAGCTCGTGACCAGCCGGTGGAGGGGCGAAAGGGATCTGATAGGTCGACCCACCCTGCCCCTGGAAAGTCAGTACAGCGGGCAGGGCAGGCCAGCCAGCTCCCCGTCCTCCCTGCACTCCGCCCCTGCCACGAACTCGGGCCCTCCTCGCAGCCCCTACTCCAACTCCCGCTCCGGCCCCAGCCGCCGATGCCACAGGCCTGGCCCCCTCTGCTCGACGGCCGCTCAGAGGTCGCATCAGGTACGTCCGCACGTACTCCTGATAGTCTCCGGTACCTCTGAAGCCGGCCTCCTCCCAGCCAATGGTGTAGTCGTCCATCTGCTCGCTGGTGAGCCTCTCGGTCTCCCTCATATCCGCAGGAGGGGGAACCGGGACTATCTGCTCAGGTAACCCCAGGGTCTGGCGTAGGAAACGCTCCCCTAGGTACCAAGCCCGATAGACCGGGCCCTCCAAGAAGACCCGGAAACGAGAGGTCTCACCGGCACCGGCAAACCGATCTCGAGTCACAGCTGGCAACAGAGCCCACGGCCGCCAAGTGATCTGAAAGTGACAGACAGATTGTTATCTACTATTATTGAAATATGCAGTGGGAAAGCGAAGCTTAAATGAACTGCAAGTAAAACATACCTCAGCTGGGGTAATGGTGTCAAAGTACCGGCGGAAAAACCCGAAAGTCTCTCGCGGCCGCCGAGTGCATCTCCCGTCAAAGCGTTGTGAGAAGGGGACGACCAGGGGAGTCTCTGTGATTGGTACGGGGGCAAGCCTAGGAAAGTAGGCGTAAACCCACAACTGCAAAACAGATGTCAGTATGGCTATCAGAAAAAGCAGAATATACAGAATAAGGCAGAAATGGCAAAGCCATGTGTTGTGCAGTGTATTGTGTGCAGTGTACAGTGTGAGCAGTGTACAGTCAGTGTGAAGCAGAATGTATGTGTGTGCCGTGTGTACAGTATACAGCAAGTATAAAGCAGACTACAGTGTGTGCAGTGTACAGAGTACAGAGAATATCGGACAGAAATGAAAAGCGGAGAAGAAGTGTACCTCCCAAGCCCGCCAGTAGCCTCCGAGTAGCTGGCCGCTGCCGCACGAAGCCGAGCTCATGTACCCGTAGAGAGTGGCCAGAGCGGCGCCGCCTCAGTCATAATGCAAGATGTCCCGGACGTCCACCAGTGCGCTGAGAAGACAGAGAGGCACGGTGTTCGCCCGATCGGCGAAGATGGTAGTCCCCAACAGGAACATGAGGAAGCCGCGGGTATACCTCTCCACGTCCTCCTGGGTCATCTGCGCCTCCTCCTCCAACACAGGCTGGACCCGAAACTGTACCTCGAACCAGGAGTATCGAACGAAGCCCGGACGAGCAAGAGGTGGGGCCTCCCCCAGTAGATGGACCTGAGCGGCGGTCCACTCATCCATGTCGATGTCAAAAGGGATCGGATCCCCTCCTACCCCGATGCCAGTGAGCATCGAGAAATCGTAAGGGGTCATCGTCATGTCCCCTGCAGCGGAAAAATGAAAAGAATCTGTGGTGTCCCACCACCTCTCCGCCAAAGCGGCAAGGAGAGGCCTGCAAGTGGAGAGCCTAGAGAGTCCTCGGCAGAAGGCGCCGAAACCCGCTCTATCCACGATGCGTCGGACCGCGTCAGGGAGCTCATCGTACCACTCCCGAGCACCAGTATTCCCATACCCGCGAATGGTATGGGAACCCTCCTGTAAACAGAAAATAACAATTGCAAGACAACATTCAAAATGCAGTTTTGAAAAAGCAGATGAAGCATGCGTGCAAGTTTGTAAGATTCAGGCAAATACCAGGTGCCGGTGTGTTTACAGTGAAATACGTGTGATGTGTCAGCGTGTTTGGGTGTTTCAGAACAGATAAAGCATGTGTACAGGTTTGTCAGATTCAAACGAATACCGGGTGCCGGTGTGCTTACAGTGAAATAATACGTGTGATGTCAACGTGTTTGGGTGTTTCAGAACAGATATAGCATTGTGTGCAAATTTAACAGATTCAGACAAATACTGGGTGCCAGTGTGTATGCAGTGAAATACAGTGTGCGCCGTGTGTTTGGGTGATCCGAGGTTAGTGCAGTGTGTGTGCATGTGTCAGTCTCAAGCAGATATCAGTTGTATGTATGTTTACAGTCAACTACAGTCTACAGCATGTCAAATTCAAGCAGTTAAAGAGTACAACTAACTATGACAGTTTTGTATCCTACATTGCGGAAAGTAAAGCAGAAGAAAGAGAGTTACCTCGGAAGTGCCGAAGGAAAGGTGGGAGGTAGGCTCGCGCAGCAATAGCTCAGGCGCCACGTGCCTCTCGAAGCTCCGGAACTGACGCAGGCTGTCGGGGGGCAGGACATGGATCGCCGGTCGGTAGGTCGCCGGGTCGAACGGGCGCTCGCTCAACGGTAGGAGCTCGACCCCGGGATCCATCTCGTGGTCCGGGGGAGTCCTGCCACGTGGAATGTCGTCCGCCATGTCAAGAGTAATGAGAAAATGGCCGGAGGAAGGAAAACCGGGCCGGAATACGAAGAGTCAACCGAAAAGTCAACTCCCAAGAGGGTCGGAAATGGCCGGGAAGGCCGGAATGTGAAAAGGCACGGAAATGAAGAGGAAAGCAAGGGGAACAAACCCTGAAAAGGTGGGAACGCCAAACGAGGCACCGAAACAAAAATGTGATCGGTGGAAAATGTCCGAAACGCAAAGAAAATCGCGGATCCGACGACGAAACGGGCGTAGAACGCGAAGAAACGGAGAAACGAGGAGAGAGAAACGCTCTAGAGAGAGAGTGTGAAGGATTTCGGTGGAAGAGGAATGAGAAAATAGGGTTTTGAAACCCTATTTTAAAACACCCAAAGTGAAAAGTCGAATCTGCCCCGACTCAGCAACTGTTTGCCGGTCGGCAATATTTTGTGTCGGCCGGCAGTATTTTGTGCCGATGGATTGATTTTTCAGCCGATGGGCAGCTGGTGGCCTCCCCTTCCGGCCGGTGGTGTTCCCACAACCTTGTTTAGGCCATATGAGAAGTTTTTGGTCTTCATAGCTCAAGAAAGTGCAAGAAAGAGCATCTCCGATGCTCAACCGGCCTCCGTTTTGACTTCGGACTGCGGTTTTCGTGTGTGGCACTCCAATTCATACAAGGTGTATCCTTTTCGTATCCTTTTGACTTTTACAAGGTCCAAAAGTTGCCCCATGTGTATCGCATATCAATCGCACTGTTTTGTGCATTTCAATCAATCGCACTGTTTTGTGCATTTCAAATCGGCGCACTGTTTTGTGCATTTCAAACTGTCGCACTGTTTTGTGCATTTCAAATCGTCGCACTGTTTTGTGCATTTTAAATCGTCGCACTGTTTTGTGCATTTCAAATCATCGCACTGTTTTTTGCATTTCAAACCGTCACACTGTTTTGTGTATTGTATTTCACTCGCGCTATCTTGCGCACCTTGCTTGTACTTGTAGGTACATTGCATTGTTTTGAACACAAACCGGCTTCGCGTAGCGTATAAGTCCAATTGTCAAAATCTTCTTTCATATCATTTTTGCATCTTATGAGGCATGCGTGGCTCATTTGTATCGTCTTACATTCCGTATAGCATGCGCGTCGCACTTGCATCATGTGCATCTCAAAAAACAAAAAAAAAACAATCATAGTGCATTGTCATGCATTTGCATTGTAGTTTGCATGCATTCATTGCATCGCCTTCCGCCTATGGCTTGCGCCTTTCTAGGTTGAGCTTAGTCTGGTATGTGCCCTTACTGATCATGTTAAAACACAGTTCTGCATGTGTATCGCACCGATTCCACGCTGATATGTTGGTTGAGGGTTGCGGCACCTTTTCTGTGTTACGCATGGCTCGTACGTGTACATGCCTTTCCTAGGAAAGATTTGGTTTGGCTTGCGTGCCATATCCATTGTATCCATATCCATTCCATTGCATATTTGTACATATTGCATTGTAGCTTACATGCATTCATTGCATCGCCTTCCGCCTATGGCTTGCGCCTTTCCAGGTTGAGCTTGGTCCGGTATGTGCCCTTACTTTTCATGTTAAAACACAGTTCTGCATGTGTATCGCGCCGATTCCACGCTGACATGTTGGTTGAGGGTTGCGGCACCTTTTCTGTGTTACACATGGCCTGTATGCGTACATACCTTTCCTAGGCAAGATTTGGTTTGGCCTGCGTGCCATATCCATTGCCATCTTCCTAGCATATCCATATATATTACATTGTAGTGTAATTTTTGCATCCGGCATTAGGATCGTAGTCCTTTCTCCAGCGGGTCGTTTCCCCACTTATGTCAATTCCACCCAATACTTGTTCTTGCGTCTGTCTACAATGCTCATAGTTCAGTTGACCGTTCTATGGTAGACAGACTTGTTATCTCCATCAATCTATTTGACATAGGTATGGTTTCAAACCGCTCGTGATTGGATCGTGATTCAACTGCTTTGCATGTAGCTTGCATTGTTTCAATTACATTGCATCTTCATTTGCATTGTTTATACATTGTTTTGTATATATTGCATATCGTTTTGTATCCGTTTTGCATTGTCATGCATGTTGCTAACGATATTGTACCTTTGTTTTCTTTTCAGGCACGATATTGTATGTACGGTTCATTTGAGGCTGGTGCAACCAGACGAGCCGCACAGGCATTGTATCTCCCGAGTGAGACGTATTGAGAATTGCATAATTCTCTTACATCCTTTCTGCATTGTAGTGTAGTTTGGTGTATGCTAGCTTAAAACTGTCACATGTATGCTTCGTTACAGCTTTCTTTGCATGATCATAAGTTATGCTCGGCTTCGTGCATTGTCTTGCATTTTGCCCCTGCCTTCGGGCGCATATCTTGATTGTCTTGCATGTTTGTCTAAGTCTTCGGCCTTGTCAAAAATGGGTCGTCTCTGGGCTTTGACATTCACTCCCGTCATTGTTATGACTTTCGAGTTCTGTCAAAGAGGGGCAACTGTAGACACCCCATTTTTGACCGTCCTCAAGACTTGGACGTCACCGTTTGAACACTCGGTGATCATCCATGTTTGTGTTTGTTTGGAGTTCCCGGAGGTCTCGGCTCGCGCGCCTTGCCTCAGAATCTCCGAACTTGACTGTTTAGTGTCTGGCTTTACACCAAACACTTGTGTTTTGCCTTGGGGAGGCAGGGTAGGGCTTGTAGACCATCCCCACCCACCACCGGCAGTGGCTAGAGGCCACCGGCTGGTTTTTGCTGCCGCCGGCAATGTATATTGCCGGCCGGCACTATTTGTTGCCGGTCAGCACTTTTTAGTACCGGCCGGCACTCTTTTTGGCCAAGATGGCATTTTTGGCCGGCCGACTACTGTGCATCTGCTTTTGCAGATATTTTAAGACAGCTGTCTTGCTTTTTGCTCCCCTCCATACACGTGTATGGAGGGATCTCCCTTTTATGAAGCTTGTCTTGTAAGCTTTATAAGACAAGAAGTGCCATAAAGAGAGAGGTTGGTCTCTTGGCTTAAAGAGGTTAGAGACTTAAGATATTTTGAGAGCTTAGACAGCCATTGTTAGGGTTTGAGTTCTAGGGTTAGGGTTAGATACACATTCTATCTCTCTTTCCCTCTCTTTTGTGCTCTTGTGTGTGTTTTAGTCCATACTATTGCACACAAGCACCTAGTGTTTCACCTTCCTCTTGGAACTGAGGTTCTAAGGGACTGATTTTGAGGTTTTGGTGTTGGATTCAAGCTAAGGAAGGCCATTGGAGCATCATTGTTGAAGAAGGCTTCAAGGGTAAGAATCTCATCACTTTTTACCCCATTTTTGCATTGTATTTCTACCTATCTTAAATTCGTTTTTGAGCTTGGTGTATAATACAAAAACGTTCTATTTTTAGACCCTCTTGGTTGTTTGTTAAGAGTGTTTTGTGGTTTGGGTAAGTTTGAATACCCTTAGGCCTTGAAAGGCCTCATTTTGTGCCCTTTTGTGTGAACTCCGGGATTTTGGTGTTGGGGTCTCTTCACCACTGAAATCTTATTGACCATGACTTGGCTGCTTTTTATGCTTAATATGTCATGTTATACCTCTGTTTTTGATTGGTTTTGGTACTCCATGCATGCTTAGCATAGTTGCCATGTAATGCCTTGTTATGCCTTAACATGTCTTAGGTTGTGTGCCTTCGTTTCTAGCATGTTTTAGGCTTACATTTGTGAAGATTTTGTGCTTATCTTGACATGTTTTAGGTTTGTCCATAAGTGTTTGGGTTGATTTTGGCATGCTTGGTATAGCTCCTTTGTATTTGGGCTTGTTGGCCTTGAGCATATGAATGTATAGCATGACATCTTTGCATTGATGTGGTGATTTGGGGTCACCTTATATGTTATTTCAGTCCCATTTTCATGCCTATGTGTTTGCCTTGAATGCATCTTTAATGCCTCATAAGCTTGTGTAGCAATGCTCCATGTTTTGGTGTTCATGCATGCCTTTGTTTTTGAGTCATTTGGATGCCATCTAAGTGGTCCTTAGGCCTTGTATTAATGTCCCAAAACTCTGTTTTTGGTCAATGAGTTCATGCCATGTTTGGTCTTGCAAAGTGTAGTTCAATACTCTATTGGTTTGCTTTGAGCATTTGGGCCATTTGTTGCATACTTGGCTTGATTTATTGCTTGGTTTGGCACCATGTTTTAGCATGATTTCAATGCTTATGTTGCATGCTAATTAGTCCATGATTCCCCCTTTCAAATGTGTTTGAGGTTTGTTCAATTTGTGCTTAAGTGTTAGCCTTTCAACATATGTATGTGTGCATGTGTATTTGGTCCCTCTTTGTGGTACTTTGGCCCTTGTTTTAGGCCTTATTGGGGCTGCCTAAACCATGCCTAAGCCCACCTTCTCATTGGCTAGCATTGCCTCATGTTTGCTTGCATGCTTGCATAAGTGTATCGTCATACCATGTTGCATCCTTAGCTTGCAAGCTTAGGTTGCATTGCATCTTGCATGCATGCCTTGTTCCTTGAATTGGTGATAGGAATTGGGCCTTGTTTGGTTTGATTTGGTTTGCATGCATTTGAAATCAAAGTTGCATACTTGGTTCTTTGGGCCATCATGCATGAAAATGCGTGATTGGTGGTCCGAAAATCGAGGCACATGCCCCTTTGAGTCATTATCATGATAAGGGACATGGTTGGTGCATATATGCCTTGAATTGTGCTGCCATGCTTTGCCTTGCCCTCTGTTCCTGTCATTTGCAGATTCTGCAGGAACACTCTGCCGACCGGCAGTGTGAGGTGCCGACCGGCAATCATTTCCCTGCCGATAGCTTTGTTTTGTGCCGATGGCCACACCACATTGCCGGTGGAAATTCCATGCAGCCGGTGATGTCTCTCAATGTCCAAGGAAGCAGTCCTGAGGTTTTGGCAACCTCCAGAGGAGTAAAAGAAGGAAAACAGAGGCAGCCTACGCATGGCGGCACGTTTCCCGAGGCGATTTTCTGTTTTCCTTAGTTTTAGTTAATTTGCTTAGTTGATTAGGCAATTTGTAATATTTAATTAGCTTGCGTAGTTAATTAATTTGTAATATTTATTTGGCCCCTCCGAGTGAGGGCAAATCTGTAACAAGTGTGCGTGGGTGGTGTGTATGTCTTCCAATCCCCACTTCTTTCTTCCCTTTTATTTACCTGCTTATGATGGTAGATTAGGGCACGTTTAATTTAGCATACCTTATGCTATGCATGTGTGCATCCATGCATTTGTATTGCATGCATTGGGCTCGGTACATCACGCTAACTGCATTTGTACTTCATTTCAAAAATTGAATATGTGATAGTTGACCGCATTTCGCATGCCATGTTTAGGGTTAGCCGAGCCTGCCTAGATTGTATTTTTGCATGTGATGCATTAGCCATTTTTAACATGAACTAGGACACGCATGTTTGCTAACTAGTTTACTGTTTTGGCACGGAGTATGATGTAAGTATTTACGCTTTAACATCCCACATGCGTGTGAGTGTTTCCATGACAGTATGCCTGCCATACGGCTAAATGCTTATGTGTTAAACTGTTTGAATGCCTGTGGGTGGAGGTTGGATTATTTGAGTTGGAAAAACTCATTGAAATCCGTGTTTTAGCCTACTTGCGAGTAGCAAATTCCAAAGCATTCTCAAAACAAACGGATATGCAATGTTTCTTTCCAAATTAGGCAATCTAGTCTATACTTGTTTGCTGCGCGCATAACATAGTAATTCTAGGCTAATAAATGGAATAAGAACACATAACGTTTTCAAAATTGGATATCATGGTTAGTAGAGGCCGGTCTTCGGACCGGGCGAAAGGGGGTGCTCATAGCTGACCTTCCCCGATCGTACCCAAGCTCCCGAGCCGAGACAGCTCCGGTGATGACGGACATGTGGCCTTCGGCACCGAGTCAGGGTTTCCTAAATTTCCCCATTTTAAAAATATTTAGGTGGCGACTCTGTATCTGGCATAGCAGTCTATGTTTGGCACTACTTTTTCAAAAATCTGTTTCTCAAAACGATTTGCCAGATTTGGACTCTTTGGTTCAGATTAAGAACCGCGACGACAAAAATCGCAAGTCCGAACTGTAGTAGCACGAGGTCCCCCTCCGCGGGCGCGCCTACAATAACCTTGTCTAAGGATCTTTCGGGCTAGCATCACCCCGATCATGTACACTCCGCACTCTCCTCCATGGATGGCCTCCATCAGGCGCTTGGACTCTTCAACATCAACACACAGTTTATGCATCCCGAGATGACCCCTCTTGTACAATTTACCCCTGCCAACGATGAACTAAGCAGCCATTCTTCGAATTGCCCTCTTATCTTTGGCATTTGCCCCTGGTGGATACACTTCTTTTTCCAAGAAGTTCCAGGCATCGTAATACCAAGGGTTCTGATCTTGTACCTCATCTATGGCAGCAATCAGCTCGTAAGCCGGCACAACTTCTGTTCGATGATGATTAGACGCATCCGGACTTCGAAAGGGATGTCTATCATAGAAGATAGAGTTGCTAATGAATCAGCGAACCTATTGTTCTCTCTTAACAAATGGGCAAAATTTAGTTTCTCAAACCGAGGAATCAGTACGTCCAAGGTCTGGTGACAAATTCTCATATTTTCTTCTTTAACTTTCCAATCTCCTTTAGCTTGAGATACAACAAGGTTCGAGTCCCCGATGAAGTCCAACCGTTTTACCCCTAGTTCCAGGGCGGCTTTTAGTCGAGCAATGCATGCCTCATACTCTGCCTCATTGTTTGATACTTTGAACTGGAGTTTGAATAATAAAGGTATGCAGGAATTGCCGGCGCTATCAACAACATCCCTATCCCGTACTCGTATTGGTTTGACGATCCGTCAAAGTACATCGTCCAAGTCTCTTCTTCGACATGCAAAATGGCCTCGTCTGGGAACAGATACTCAACTGCTTCGTCCCCTTCAACTGGGTGATCGGCTAGGAACTCCGCTACCGCTCTCCCTTTCACTGACTTGCGCGTCATGTACTTCAGATCAAATTCAGAAAGCAGAAGCAACCAACGAGCTAGCCTACCCGTAAGTGTCAGTTTCTCGAAGAGATATTTGATGGGATCTAATCTCAAAACTAGTATTATAGAGTGAGCTAACAGGTAGTGCCGCAGCTTCCTGGTAGCCCATACCAAGACCAGACAAGCCTTCTCCAGCGGAGTGTAGCGGGTCTCATAATCCAGCATCTGCTTACTCAAGTAGTAGATAGCCTTCCCCACTTTGTCCTCAGACTCTTATGAAAGCATACAACCCATTGTAGTTTCAGTCACTGAAAGGTACAGAATCAATGGTTTCCTCGGCTCAGACGGTGACAACACAGGTGGGTTCTGTAAATATTGTTTGATCTGCTCAAAAGCAACTTGGCATCAGTCGTCCCATTGGAACTTGTTTCTTTTCTTCAGGAGACCAAAGAGTGGTTCACAAGTCAAGGTTAATTTTGCAATAAACTGTCTTATGAATTGCACTTTACCCAGAAAGCCTCGCACGTCCTATTTAGTCCTCGGTGGTGGCATTTCTAAGATGGCCTTGATTTTGGAAGGATAGACCTCGATGCCTCTCTATCTGATCAAGAACCCCAGCATTTGCCCTGTTGTAACACCAAATGTACATTTTTGAGGATTCAGCCACAACCGATACTCTCTGATCCGTTGGAAGAATTTCTGCAAGGCGGCGTAGTGGCCCTCTCTTTCTTTGGACTTGACAATCATGTCGTCCACGTACACCTCAACCTCTTTATGGATCATATCATGCAAAATTGTGGTCGCAGCCCGTTGATATGTAGCTCCAGCGTTCTTTAGTCCAAACGACATCACCCTATAACAATAGGTTCCCCACGGGGTGGTAAAAGCAGTCTTCTTCCGGTCTTCGGGTGCCATCAGAATTTGATTGTAGCCTGAAAACCCATCCATGAATGAGAGCAACGCATGCCCAGCAGTGAAGTCCACTAATTTGTCGATATGCAGCAGAGGAAAGTCGTCCTTCGGACTGGCTTTGTTCAAATTCCTGAAGTCCACACATACCCGAATTCGGCCGTCCTTTTTTCGGCACCGGAATGATATTGGCCAACCAAGTTGGGTATTTAGATACCAGCAGGAACCCTGCGTTAATTTGCTTGGTGACCTCTTCTTTGATCTTCAGAGCCCAGTCCGGGCGGATCCTTCGGAGCTTCTTCTTAATAGGTCGGCCTCTGGGTCAAGAGGGATCCGGTGCTGTACAATCTCAGGATCGATTTGAGGCATGTCTTCATAAGACCACGTGAAAACATCTTTGAAATCTTTTAGTAAAGCGACTAAGCGCTCGCGCTCCTCTGAAGACAACGTGGACCCTATCTGGACCAGCCGTGGGTCCTTCTCAGTACCAACATTAATTGTGGTGATTTCATCAGCCAAGGGTTTAACAAACCTCTCCTGCTCCTAATCAAGCAAATATTGCAAAATCGGAGGAATTTCTTCCTCGTCGTTTTCATCAAAAATTTGAAAATCCTGATTAATGCAATAACATTAAAGGCACAAAAAAGTACTCGGAAGCCACAGCCGTACCATTCTCATTAATAACATCCAGTCTACCTAATTCCTCTGTTACAACAGACTCAAAGGAAAAAGGAAAAGGCGACCTGGACAGGACAGTGGCATCCGGGTTGTCACCCTCTAGAATACCAGACTCAGGCTCACACGAGCTGGAACCTGATTCCAACTCCATAGACTCAGTGGAATCAAATTCTGGCTTACTACCTGACCCGGTGCTGCTCGATAAAAAGCCCTCCTCGTATTGCCAAATGAGGGAGGGTGCGATGGATGCATCCAGAATGCTTGAAGATGGGCTTACAGTCGCTGCATTCCCAATCATGGACACTGAGAAGTTATCCCCCAAGCACTCCTATATGATCTGAGGATCTGAGAGTAGACAAGCCAATGCTACCCCTATTTAAATCTCTGTGCCCTCAGAATCCTCCTCCTCGCACTGCTCAGCTTTAGCTGGTGGGTCTGTCTGCTCTTCGACAACATCATCCCCAGACAATTGCAAGTCAAAGAAAATCTCAAACCCCGGCAAGCGCCGCCTCTTTGCATTTAGCCATGGCTTTGGGAAGCCGCAGAACGAGAAGTCTTCCCCCTCTTGGACAAAGCATCCATTCAGGGTACCTTGGATAGGCCGGTGCACCAACTCATAATGCTTCCCGACTTGCTTTGCTCTGGCTCTTCCGGCCATCTCTTTCCCTTTCCTCACCCAGTCCTCCATGGTAAGAAGATAGCCTAAACCAAAGGTATGTAGGTTATTCGGCACTTCAGCCGATGCTGCAATGCCTTTCTAGCCACTTTGCCCTAATCCCATCCTGGGGATGTGCTGTAGCTTGTTCATAAGGTAGACTGATTGCGCTGACGTACAGCCCCTCATCAACAGCTAGAATGTTCTGTACAACCCGGGCCTCAGCTAGGGTAAATCCTGACAGGAACACATCCTTCGCGCCATGCTCAATTTCCAGAACTGGTGTAGAAACCTCTGGCGGCGGATGGATTGAAGAATTCCCAAAGACGATTGCCACCCCCTTCCCGTGGGGGTATTTCAGCATTTGGTGCAGGGTGGAAGAGACAACCTTCACCTAGTGCAGCTACGGCCGTCCCAGGAGTAGATTGAAGGTTACGGGAACGTCCAAAACATGAAAATCAACATCGTGTTGTCCTGGACCAACCTGAGTCCGAATCTGTACAGTCCCTATCACCTCTCGGCTAGTATTATCGTAAGCCCTTATCACTTGGGTAGTAGGCACAAAATCCGCTGGCTTAAACTCGATAGCATATGTCGTCCTCGACGGGCACACATTGATAGCAGATCCTGTGTCGACAAGGACCACCGATACCCATTTCTCTCTACACTCAACAGAGATGTAGAGTGGTTTGTTATGATCTGTGCCCTCAGACGGCAGTTCCTTGTCAGAGAAGGTCAATGTCGGGGAAGCTCCTCCCGAGAAAACCAGCCCTACTAACTGTTCGAGTGTGGTATCGATTGAAAGTTTAGCTCGGTCCATTGCAGAAAAGACAACTTGTCTATGAACTCTTAAAGCCATGAGCAGTGCCCAGATGGAGATGTCTGCTTGGATTTTCTTAAGTTGTTTCAGCACAACCTCCTCCTCGAGCAGCTTTTCCTTTTGCCTATCCGCCTCTTTGTCCTTCCCGGACGCTTCTAGCTGATCCAAGTGTGGAGGCTTGAAATACCGCCCACTCTTGGTCATGTGGTCAACCTCTTCAACATACCAAGTATCATCCGGTTGGTTCTGCCCCCAATTTTGGTCAGTGTGGGCAAGACATAGGTCGTCATTTTCCCACCACATACCGTCGGCAACTGACAGACAGCTGTTTGGTTTCATTACAACTATTCTTGTGCTCACAGCACATTTGGTGCGCAGAGCACATTCCGTCCCCACAGGGGCTTTGGCCTTCATGGCCCTCTCCAGATCTTCAATCTTTTCCTGCTGAAACTGCTTCAGTGCAACCTCCTGTTCAGTCTCTTCTGTACTCAAACTGTCCGGATCCCGAGCAAAATTCTTAACATCGGTGCTCTCTGGCAGCCCTTTCTGATTCTCAGCCATTCCGGCCACTGATGATGTCCGAACTCCTGATTGCCCCGGTTCTGGCTAAAGTTCTTTAATAACATCTGGCTAGTCACTAAGCCACCCAATAGCTTCTGCTGGCCCATCCAAGTCAAACCAGTTGATAGTCACATCCCCTAAGTCCTGCTCTTCAAAGAAATGCAGATTTGCGATATCCTCCTCCAGCCCTGCTAGGTCATCTAGCCCCTGATTAGGTCCATCCTCCCGGACCACACAGATCTCTGCCTCAACCGGCAACTCTATCCTTAGTTTAATATTGCCCGACGATACGATATAACCACTCGGGTTGTACTCAAAGCTCACAGACCCCTCAGGCTCTGAATCATCATTCTTATCTGCCTCCACAGTCGACCCAATTCTATCTCCAATAGTCACCACCGCCGGCTGAGGCTGGGTTTAGGAGATGCTCAACATGCACAAGTCTGTGCTGTCTGGAATGAACACCTCTGGCTTGGGTAGGTGGGAGGGTGTGATATATATGCTAGGGTCATATGACACAACCCCAGTTTGGATTAGGTTAATGCATTTAGGAGGTGGAGCTTCGTTATGTGGTGGGAGAGGGTTGGTTGTGACATTTGGTTTTTCCGGAGGTGCGATCACCTTATTATCAACGAGATCTTGGATCTCGTGACGCAATCTGAAGCACTGGTCGATGTCGTGACCATGCTATTGGTAAAAGGCACAGTATTTAGCTGGGTTATAGGCGGGAGGAAGTTTGTCTGGTAATGGCCGCGGCTCTAGGGGCTTCAAGTGCCCTTTCTTGATCAAAACCCCCAGAGCTTTGGACCGGGGCATGTATTGTGAAGCGAAGGCTCTCTGGCCTCAGGGTGCATATCTAGCTGTTTATGAGCTACTTCCGGACACACCGGTGAATGGGGTAGCTGTAAGTGTTTTTGGGGTGGTGGTGGTGGTGACCATGCCCACATCTGAAGTTCTGGCAGCAGTAGCATTGCTCGTGCCTGCATTTGTACTGCGGGAAAATGCCCTCTTGGGTTGCTCTCTGTCGTGGTCAATTAGACCCTATTTTATGGCGTCCTCGATCTGTACCCCGATCTCATGTAAATCTGCAAAGGTGGGAAGGGACAATCGTCTTTTGCATGAGCTTGGGTTGGAGGTTGCGTACAACCATCCATATCTGATCCTTGTCGACCAGCTTGATGGTCATCATAGAGGCTTTGGCCCTCCAACAGGTTACAAAGTTAGAGAAGCTCTCTTTCGGCTCTTGCCTCATTGTCTCGAGATCACGAGTTGTGACCTCGATTTGCGTATTGTAGGAGTATTAAGCTATAAAGGCCTTAGCCATCTCCTCCCAGCTTCTCTTGACAGAGTCCTCCAGCTTTGTATACCAAATAGCCGCAACACCCGACAGGGTCCGGCCGAAGAGTGATAGCTTTTGCAGTCTGGAAAGGCCCATTGGCCTTAGGATATTCGAGAACAACCACAGGTGCACCATGGGATCCCCAGAACCATCAAATCGGTCGATATGGGACATCTTGAACCGGTCCGGCAAAGTCACCGCTAAATCGGTGTATCCATCCTCTATGTCTGAAATGGAATGAACCCCTTGAGCCTTCTTGAACAGTTTTTCTAACTTGCTCACCTTTAGCGCTGTTGGATCCACCTCAAATTTAAACGGTGTATCCACTAGATTAGTGGGTGCTTTGGACAGCTGAGGTAGGATTAGGGGTGGAACTGGCCTCGTTGGGACGTCCGTATTTTCTTGGACATTTGCTGTCTCCCCAAGTGTTGGAACTCTAAGCGGGGGTGGGGGTGGATCCGAAGCAGATACTCTGGCTTGCTGCGGTTGCTGTTGTTGCTGAAGTCTGGCAATCAACTATGTTTGCTAGGCTACAACCTCAGACTGACGCGCAGCAAACTCTGCTTGGCGGGCAGCATCCTGCTGCATGGCTTGCGTAGTCTCTTGGAGCTGACGCATCATCTCCTCCATTTCGACTATAAAGTGTGGATCTGATTGAACCAATATATGTTCCCTCTCTGCAGGAGAAATAGAACTCTGATCCCTACTGTACTGAAGTTGGGTAGACAAAGCCCTCTGAACTAACTGCTGAACTGATATCCTTTGCCTAACTGCCCTCCGTCTAGTAACCAGGGTAACGAATAGAACACTGGTTGTCCGTCTATCAGATCCTCGGATCGATGAAGTCTTCGACCTCTAATCCAAAGTGCTTGGGGAATATCTTCCTGGTCGGAAGCAATTGTGCTAAACTACCTTGCAAAAAGATAAATAAAGCATAATAAGGAAACAATCAACCAGAAAAACTAACAACATAATGGCTTAAAATAAAGACAACAAACAGTTGGCAAGGCAACACACAGTTGACTTTTGTAAGCTGTATACCCTATTCTCAACACTGACCACTGTTCCCAAATCACTGCCCCAGATCAAATACTCTCAGGTAAAACTGATTCCCTAAATACTGATGTCCTCAGACTTGATACCTAGACTTGCAAACTGATACATACAACCTGTAGAGACACACTCTGACAGCACGTACCACGCAAGTAAGAGCCAAAACAACCCTATGGAGGGGTAGGGTTTCCCTGTCCTATCTTGTCAGGAGCTAGGGTTTCACTATGCACGCAGCAGTTTCAAACAACCTATAATCGGGTAAGCAACCTGTCCTAGTTTGGAATAGTCACTATGGATTCCGATATGCACTAGGTCGAATGGTCCAAAAGGGTGCCTCGCTAACAACCGAGGTTTATGTTCCCATCATGGTAGAGCCCGCAACGGGTCAACCTTATGGAACATTTTTCCAAGCAAGCCTTCAGCAAACCATTCAGGAATAACATACGGCAAACACGGTGTCCTAGGCGCACCAATGCAAATGCAATGCAAAAAAGCACATAAGTGTAAACAAAACAAGATATCATGAATTCGAGTCAAGTTCTCTAAATCCCCAGTAGCGTTGCCAGAAACTGTAGACAGCTCGAAACTCCGCTCCGCATGCTAGGGCGCAAATCATTGTTCTAGCTACTACAGTTCAGACTCATGTCACGGTTCTGAATCTAATCTCACAAAGTGCAATGTAAGACTGATAAATCACCAAAGAGTCTAAATCCGGTAAATCGTTTTGGAAAATCAATTTTAATCAAAAAGCGCTAAACATGGACTGCTTTGCCAGATTTCAAACTCGCCACCTAAATGTTTTATTTTAGAAAATTTAGGAAACCCTGACTTGTGCCTAAGGCCACGTGTCCGTCATCACCAAAGTTGCCTCGGCTCGGGAACTTGGGTACGAAAGGGGAAAGTCATGCAATGAGCACCCCCGCTCGCCCGATCAAAGATCGGCCTCTACTAACATGATATGTTGTTTTTGAAAACACATGTGTTCTTATTCCGATTTATTAGCTAGCTTACTATGTGATGCGCACAGCATACCAGTATAGACTAAATCACCTAAATTGGAACAAAACAATTCAATATTTGTTTGTTTGAAAATAGTTTGAAAATGCTACTCGCAAGTAGGCTAAGTTGCGGATTTTCCACCCTCAAGTGGGCTTAGAAAACATGATTTTGCCATCCTCAAGTGGGCTTAAAACTCACATTTGATGAATTGTCCCAATTCAAGTAATGAAGCCTTCATCCACAGGCATTCAAGCAGTTAATCACTTTAGTAGTTATCCTCATGGCAAGCATGCTATCATGGCAGTCACTTACATACATGCAAGGATGCTAAAGCATAAACACTCACAGTGTACTCCAAGCCAAAAAAGAAGCTAGTTAGTAATCAATGCATGATCCTAGCTATGTTAAGATACCTAATGCAACACATGCAAAAATGCAACTAAAACAGGCTCAGCTATTCTAAGATGTCATGTAAATGCAACTTGATAACATGTATTCAAATTGGTATTGAAATACAATGCAGTTAGTATGATGCGCCGAGCCCGGTGCATGCAAGACAGATGAATGATGCACGCATGCGAAGCATAAGTATGCTAATTGAAAATGACCCTAAACTAACCATCAAAAGCGGTTAAGTATAAGGGAGAAAGAAATGGGGGTTGGAAGATATGTATCACACACACGCACACTTATTACAACAGTTGTGCCCTCTCAACAGAGGGTCCGAATAATAAGCTAACTAGCTAATTAAACTAACTATTACAAAACGAAACTAATTAACTAACAAGGTAACTAACTAGTTATTACAACCCAAATGAATAGCTAAGTGCATTAACTAATTAAGTACAAAACCAAAGCATTAGCTAACTAAGTAAAGAAGCTAAGTAAAACAGTAAAAGAAGAGGTCCTCAGAGCGAGAAGTGCATGCATGCTCGGTTGCCTCGTTCAGAAATCCATCGCGATGCCCCAATTTGCCTCTGTTTGCATTTGTTCTCAAAACTCTGCACAAAGCTCCAGATAGCTTCTACTCCACCATGGGAACCTCCAGGAGGGTGGCCGACCAGTTGTTGATGTGGTAGACCACCTGCCGACCACCCAAAGTTGCTGCAGACCACAAAAAGTGGTTGGCCAGCCACTTTTAGTGGTCTGCCGACCAGAAAATGCTGCATACTTCCAGTTTGCTGCAACAGAGAACAAGAAGTGGCATGGCAATGTATTTGCAAGATATGTGTGCACAACCACTCTCCCTTTCATTTCATGAGCTCAAGGGAGTGTAGTTCTCGACTCTCGAGCCACCAACCGAGCATTGCAATGCACGATGGCCGAGATGCCATGATTGCACAAATAACACATAAAGCCTTAACCTTTTTCATGCATGATCAAGAGGGTCGGTGACTGAGAAATGAGGCACGTTTCATCACTTCAAGTATGAAATGTCCCTCGTTTCTCGTGTTTGAATTGACGTCCAATCCAAACCAATGCAATGCATGCGCATGGAAATACAATACAATGCAACAAGCATACAACATGCTATTCTACCAATGCTAGGATGGCATGCACAAAGTTCCAAACACAATGCAAGGCATGCACACACTATGCAATGCATGCACATGCAAACAACATGGAATGTAACAACATGCGAACAACATGCAAACAAACATGCTCAATGGACTTAAACCAAATATGAACAGACCTCAATCACGCCCAAAATAGTGGCCATAGTGCATCAAAACTAAGGCACAAAAGGGCCAAGAACACATGCTCATATGGGGGCCCATCAACTAAGCATAACAACACAACTCTTAAACATGATCAAAGGGGTGACACGCATGGAAGTGTGACAACACTAAATACACTGAAATCATGTATGAAATGGTGCCAAACCACTCAAACAACACAAGTATGGCATGCAAGAGGGCCTAGAACATAAGACTAGTTAAGAGCAATACACAAGGAGCATGCAATACTAAGCTTAAACCACTAAACCAGCTCTGGACAGAGCTTAACCATGCCAAGTTAAGGGTCAAGAACATGCTGAAATGGGCTCAAGAGCTTAGGCAAACATGCATACATGCTAGGCCACAAACAAGGCAATAATGCTCAAACCTTGAAAGCATTCAAAGAGTGAAAGAAGTGGGAGCATGGCAATGCTATATGCTCTGAAATAACATGTGAAACGATGCCAAATCATGTACATGTTACACATGAAGCATGCTATGGTGCTCAATGCTTGAAACTAGCATAGGCATTTGCACTACAACTATGCAATACATGAAGCATGTGACCAAGGCAACCCAAAACAGTCCTAGAGCATGTCAAAATGATGTTAAAACATGCACGGAGCATAACCAAAGCAAGCTAGCATGAAGGCATAAAGCATGACAAATGCAAAGCCAATAAGGAGGATTACACTACACCTACCAAGACCAAGCATGGGATGGCTTAGCTAACAAAAATCAGAGTTATATCATGGCAAAATAACATTGAAAACACACTGAAATCATAGCTCGCAAGCTTAGGCATGATGGCATACACAATGGGTCATGTTTAAGGCATAAAGAACCAACCTTCCAAAGCATGGAAAGAGTGACAAATGTGAGTACATGAACATGAAACATGCACTAAAATCTCATAAAAAATGATGCCAAATCATGTAAATAGTCCAAGCAATGCATGCTAGTGGCTTGGAAACTCAAAGCTAGTGGGCTAGATTGAACCATGGCTATACAAAGCAATGCATGCATGACCTAAAACACTTAAAATAGAGCTAGAGCATGCTAAAATATTAACAAAAGCTTCTCGAAGTTGAGCCAAAATGATGCTATCATGATGGTCAAAAGCATGATGCATGTTAGGCTAGTTAGTGGAATTGCACTACAAGTGCATGGAGCATGCATGGGGCTATCAAACCAACCCAAAACAGATCTAAGATATGTTAAAACAACACTAAAAACATGCTAAGATATGGCCAAAATAGGCTAGCAAGACATGTTAAGACATGAGGCATACAAGGCTAGTTTGCAAGAATTACACTACAAGTGTACAAAGCATGCAAAGGATGACCAAACCAACCCAAAAAAGTGGTAGTCCATGTCAAAATAACCCCAAAAACCAGTTGAGAATAAGCCAACACAAGCTTAACAAACATGCTCAAACATGAGGCCAATAAAGCAAGCAACCAAGATACAAGGAGAAGGGATGACCCTCTCCTATTTAAGACCTCAAAACACAAGTTTTACCATTGAAAATTCACTGGATTTTAGTGGTTAAAAGGCCAAGAGAAAGTAATCTCAAGGGCCTAAAGTGATGGTGTAAAACAAAGCCAAACAAGGCATGCAAGGGAGTAGATCACCCCCAACACCAAAGAAGCCTTAGACAAACATGTTAAGCACTAAAAATTAGAACTTTTTTTAGTAGAAAGTTAGGCCTAAAACAACATGCAAATAAGGCCAAAAGCTTAATCAAAAACAAGGGTTTAAGAGGTTAGAAGCTCACCCTTGTAGAACAACTGTAGAGCAATAACTCTAGTAGTTTTTTTTTTTATCAAAACCAGTCCAAAAACACCAAAACCAACTTCAAAGTGCCTCAGCTCCAAGAGTATGGTGTTTCACTATGTGTTTGTGTGTAAAAGTGTGAAAAAATAACACTTTTAAGCACAAATATGAAGAGCAAGAGCAATATAGAGATAGATGGTATATGTATAGCTCAAGCAACTTTTTTTCTAAACCTAAGGCAAGAGGGGGGGAGGTTCCCTCTTATAGAAAACCAAGAACCAAGCTTTTTGAACAAGCCAAGAGCTTGAACCAATCCATCCATACACGTGTATGGAGGATGGTTTTTCTGCACTCTAGCTGTCACAGCTGGCACCCAAATATCTTCAAAAAAGATAGAGGAAAGCTACCAACCACTTGAAGTGGTTGGCCAACTACTTCCACTAAGTGGTCTCCCAGGAACAAAATTGATCGACCAAGGGGAGGAGTGCTCTACACACAAAAAGCAAGGTGGTGGCAAGGTGACTGACCATTTTTGGTGGCCCAAAGACCACCAAGACAATTTGGCCGACCAGAAGAGTGGCTGGCAGGGAAGAAAAGTGGTTTTCAAGGAGAGATACCGGTCTCCAACCCTCATTCCACCCTCCAAGCAAGGAAAACAAGGTTTGTGCCAAAAACAAACCAAAAATGATGCAAGACAAGAGTCCGCGGGTCAAGGCGCACAGCTGGAAGCCTTGAAAACTAGTCTACGGGCACCAAAAGCAGTCTACGAGGGAAAAGTGGTCTACGACCACAAAAAGTGGTCTCCCAGACCTCAGTGTCCCTCTAGGCAAAGGCAACAAGGTATGGTTTGAAAACCAAGCCAAAAGGAGAACGTTAAGCGGTCCCGAGACAAGGCGTGCGTCCAAAGACCTCAGAAATTAGAAACTAGCCCACAAGGGGGAAAAGTAGTCTATGACCACAAAAGTAGTCTCCCAGACCTCAGTGTCCCTCTAGGCAAGGTCAACAAGGCTTGGTCCACAAACCAAGCCAAAACGCAAAGAGTTCAAAGGCCCGGAGGCAAGGCACCCAGCCGAAAATTCTGGAAACTCGAAACGAGCACAAACATGCACCATCACCGAGCGCTTAATCGATGACGTCTGAGTCTTAAGGTCAATTAAAAATGGGGTGTCTACATCGGGTAGGCAGAGTCTTACCACCAATGTATGATCCGCGAGGGCAGAATGAGCTTTGTTGTCTTCTCGCTAGCTTTGTGAGTAGTGAGTATGATGAGACCTGGATTGAGTTGCCAAGAGTGGTTTGTGAGTACTCGGACATCTTTCCTAAGGATTGTTAGTTTACCACCCCATCGAGAGATAGAGTTCTCTATCGATTTAGTGCCTGCCACGGCACCGATCTCCAAGGCACCGTATCATTTTGCCCCAACCGAATTGAGTCAGTTGAAGGTTCAACTCCAGGAGTTGCTAGACAAGGATTTTATTCGCCATAGTGCTTCGCCTTGGGGAGCTTCGACTCTCTTTGCTAAGAAGAAAGATGGGGCTTTGAGACTTTGCATTGATTACTGAAAGCTGAACGAAGTTGTGGTTAAGAACAAATACCCTATGCCCCGTATAGATGATCTGTTTGATCAGTTGAAAGGATCCCGATGTTTTTCTAAGATAGACTTGAGATCGGGTTACCATCAGTTGAGGGTCAGGGAGGAGGATATCCCGAAGACGGCATTTCATACGCGGTATGGCCATTATGAATTTCTGGTGATGCCTTTTGGGCTTACCAATGCACCGGCTGTGTTTATGGACTTGATGAACCGGATCTTCTGGAAGTTCTTAGATCACTTTGTAGTCGTATTTGTAGACGACAATCTGATTTATTCACTTTCTGAAGAAGAGCACGGGAAACACCTGCGAGTGGTGCTTGAATTGCTTAGAGCCCATAAGCTGTATGCTAAGTTTGGGAAGTGTGAGTTATGGCTAAGAGAGGTTAAATTTTTAAGCCATGTGGTATCCGGGAAAGGGGTGACTGTAGATTCATCCAAAATTAAGGCAATGCAAGATTGGGCACAACCTAAGAATGCCTTTGAGATCCGTAGTTTTCTGGGATTGGCTGGATATTACCGTCGATTTGTAAAGGACTTCTCTAGACTAGCTTTGCTTTGACTAGATTAACGCGAAAAGGGGTCAAATTTGTGTGGAGTGAGACTTGTGAAAAGTCGTTCCAAGAGCTTAAAGTTAGACTTACTACCGCTCCAATCTTGATTGTTCCAGAGAGGGGTTTGGGTTATTCAGCGTATTGTGATGCCTCATGAGAGGTTTGGGTTGTGTATTGATGCAAGAGGGGAAAGTAGTAGCCTATGGCTCACGGCAGTTGAAAACACATGAGATGAATTACCCTACTCATGACCTATAGTTGACAGCTGTGATATTTGCCTTGAAGATTTGGAGGCACTATCTTTATCGAGAGAGGTTTGAGGTGTTTTATGATCATAAGAGTCTGAAATATCTGTTTACATAGAAGGACTTGAACTTGATGCAGAGAAGGTGGATGGAGTTCATAGAAAATTACGACTTTGAGTTGCACTATCACACAGGAAAGGCCAATGTTGTGGCCGATGCCCTAAGTAGGAAGTCCATTAGTAATGTAGCTTGTATTGCTATCCGGAAATGGGAGATGTTGGGTGCTCTTGGTGAGTTTGACTTGCATCTGGGTGAATCTGTTGAATCTGCAGCCTTGTTTTCTATAGTTGCACAACCAACACTTGTGAATCGGATGTTAGAGGTACAGAAGGGTGTTGTTGAGATAGAATCCCTCCGGGAGAAAATCTCCAGTGGGAAGGTAGATAAGGGTTTGACAGTGTATCCCGATCTGAGTGTGAGGTACCGAGACCGCTTGTTTGTGCCGAAGTCTTGCTGAGAGGAAGTACTCCGAGAGTTTCACCATTCACGCCTTACGGTGCATCCGGGAGGCACAAAGATGTATCATGATCTAAGTCGCCAGTTTTGATGGAGAGGTATGAAGAAGGATGTGGTAGTGTTTGTGTCGAAGTACCTTACTTGTCAGCAAGTGAAGGCCGAGCATCAGAGGCCAGAGGGTTTGTTGCAACCCTTGCCTATAGATGAGTGGAAATGAGAGCATGTCACGATGGATTTTGTTATGGGTTTTCCGATGACTTAACGGGGTAGTGATGCCATTTGGGTGGTAGTGAACCGGTCGACCGAGTCAGTGCATTTTATCCCTATGTGTGTGAGGGATTCGATAGATCACCTTACCGAACTGTATATTCGGGACATAGTGAGGTTGCACGAGGTCCCAGTGTCGATCGTCTCAGACAGTGACCTGCGCTTTACTACTAGGTTGTGGCAGAGTTTGCAGAGTGCCTTGGGCACTAGATTGACTTTTAGTACGGCTTACCATCCTTAGACTGACGGGCAGTCCAAGTGTACTATTCAAATACTTGAGGATATGCTTCGAGGCTATGTCCTTGACTTTAAAGGGTCGTGGGAGAGACACTTACCCTTAGTGGGGTTTGCCTACAATAGTAGTTTCCAATCGAGTATTGGCATGGCACCGTTTGAGGCCTTGTATGGCCAACCGTGTAGATCTCCAGTGTGTTGGGCCAAGGTGGGTGATGCTCCTTTGTTGGGCCCAGAGTTGGTGCGGGAAACAACGGAGATAGTAGCACTTATCTATAAGAGGTTGGTTACGGCCCAGAGTCGTCAAAAGAGTTATGCCGACCGTAGGAGGAGACCTTTGTCATTTAAGGTGGGTAATCATGTCTTTCTGAAAATATCACCTAGACAGGGTTTGATGAGATTTGGGAAGAGTGGGAACTTGTCCCCTCGGTTTATTGGGCCTTTTGAGATCCTTGAGCGTATTGGCGAGGTTGCCTACCGTTTAGCATTGCCTCCGCAACTGTCTGGAGTGCACGACGTGTTTCATGTTAGTATGCTTCGGAAATATGAGCCGGATCTGTCACACATATTGGATTGGACCAACTTAGAGATAGATGCGGATGCCTCGTATGAGGAGAGACCGGTGCGGGTCTTGGATAGGCGAGACCAAGTCTTGCGAGGCAAGACAATCCCTTTGGTCAAAGTATTATGGAAACATCAAGGAGTTGAGGAAGCTACTTGGGAACGTGAGCTGGAGGTCCGAGAGAAATATCCGGACCTATTTGTGGGCGTTTGAGTATATGTGGGAAATTATGTTTTGTTAATGAACTATAAAAACATTGTATATGCTTTGGGTTGTAAAAGCTTTGTATATGTCTTGAGACTATGAACTTATTATGAATGTTGAATATGTTTTGGAAACACGAGTTGAAATTGAACTTTGTATATGTTATTTAAGTTTTGAAAATATAAGCTTGTTATAAACATTGAAAATGTTTTGGAAAGCATGAGGTATCGTGTTAAAGTTAGTGAATTTCGAAAGAATGCATGTTGATAATGCATAATGAGCTATATTTTATGAAGTGGTCCTCTCGAGAAGAGATGGAATGATCGGTAGTGGATCATGTTAGTAAGTGATGTATTGTAATCATATTGAAAATTGAGACAATTGTGATTTTAAAACTTGTATAGTAATTTCGGGGATGAAATTCTTTAAGGGGGAAAGGTTATAGCGATCCCGGTTCTTCTCCGTCATTTATTTCTTTCTAGACTCAGGTTTCTTAGTTGTTTGTTGTTGTTTATATTTTGTTTCCATCATTTAATTCCTTGTGTTTGAGTTTTGGGATGTGTTGATTAGTTTGGAACAGGTTGGTTGTGTTTTGAAACAAATAGTTGCTGTCCAGATTTTGGCTTCTCCACTTGAGCGAGGCTTTTGTCGCTCGAGCGAGCCTTGGGTGTTTGCTTATTCGCTCGAGCGAGAGTTCTTGCGCTCGAGCGAGGGTTAAGGGTCTTCAGGTTTCTTTTTCAGACGCAGTTTCTGTTTGAGCGAGCTTTCTCACGCTCGAGCAAGCCTGGTCTGGTGTGTCTCTTCGCTCGAGTGAGCATTCCTGCGCTCGAGCGTGCGTCTACATCTCTTTCAACCTGAAGATTGGTATTCTTCGCTCGAGCGACGCTTTTTGCGCTCGAGCGAGCGAGCCCTATGTTTTGTCTTCCTTTGCTCGAGCGAGCTTTGCAGATATTAGTTGCAGCAGCGTAATTCTCCATCAGTTTTTCATCTCCTTTTTACTCCAAAACCCTAGAATGACAGTCTCTCTCTCTAAAATACCTCTTCTCTCTACAAATACTCTTGATCTAGAGTGTTTCTACCCTACTCCTTTTGTATAAAAGCAAGAGCTTGGTGTGGGCTTTCATTTGATCCGAAGAATCTTGGATTTGGAGCATCTTGAGTTTTTTCCTTCTTCTTCTTTAGGCTCCTAACTTCGAGGTAGGGATAATCTACTCCGTCTTATGAGTTTTAACTTGAGTATTAGTCATTTTGTATAAATGGTGGGTTATGGGAAGCTTGAGTAAAGTTAGGGTTTGAGTTTGAAAATTATGAAAGAGGGTTTTCCACTTTGGGTTCCATATGTATATGAAACCTTGAAATTGGGGTTTGTTTGTGTAATATGGGAGAAATTTGACCATGGGTGGAATAGCTTGGAAAATTGAGGGGAATGCCCTAATTTGAACTAAGTAGATCATTTTGTTTAAATAATGAAATTGATTGTGAAATCATGAAATTGGAGGGAATTGTGATTGAATGATGTAGTTGGATTTATAAATCACTCACTTATGGAAAATGTGATAAATTATCTATTTGATACATTTGTTTATCTATTTAGAAATAGCTATTTGGGGCTATCGGTGGAGGATAGTCTTGATTATTGTAGATACTGCATGATGATTAGGTAAATGAAACTAATCATTTGGAATATGTCATTGAATATGACGATTGGATTAACACATTGAATATGCGATTTATTTGGTCATTGTATATGACGTGTTTAAATACATTGTATATATATCTTTGTTTGGGAGGAGATAGGGGATGTACTCCAGTGTTTGGGAGGAGATAGGGGATGGACTCCATTGATAACTAAGTTGGCCGGAGTGTCCAGGGTGGAAGTTCTGAAATCTTATTTATATTTGGGTGCTGGTTCCCTCGGACATAGTTCCGTAAAATGGTAAATGAATTGAAGTGTACGAATGTTCTTTTAATAGAAGTGTTGTTATATGAGTTGTGACCTCATTTGAATTGTTTAGGTAAACAAACCATGTTAATGAATTAGATTGAATATAGAAGTGAAAGCAGATTGAAATATGAAATTCAATGTTGACTAGTTATGGAAATGATGTAAGTTGATTTACATGTGTTAAACATTTATCAAATGCTAATGTTTTAGTTGATTCTCATATTCTGTTTAGCATATCTCTATTGGGCTTTGGCTCACCCTACTTGGGATACCATTTTCAGGTACAGGTGACATGCCGCGTCCAAGGACATAGCTTGGGAGGTTTTGGGACTGAAGTCTCCTTTTGTTGTTTCACTTATGTTTATATGTTTTTATTTCCAAGCCAAGGGCTTTAAATGTAAAGGGTTTCTGACCCTCTTTTGATGTAACCAAGTGTCCACTTGGAAAGATGTAAGCTCGTAGGGCATTTATTTTGTTGGTTAACATGTAGCATCTTTTGTAAAGAACATTCTGATGAGCGTCAATATAATGTTTCTTTTATTATTTATAGATCTTATGCATGATTGTTTTAAGTCTAATTTTGAGGGCATTACAATTTGGTATCAAAGCGTACCGAGTTTGAATACTTTGGGTATATGCGAAGTGGTTAGTACCACCATAGGTTTGTCTCGCTTGTTAAAGACTTAAGTGTAATGTTATGTACTTATCTGATAACATATTTATGTGATTGTATGGGTATGGGATTTAGTTTCAAGGATATAGATCGGCTCCATGGGTTTCTGGGAGTCCTATTGGAAAGGCACTTGATCACTGCCATTTTTAACTGGAACTCTAGCAACACCACAGGACGGTCATTATTCGAAAATGAAATTCATAAATGTTTATGTGGTTATGTGCTTATGTGGAGTGAATTACAGTTGTCCATTGTATTAGGACGCGAGTGAGATAGCTTCGGCACATTTGTAAATGTGCTAATCTCTTTGTTACCTTTATTAGGATGTCTGGACGAGGTCGTGGTGGTAGGCGTGGTAGGCCTAGAAGGCAGGAGATGCCTATACAGGAAGAGATTTCGGCGTAGGAGGAGGGAGTTGGTCAAGCCAAACCGATTGGTCAGCAGGCCACGGGTGCCTTAGCCCATGAAATGGCATGAGCGTTGAGGGAATCCATGGGCATTCTCAGAGCTGAGAATCAAGCCCAGGCCCATGTAGCTGAAGCAGGGCCTTCTTTTCTAAAGAGGAAGTTTTTCCAGTCGAATCCGGACGAGTTTTTGGGAGATCCTAAGGAGCCACTGAAGGCTGATAAGTGGTTAGAACATATGACGAAGACGTTTGAGATGTTTGGCATCGGAGACGGAGGTTTACGAGTGACCTTGGCGTCTTTCCAGCTGAAGGGAGACGCGGGTCAGTGGTGGAAGTTCGTGCAGGGACGTATTGGAGGGACGTGGGAGGCCTTTGTTGACACCTTCCAGGAGAGGTTTTTGCCTCCCACTGTTAGGAAGAAGTTGAGGGACCATTTTTGTCGGCTCAAGCAGTTAAATACACTAGTGGCTGAGTTTGAAGCCACTTTCACTAGTCTGTCAAGGTTCCACCTGAGTTAGTGGCGACTGAGGAACGTTGTTGTCTGGAGTTTGAGAAGAAATTGAGGACAAGACTCATGTTTCGAGTGGCCAGGTCTATGACTAGGAAGTATGGGCACCTGGTGCAGGTTCCAGTCCATCTTGAGACCATTATGCATGTTGAGGAAGAGAAGATGAGGAGCTCCAGGAGGAGTCAGGATAGTCAAGGGGACAGCAAGAGCCAGAGGGGTTCTAACCCTCAGCAGTCCCAATGTAACGCCCTCAAATTAAACCCATAGTATACATAACATTAACATGCATTAATAAAAGAAAACGAATCATTTGAGTTATTCATCAGAGTACTTTTATTGAAAGACATCACATGTAACATCAAAATAAATGCCCTAAGGGCTTACATCTTTCCAAGCTAACACTTGGACACAAAAGAATGAGTACTAACTCATTTACAAGTTAAGCCCTTGGCTTGAATGCTTACATGTAATCTCAAATAAAAACAAATAACTAAAAACAAGTCTTCAAAATCCAAAAAAATTGAATCCTTCCAAGCTTAGTCCTTGGAGGTAGCTTATCACCTGAACCTGAAAATGATGTTCCCATATAGGGTGAGCCACAGCCCAGTAGAAATATACTAAACCAAATATAAGTATTGAATAAAGCAATAGCATTCAATAGATGGTTAACCAAGATCATCAATTATATCATTATATAGTCTCATGACACTAATGTCTAAGACACATTTCACTTTCCATTATTATCAACATGGCTCAGAACCTGGCCAAACTTACAACAGTGAACCATATATCATATTCACATTACTTTCAATATCAACAAAACAAATGAGACCCAGGCTCATATCAAAACACTTCATACTTCTCGTTTGATACACATTTTAGTGTTGTATCAATAACATGTAAAAACACTTCAATATCAATAAGCACACATAATAGTGATGCTAATGGAGTCCATCCCCTATCTCCTCCCAAACAAAATCCGGTTTAGAGGTCCATCCCCTATCTTCCCCTAAACCGTGGAGTACATCCCCTATCTCCTCCCAAACAAAAATGCATATACAATGTATTAAACACTTGTCATATACAACACACAATCAATACATGTATTTTCTGTATTAATTCAACAGTCTAAATCAATGACTTAACCAATGCGATTAGTTTCAGTTTTCCCTAATCCACATGCAATGTCTACAACAATCACGACTATCCTCCACCGATAGCCCAAAACAGTTATTTCTAAACAGGAAATAAATGTATCAACTAACATAATTCCAACATTTTCATAGGTGAGTGATTAAACTACCAACTACACCACTTAATCAATAAATTCATTAATTCCATGAATTCAACTAAATTCCCCAATTTTCCCTAAATTAATTATATAAATTAATTTATTACAATAACTAGGGTTTTTCCCAAAATTACAAAACAACCCCCAACATATCAAAATACCAAAACTTAGAACAAAACCTATAATATGGAGTAGGAAATCCCTACCTCGAAGCGAAGAACTCGAATGGAGAAGATGACGAAAAACCAAAGTGCTCCAAACCCAAGATTGTTCAAATTAAACGGAAGCCCTCGACCCACTCTATCTTTTTAAAAAAGGACTTAGGGTAGAAATACACTCTAAGTAGATCAAACCTAAGAGAGAAGGTGTGTAGGGAGAGGGAGAAGACGGTTCTAGGGTTTTAGAATCAAAAGGGAGATGAAAAATGATCCAGAAAGTCGGGTCTCGAATTTTTATAACAGTCGCCCCGCTCGAGCGTGGAAACCCCCGCTCGAGCTCCACTCACAGACTCCCGCTCGAGCGGCGAAACTTCCGCTCGAGCGGCGGATGCACACTCCCAGAAGTTTTTGCAGACAGGTCCCCGCTCGAGCGCCCAACTCCCCGCTCGAGCGTCACTCACAACCTCCCGCTCGAGCGGCCAATCCCCCGCTCGAGCGTCCAACTCTACACAGGACATACTGGATGGGTGTATTCTCCGCTCGAGCGCCCAAACCCCCGCTCGAGCGGACAAGCCAAAATCTGGGCAACTAGACTTGGTTCCTAAGCTCAACCAACCTGCGCCAAATCTTCCCAACACAACCCAAGACTCAATATAAGGATTAAAGGGTGCAAACAACATACTCTCAACAACCAGCTCCACGGAACCTAAGTTTGGATATAACAAGTAAAGAGAAGGGAAACCGGGATCGCTATACCCAAGGAGTACAGTCGAGGTCTACCTTTCCAGTGCCGAGTTTGGGTTCTGGGAGAGGTGGTCAAGGAGACGATACTTGTTACAAATGTGGTCAGTTGGGCAACAAGTCTCTAGCTTGCCCACAGAGAGGAGGAGGGCAGCATGCAGCATCTTTTTTGGCCCGTTCTCAGGGCCAGAGTCAGTGCAGAGGCTAGTCGCTCACTTGTTACCAGTGTGGACAGGCGGGGCACCTGAAGAGGTTTTTCCCACAGTTGGGTAGCACACCTGGTGCATCTAGTTTGAGGCAGACATAGAGTCACCAGCCAGCACAGTCAGTTCAAGCCTCGAGGGCCACTTAGGGAGCCTCTTCGGCTCAGTCTGTGCAACAGTCTTATGCTCCGAGAGGTGACTGGTAGATCAGAGGCCTACGGGGCGTGTGTATGCTGTTACAACGCTGGATCTTGTACCGGCTCCGTCTGTTGTGAGAGGTACCTTTTTGTTTTGCAACTCGATTGCTAATGTGTTGATTGATATGGGTGCATCCCATTCCTTTATATCTGCAGCATTTGCATCTGTTTTGGGGTTGGAGCTGGCGCCGTTAGCATCTTCTATTTGTGTTGTGTCACCTGTTGGGGGTGTGTTGGTTTTGAAGTAGGGGTGTCGAGGTTGTGATATAGAGGTCACTGATCGTCGACTTCCCTTCTCTTTTGTATTGATGGTTATGTCTGGGTTTGATGTTATTTTGGGTATGGACTGGTTATCGTCATACCGGGCTGTTATAGATTGTTATCGCCAGAGGGTTACTGTATATACCTTGAGCGGAGATTGTTTTCATTTCTTGGGAGATCGGGTAGGTAGAGTCTTACCACCGATGTATGATCCGCGAGGGCGGAATGAGCTTTGTTGTCTTCTCGCTAGCTTTGGGAGTAGTTGTAGACACCCCATTTTTTACCACCCTTAAGACTTGCGCGCTACTAATTGTTTACTTGGTGATGAAAGATATGCAGTGCACAGGATTAGTTTCTTTGGCAAGGAGAGAATCAAATCCCAACTTCATACCCCTTTTTGGACCAAAATAATTTTGATCAAAAGATTTTAGACCTTGAAACTCTCTCTTTCAAAATGGTTTTTGAAAAAGTTCCTACGATGTTTAGACGCTCGCATTTTGTTAAATGTCGCGCTTTTTGGTAAACCGAGCAAGGACAAAGTGAAAATGAATGAAAGAGAGGTAAACTCTTTGAAAAATCTTTCAAAACACCTTGTTTGGGGGTTTGGAGTTGAAGAAAAGAGGAGAGGAGAGAAGAAACCAAGTTGGAGAAATAGTTTGGCATGAATCCCGGTAGGATCGAAACTGAGCGTCTTCACCAAAATAGGCATAACGTTTTGTACACTTGGAATTTTTAAGTGAGGCTTCCATCATTGGAAATAAGACTTCAAGGGCTACTATTTAGGCTCAAGAATGACCTAAAAATGAGTTCAGATGAAGGAGTTATGTCCGGTTGAAGTCAGGCCCAAAAAGCAGATTTTTCTGTCCAACCAAAGGTGGAAGTTTATGACCATAAATGGGATTTTTTGGCCATGTGCCGGCCATGAATGGCCAATGCCAGCCCCCTGCCATCCAAAGGTGACTCCATGCTGGCCAACAATGATAAAGTGCTAGCCAACAGTGATAAGGTGCAGGCCATTGATGGTAGAAAGCAGTTTTTGGCAAATATTTTTGTTCCACCTGGCACAGCTGTCTCTCTTGAGATATTTTTGACCAAAAGCTTGTATTTTTCTATATATAGAGAGGCTTCTCTATGGTTTCAAGGGTGAGAACATTTGAGGAAAAGCTTTGGGAGCCTCTCTCTCTCTCTCCAAACCTCTCTCTCTAAAGCTTTTGTGCTAGAAGCTTGTATACAACCATCTTCAACCTATCAACCGTCAACAAGAGTGGATGATCTTTGGGATGAGATAGCTTGGGACTTTGTATGAGCTCCAAAAGGTGGTTTTGGCTCAAGAAAAGTGGCTGTTCTAGTGCTATGCTTCAAGGGTGAGCATCTCCCTCTTTTAAGCTTATTTTCATACTTGTTTTTACCACCTTTGCAAACTGTTTTCAGCTTGATTTTGAACTGAAGAAAACTCTATTTTTCAGTCCTAAAAATGGTGGTTTAAGCCCCTTTTGAGTTTGAGGGTGGTCCACCATTCTAGTCTTTTTGCTTGTGAAGCTTTTGTGCCATCTTTCAAGGCCTTTCAAAACCACTTTTCTTGGCCTTTTAAACATTGAAATCCAGAGAATTTTCAGTGGTGAAAACCTTGTTTTGAGGTCCCAAATGGGTGGGGGTGGTCCCCCCCTCCTCTTCTCTTGTTTGCATGTGATGATGGCCCTCCAAAAGAGCATGTGTTTCTACTTCTTAGAGGCTTTGTTTAGGCTCATTTTTGTGACTTTTCAGACCTGCCATAACTCTATTTTTGGCTGTCTTGGGCACCTCTTGCATGCTTCTTGTACTTGTAGTGTAATCCTACTTGTAGCCTTGCAAAGTAGCATGTCTTTGTGCTTTGAAGTGGCTCCATTTCAGCATGTTTTTGGCCATCATTTTCCATGGCATAACTTTGTTTTAGGTTGGTTCGGTTGCTTCTTGTATGCTCCTTGCACTTGTAGTGCAATTTTGTTCACTAGCCTAACATGTTTGGTGTTTTAGCCTATTGATCTAGCATGTGTATGCTCTACTCCAGCACATTTTTGGCTATGTTTTGACCTACCTTAGGACTGTTTTGAGTGGTCTTGGTCATGTATGGCTTGCCTTGTATGGCTATGATGCAAGTGCCTTAGCTAGTCTTGAGTTTTGAGCCTTCTAGCATGCCTTATTTGTGGTGTTTATGTGATATGGCATCATTTAACATGTTATTTCATAGCATATAGCCTTGCCATATTCTCATGCATATCAATCTTTAATTGTGTTTGAGAGTTACATTTAATGCCTAGCCTGATAGCCAATGCATGAGCATCATTCCCTTGCCATTCATGCTATCATTTCAGATCATTTTGGCCACTGTTTTGGCATGCATGAGGTCTGTTTGGTGTTGGTTTAGTCCATTGAGTATTGTATTGCATGGCCCTGGTGTTGTATCCTTCACTAGTTTTTAATGCTTGAGTGTTCTAGTATGTTGTGCATGAGTGTTTGCGTGTTAGAATCTTGTGCATACCACCTTAACATGTCAAGATTAGCATGTTGTTTGCATAGCATGTTGTTTGTATTGCATCGTGTTCAACTGGGCGTTGCGTTGGACACGAGGCGGATTGGTCCACTTCATACTCAAAGTAATGGAAGTGAACCAATCCCCTTTGTCTCCATTGCCTTTGATTATCCATGATGAGGTAGTGGATCTAGAGTCCTATTTGTATTGCATTCATTGAATTTGTGCAAGTTGGATCTTTGGCCATCATGCATTGTGATGCTTGATTGATGGTTTTGGATCCAATTGTGCCTCTCCATTGATATTTTGAGGTGATATGAAGGGGTATGGTACATACATGTCCTTGGGAGACCCTTCATTTCCTCTTTTTTGAGCTCTGTTGTAGAATGGAGTTTCATCATATCTGTGGCCGGCAGTGCCTTATTGATGGCTGGCACCTCTTCATCCGTGGCTGGTAGGGGGGTCGGTAGTTACCATTCATGGCCAGCAGGCCACTGGTGCATTCCCCAGCAATGATTTGGCAAGGTTCAGCAACAAGTTCTTGGAGAAACCCTGCAAACAGAGCCTCTAGAGAGCAAACCGGAGAGCTTTTCGAGGCGGAAACCGAGCACACATCTTTCATTGTTCAAGGCAGGGCTGTGGCAGCCTAATTTAGATGTTTTTCATACTTAGTTAGTTTTTGTAACTTAATTAATTTGTTAATCAGTTAAGTGATGTAATAATTAGTAATTGGTTTGCTAGTTATTCGTTTTGGTTGTGTAATAATTAATCTAATTAGATTATTAGATTAGTTAAGTAGCTTAGCTTAGAATAGCTTAGCCTTTATTCGGACCCTTCGTCGAGAGGGTGTATATGTTGTAATAAGCATACATGTGTGTGATGCATGTCTTCCAACCCCACTTCTTTCTCCCTTTTACTTATCAGCTTTCGATGGTTAGTTTAGGGCATATTTCAATTAGCATCCTTATGCTTGCATACGTGCATCATTCATTTGTCTTGCATGCACCGGGCTCAGTGCATCATACAAACTACATTGTATTTCAATACCTATTTGAATACATGTATCAAATTGTTGCATTCATATGCCATCTTGGATAGCCGAGCCTATTTAGTTGCATTATTGCATGTGTTGCATTAGGCATTTAACATAGCTAGGATCATGCATTGGTTTCTAACTAGTTTTCTGTTTTGGCTCGGAGTACACTATAAGTGTTTATGCTTTAGCATACTTGCATGAGTGTGAGTGTTGCCATGATAGCATGCTTGCTATAGGCTATTTGCTTAAGTGATTAACTACTTGAATGCATGTGGATGAAGGCTTCATTACTTGAATTGGAACAATTCATCAAATGTGAGTTTTAAGCCCACTTGAGGGTGGCAAATCATCATGTTTTTAAGCCCACTTGAGAGTGGCAAATCCGCGCTTTAGCCTACTTGCGAGTAGCACTTTCAAACCATTTTCGAAAAACAAACATGAGTTGTTTTGTTCCAATTCTCGTAATTGAGTCTGTACTTGTGTGTTCTGCGCATCACATAGTAAGGTTAGCTAATAAAGCAGAATAAGAACACGTGTGTTTTCAAAATAACATATCATGTTTAGTAGAGGTCGATCTTTGATCGGGCGAGCGAGGGTGCTCATTTGAGGACCTTCCCCTCTCGTACCCAAGTTCCCGAGCCGAAGCAACTTTGGTGATAATGGACACGTGGTCATAGGCACGAGTCAGGGTTTCCTAAATTTCGCAAAACAAAATATTTAGGTGGCGATTCTGAAATCTGGCAAAGCAGTCCATGTTTGGCGCTTTTGATTAAAATCGATTTTCCAAAATGATTTGCCGGATTTGGACACTTTGGTGATTTATCAGTCTTGCATTGCACTTTGTAAGATTAGATTCAGAACCGTGACGAGTCCGAACTGTAGTAGCTAGAACCAAATTTGCGCCCTCTCTGAAATGGGGGTGCACGGAGAGAGTTCGGGTGGTCTACAGTTTCTGGCGACTCTGCTAGGGATTTAGAGAACTTGACTCGAACATCATGATATGTTGTTTTGTTTACACTTATGTGTTTCTTTGCATTGCATTTGCATTGGTGCGCCTAGAAGACCGTGTTTACCATCTGCTATTCCTGAACGGTTTGCCGGAGTCTTTCTTGGAAACACGTGCCATAAGGCTAACCGGTTACGCGTCCTGCCACGATGGGAACACAAACCTCGATTTTTTCCAAGGTACTCTTTTTGACCATTCTACCTAGTTGCATATCAGAAGCCATAGTGACCATTCCAAACTAGGACAGGTTGCTTACCCGATTGCAGGTTGTTTGAAAATGTTGCGTACATAATGAAACCCTAGCTTCTGACAAAATAGGACAGGGAAACCCTACCCCAACATAGGGGTGTTTTGGCTCTCATTTGCTTGATATGTGTTGTTAGGGTGTGTCTCTACAGGAATGCATGTATCAGTTACAAGTCTGGGTACCATTCTGAGGACATCAGTATTTGGGGGTATTAGTTTGAGGCAGAAATTTGGGGCAAAATCCAGTAGAGAGCACAGTCATTCAGTTATGCTCATATCTGTTATGGTGAAATCAGGCTGAGATGCTGTCTGTTTTCTCTTTTGCTAGGTAGTCTTGGAACCATAGCTTCAGAAGGCTCCAATATCCCCCGGGTACATTGGACTTATGTTGATAGACTTTGTCAGGTCAGAGATTCAGTTCAAGGGCAATCAGTGTTCCCTTCGCCGAGGCAAGGCAAAAAGGGCAATCAGGCACAGATCACCAGTACAGCAGTTACCAAATCAGCGGTCATTGTCTACCTCACCTGTGCGTAGTTGGGCTGAGATATCTATTTCCACCTCAGAGAGGGAACATACACCCGTTCAGCTAGATCTGCACTTTACAGTCGGTATATAGGACATGATGCATCAACTCCAAGAGACCATGTAGGCCATGCAGCGGGATGCTGCCCGCTAGGCCTAGGTTACTGCACGTTAGGCAGAAGTAGTAGCTCAACAGGCAGAGCTAATTGCCAGGCTCCAACAACAGCAGCAATCACAACAAGTTAGAGCATCTGCTTCGCATCCACCCTCACCCCCACCTAGAGTTCCAATACTCAGGGATACTACAAATGTCTAGGAAGATACGGATGCTCCAACAGGAACAGTCCTACCACCAGTGCTACCATAGACTTCAAAGACACCGGCTTTCTCAATAGATACACCGTTTGAATCTGAGATGGATCCAACTGCCTTGAAGATGAGTAAGCTTGAAAAGCTGTTTAAGCGAGCCTAGGGGGTCAATTCCATTCCAGACATAGAGGATGGTTATACTGACTTGGCAGTGACATTGCCGAACAGATTCAATATGCCCCACATAGATCGTTTTGACGGCTCGGGCGACCCTATGGTTCATCTGAGGCTGTTCTTGGATATTTTGCGCCAGATGGGCTTGACGAGACTCCAGAAACTATCGCTCTTCGGCCGGACCCTGTCGGGTATTGCGGCCATTTGGTATGCCAAACTGGAGGACTTAGTGAAAAGGAGTTGGGAGGAGATGACCAAGGCCTTCGTTGCTCAATACTCTTACAATACCCAGATCGAGGTCACGACTCGTGATCTTGAGGCGACCCAACAAGAGCCGAAGGAGGGCTTCTCTGACTTTGTAACCCGTTGGAGAGCCAAGGCTTCTATGATGACAACTCAGCCACTTGAAAAAGATCAGATAAGAATGGTTGTGCACAACCTACAACCCAAGTTGATGCAGAAAATGATCGTCTTACCCCTCCCCACCTTTGTTGACTTGCACGAGATTGGGGTACATATTGAAGATGCTATGAGGCAAGGTCTGATTGACCACGAAAGGGAGTCACCGAAGAAGGGTTATACACGCAGTTCGAATGCAACCACCAGTGGTGATGCAGCTGCAAGATCTTCTGAAGTTGGAATGGTCGCCACCACTCCAAAAACAACCACCCCCTTTGTCGGTACATCCAATCCAAACCCCAAACTTCAAACTATTTACCCCGAGGCAAGAGGGTTTTCACCCCACTTTATATACCTTTGTCTAAAGCTCTAGGGGTCCTACTCAAGAAAGGACATCTGAAGCCGTTAGAACAACGACCTCTACCCGATCCTCTCCCTCTAAAGCATGACCCGGCTAAATATTGTGCTTTCCATCAACAACACGGTCATGATACCAACTTTTGCCTCGGACTATGTCATGAGATTCAAGATCTCATCGACAACAAGGTAATAGCACCTCCAGAAAAACCAAATGTCAATCAAAACCCTCCACCTAGACAGGTAAACTTCATCCAAACAACGGCCAACCCATTTGACCCCAGTATATACATCACCCCAGCCTATTTACCCAAGCCTGAGGTGTTCATTCTAGTCAGCATGGACTTATGCATGATGGGTGCACCTGAACCTCAATCATCTCAAACCCCTGAACCTACTACTTCTGAGCTGATGAAAATGATTGAAGATCTTCAGAGAACTGTGGCAGATCTAGCCTTTGGAATTTTGGCTCCATCATCGACCACATCACGGGCCAGCAGTTTCAATCCAAAAAGCTCCTCAATCTTGGGGCAAGTTGCAATTGAAAAGGGCCAACCTGAAGCCATCTCAGATCTGGGTGGTGGCATGTCAGCAACACCCGGGCTCCGCTCTGATATAGCGACCCAATCCCTTGGTAAAGTGGAGGCAAATGGCAAGAGAAAGGCCAGGGTAGGCATTGGTCCCAATGAACATCTTCAATAGGCTGTTTACGCTTTGAAAGCCGAAGGACTGAACAAACATCAAGTTCTCGTAGTTGTTGCAAAGACTGTGGATGACACTTTTGTCACTCAAGTTGGGGGCAGTTTGAATCAAGGGGCAAGCCGAGAAAAGGGATGTTGTACTAGAAACACCCCTTTCAACTCCAATCTCGCACTCGGAAGAGATCATCAAACCCAGCCAACACCTGCCAACCCTTTTGCTGGCACATTTGGAACTACCCCGCTACTTGTAAAGTGGGCCAGAAGGTCTTTAATCCCCTCCACATGACTTTGTCCAAAGCTCTCCAAATCCTTATAGAAAAGGGGCATCTAAAACCCCTAGAGCCGCGACCATTACCAAAAAACCTTCCTCTCTCCCATAACCCAGCTAACTACTGTACCTTCCATCAATAAGATGGCCATGACACTAATATGTGTTTTCGTCTTCGCCATGAAATACAAGATTTGATTGATAACAAGGTCATCATCGCACCAAGCTCTACAAAGTCTATCGGTACTGGACTAGTGAACTTGGGGGATAATGTGATTATGTGATTGGGGGATGAACCACCTGCGGATGGCCCACCTGCGGATGGCGCTCAGTTTACTCCAAACATGGTGGATGATGTGCACTGTTTTCAGCAATGTACAAATGCTGTTAAGTTTACTTTTTGACTTGGGTATTGAGTCAGTTTTGTTGTGTTGTATTGAGTCAGTTTTGTTGTGTTGTTTTGAGTCTGTCATGTTGTATCAAGTCAGTCCTGTTGTCTTAGAGTCGGGTGATTCCGGGTGTGTTAACTCAGGCATTTCTTTCTTGTTTTGTGTTTGTCTTTTACACCCTTTGTTTTGTGTCTGTTTCTACCTTGGAGCCAGTTGCACCAAAAGATCTGAATGAAACAGCAGTGATTTTCGCGCTTTTGTGTTTGTTTCTGCCTTGGAGCTAGTTATGCCAGAAGATCTGAATGAAGAGCAGTGCTTTTCACCTACTTTTATGTGCCTTAAAATCATTACATTGACCTAAGTTTTTCAAAACTTTTTAAACACTGTGATAAAAACAAAGAGGGAGGAATTCCTCAGGATTTGCAAAATTTTGATCAATTGAGAGAAAGAGAGGCATGCAAAGCCCTTGATGAATGAGATCATGTTTGTTAATGTGAGTACTGAGAAGGATCCTGGCTTGATCTAGATTGGTTCTACATTGTCTTCGGTGCGAGCGCTTAGTCGCTTTCTTAAAAGATTTCAAAAAATGTTTTGCATGGTCCTGCGAAGACATGTATGGAATTGATCTTGAGATTGTGCAGCATAGGATCGCTCTTAGCCTCGAGACTCGACCCCTTTTGCTTTCAAACCTTGAACTTGGATTCAGAATGTTCAACGATCAACCATAATATGAGGCTTGTATGGCCAGATTTGAAGTAGCCCACGAACTAGGGACAAGAAAGTCAGATCAAGAAGATTAGGTGTTATCAAAGGAAGCTTGCGAAGCTAGATCAGAAGCATCCCTTGAACTAGGGGCAAAAATGTCAAATGTACTCGAAGAGTCAAAGACGAGTCATTTCTCAAACCAATGAAGACTAGCAAGAAAGCCAAATTCGAGCAGCTGAGGGAAGAAAGTATTGCTGAAGGACAATCGCGTTCCTATTCACAACACTAGGGGAAACTTCAGCCCCCATTGGACGGACTTCCACATCATCAGCGAACAACAACCATTCTCCTGGATTCAGATGGCTTTGAGATCTCAAAACTGATCAACATGGGCCAGTTGAACTTTTCTACCCTTGAGAGGCTCGCTGGGCCGAAAACCCAGAATGGGCGACCCAAGAAAAAGTTAGAGCAAGAAAAAGAAAACAAAAGAACAAAAATGAAAAAAGAAAAAAGAATAAAAGAAAAGAAAAGAAGAAAAGAAAAATGAAAAGAAAATGAAAAGAAAAGAAAAGAGAAACAGAGCCTGCAAGGTTGAAAACCCGTAAGGGCGGCCTTGGCAAAAGTTAAAGCGTAAAAGAAGAGGTTAATACCCGAGTGTACCTTAACTTGGAACTACGTCGGGCCTGATTCCCAAGTTTGGGATACGTAGGCAACTTCATTTTGAAGTTCGGCCCCAATCATTTTCAGCCGGCTTGGCTCATTCATGTTGATTGGTTTATCCTCGTTCAACTCGGCCATCTTGTCCATGTGCAAATTGGCTTGTCTCTGTTCAAAATCAGTTGTTCTTTTCTGTTGGAAGATTCAGCTGCAATACAAATCAAGTTCAAATCTGAGGTTGCGCATCTCAAGAGTAAATTCTATGTTGGTCGAGCAGTGGCCATTAGCAAAAATAGTTTTGAGAATTTTTAACGAAGTTGACTAATTCTCTCGAAAATTATTCCATTTTTTTAAACTGGACCATTTCTTGGACCCAAAAAAGGAAAAATTTCAGTGCTCACAGCCTGACTTGCATGATTTCAAATCAGAATGTCGAATAAGCATGTTAATTTAACTCTCATGTTGGTCAAAATTGTTTTAGCAAAAGCCGAAAATAAAAAATGGTCAAAATGATGAACTAGGGGCACAGTTGAGTCAGGTTTTCTGTCTTTTCCCCGTTGTCAGCATACTCACCAGAAAGGGTAACATACTTGCTAGGAAGGGCACCATGTTCGCCAGAAAGGGTACAACTGAAGCTAACAACAAAAAGGCCGAGTGCTCTCTCATCCTCCAAACAAAGAGATATCAAGCCAAGTGAGAAGCACAAGCTGGAAGGGAGCAAAATATTCCACTCTCTCATCTGGGCAGGTCTAATCACATCCATATTGGCCAAGGGCATCGTCAACCGATGTCAATTGCAGATCTGCTACACATCCAGCCGCATCACAACCCCTCTGTGGGAAAGCTCACTATTGTGAGCGGAAGAAAAAAAATCTAGCAGAATGCTAGGGGCAAGAGCCCGCAACTTCTTGTTTATCCATCAACCACCTAGGGGAGGGATAAAAAAAAAAGAAAAGAAAAGAGAGAGATTGAAGAATAGATAGATGTATGCTGAAAGAAAAAATGAGAAAAGGGATTTTTCCAGAAAAGCAGAGCTTGAGGGCCGAGTGATGTGAGAAACACAAATAAGAAAGGATGGGAAACAATACCCGAAGAAGCAGGCTCCTCGTGAACTGAGAGGTCTCCCATTGGTAGAACACATCTGAGTGTTGTGTGTATGTGTTTCGTTTGTCTTGATTCTTGTTTTGAGTCGTTTCGAGTGTCAATAGATGTGTTTAGGTTGTTTTACCTTTGTTTTCCTTTGTTGAGTCTTTTTGACTGTGGTCAGTCGTAGGCTCAATACCCGGTTAAGAACTCATTTCTCAATTTCAATTTCAAAAATAATTCGTTTTGTGCTCAGAGTGCTGTGTTGTTTTCCACATATGTGCAAAACAAAATTTGTTCTTTCATAAAACTGTAGGGTTCAACCCAGATCATGTGAGAATAGTAGAACAAGGACCTATCTGAAGCTACATAGGTTCCGGACTACAAAGCAAAAGAAAAGAGGGAAAATTTGTAGCATCTTAGCATGTTTCAATTTCAGCAAGTTCCGAGATTGCATTCTGAATGTACCTCTTCAGGCCTTCTCAATGCTCCGAAGTATGAGTGTGCCTCTACCTCAAGCTCAAGCCTGCTTCAATCCAGAATGGCAATCAAAAGTGCTCTCCCTAAGCACCTTTTCCTTTTCAAGGGCATCTTGGTTGTGTTTGCAATAAGTTCCTAGGAGATCAACTGCGACGGTGGAAACTAGAGTTCAAATGGCTGATACCTAGAACGCAAAGGTTCGGGATTTCCGAGACTAAAGTCTGGTTTAAATACCCAGGGATGTATCCCCAGATTGAAACTGTATAGAAGCCCCATAGGTTGAGATAGCGTATATGCACCTCAATTCTGGATACTGAACTAACCTAGTCTGTCACCCCGTTGGAGAATAGGGAAAGTTGTGAATACAATTAGGAAGAAAAGTGGCATCCAAAGTGTTTAACGTGAAGAATCCTTGTCGGAATTTTAGAACCTTTATATTGTGAGTTGATAGAACGAGTTCGAAGAACGCAAGGTAAAGAGTTCGAAGAACACAAGGGGGAAGATCCCCATTAGAGTGGAGCGGTTCATCGCCACTCACCCCATGAGGTGCTTTCTAAAGTGCCGCTTTGTTTGTTTATTGCATTCCTTAAATATCATGCATTGTATTGCATTGTACCTATCAAGTTTTTTTCTCATTCATGCACGATATTGTATGTATGGTTCATTTGAAGCTGGCGCAACCAGGCGATATTGGATGTGCGGTTCATTCAGAGAAGTTCCGCTTAAGATTGATTATGTTTTGTGCATCTATCGCACATGTTTTGTTTTGTGCATCTTTCACACATGTTCACTTTGTGTATATATCGCATTTAATCTCGTATGCCTTAGGCGTTGTTGTTCTTTCTCCTCGTGTGTGCGGCGTGTTAGGCCCTTTTTGCTTAAGAGCATTTGGAACGTGTTCCGATGCTTATACCACTCTGAAACACTAGGACGTATCCCTATGTTTCCCCCTCTTTGGTTAAGAGCATTTGGAACGTGTTCCAATGCTTATACCACTCCGAAACACCGGGATGTGTCCCTATATTTCCCCATCTTTGGTTAAGAGCATTTGGAACATGTTCCAATGCTTATACCACTTCGAAACACCGGAACGTGTCCCTATGTTTTCCCCTCTTTGGTTAAGAGCATTCGGAACGTGTTCCCATGCTTATACTACTCCGAAACACTGGGATGTATCCCTATGTTTCTCCCTCTTTGGTTAAGAGCATTCGGAACGTGTTCCCATGCTTATACCACTCCGAAACACTAGGACGAGTCCCTATGTTTCTCCCCCTTTGGTTAAGAGCATTTGGAACGTGTTCCGATGCTCATACCACTCCGAAACACTGGGACGTATCCCTATGTTTCTCCCTCTTTGGTTAAGAGCATTTGGAACGTGTTCCGATCCTTATACCACTCCGAAACACTAGGACGTGTCCCTATGTTTCCCCCTCTTTGGTTAAGAGCATTTGGAACGTGTTCCAATGCTTATACCGCTCCTTTGGTTGGAAACATTGGGACGTGTCCCTATGTTTCCCCCTCTTTGGTTAAGAGCATTTGGAACGTGTTCCAATGCTTATACCACTCCTTTGGTTGGAAACGTTGGGATGTGTCCCTATGTTTCTCCCTCCTTGGTTAAGAGCATTTGGAACGTGTTCCAATGCTTATTTCACTCTTTTTCCTTTCGCGTGCAACACGTCGAAATCTTGTTTGAGACCTCGGGTGTGCCCAACGGTCGCTCTTAGTCTTTCCCACGGGGTGCGTGGTTAAAATTGCATAATTTGCTTACATCATTTCGGCATGAAATGTAGTTCGGTCTGTAATTTCCCCGCATGGCGTGTTTACTTGTTTATGTACGAGTTTGCTGTAGCATTTCGTTGCATGACATTTGCATCTAGATGTTTCATTACAGCCTTCATTGCATGATCATAAGTTATGTTCTGCATAGTGCATGCCATTTTGCATTTTGCCTCGGCCTACGGGCGCATCTATATTGTCATTTTGTTTGTTTGTCCAAGTCTTCGGCCTTATCAAAAATGGGTCGTCTTTGGGCTTTGACATTCACTCCCGTCACTTCATCACTTCCGGGCTCTGTCAAAGAGGGGCAACTGTAGACACCCTATTTTTGACTGCCCTTAAGACTTGGGTGCTACTAATTGTTTACTTGGTGATGAAAAATGTGCAGTGCAAAGGATCAGTTTCTTTGGCAAGGAGAGAGTCAAATCCCAACTTCATACCCATTTTTGGGCCAAAACAATCATGATCAAAAGATTTTAGACCTTGAAACCCTCTCTTTCAAAATGGTTTTTGAAAAAGTTCTTCTCGTATTTTGTTAAATGTCACGCTTTTCGGTAAACTGAGCAAGGACAAAGTAGAAATGAATGAAAGAGAGGTGAACCCCTTGAAAAATCTTTCAAAACACCTTGTTTGGGGGTTTGGAGTTGAAGAAAAGAGGAGAGGAGAGAAGAAACCAAGTTGGAGAAACAGTTTGGCATGAATCCCAGTAGGATCGAAACTGAGCGGGTTCACCAAAACAGGCATAACGTTTTGGACACTTGGAATTTTGAAGTGAAGCCGACATCATTGGAAAGAAGACTTCAAGGGCTACAATTTGGGCTCAAGAATGACCTGGAAATGAGTCCAGATGAAGGAGTTATGTCCGGTTGAAGTGGGGCCCAAAAAGCAGATTTTTCTGTCCAACCAGAGGTGGAAGTTTATGACCATAAATGGGATTTTTTGGCCATGTGCCGGCCATGAATGGCCAATTCTGGCCCCCTGCCATCCAGAGGTAACCCCATGCCGGCCAACAATGATAAAGTGCCGGCCAACAGCGATAAGGTGCCAGCCATTAATGGCAGAAAGTAGTTTTTGGCAGATATTTTTGTTCCAGCTAGCACAGCTGTCTCTCTTGAGATATTTTCTACCAAAAGCTTGTATTTTTCTATATATAGAGAGGCTTCTCTATGGTTTCAAGGGTGAGAACATTTGAGGAAAAGCTTTGGGAGCCTCTCTCTCTACAAACCTCTCTCTAGATTCCTCCCTCTCTTGTGCTAGAAACTTGCATACAACCATCTTCAACCTATGAACCCTTAACAAGAGTGGATGAACTTTGGTCTGAGGTAGCTTGGGACTTTGTTTGAGCTCCAAAAGGTGGTTTTGGCTCAAGAAAAGTGGCTGTTCTAGTGCTATGCTTCAAGCGTGAGCATCTCCCTCTTTTAAGCTTATTTTCATACTTGTTTTTACCACCTTTGCAAACTGTTTTCAGCTTGATTTTGAACTGACGAAAACTCTATTTTTCAGTCCTAAAAATGGTGGTTTAAGCCCCTTTTGAGTTTGAGGGTGGTCCACCATTCTAGTCTTTTTGCTTGTGAAGCTTTTGTGCCATCTTTCAAGGCCTTTCAAAACCACTTTTCTTGGCCTTTTAAACATTGAAATCCAGAGAATTTTCAGTGGTGAAAACCTTGTTTTGAGGTCCCAAATGGGTGGGGGTGGTCCCCCCTCCTCTTCTCTTGTTTGCATGTGTTGATGGCCCTCCAAAAGAGCATGTGTTTCTACTTCTTAGAGGCTTTGTTTAGGCTCATTTTTGTGACTTTTCAGACCTGCCATAACTCTTTTTTTGGCTGTCTTGGGCACCTCTTGCATGCTTCTTGTACTTGTAGTGTAATCCTACTTGTAGCCTTGCAAAGTAGCATGTCTTTGTGCTTTGAAGTGGCTCCATTTCAGCATGTTTTTTGCCATCATTTTCCATGGCATAACTTTGTTTTAGGTTGGTTCGGTTGCTTCTTGTATGCTCCTTGCACTTGTAGTGCAATTTTGTTCACTAGCCTAACATGTTTGGTGTTTTAGCCTATTGATCTAGCATGTGTATGCTCTACTCCAGCACATTTTTGGCTATGTTTTGACCTACCTTAGGACTGTTTTGAGTGGTCTTGGTCATGTATGGCTTGCCTTGTATGGCTATGATGCAAGTGCCTTAGCTAGTCTTGAGTTTTGAGCCTTCTAGCATGCCTTATTTGTGGTGTTTATGTGATTTGGCATCATTTAACATGTTATTTCATAGCATATAGCCTTGCCATATTCTCATGCATATCAATCTTTAATTGTGTTTGAGAGTTACATTTAATGCCTAGCCTGATAGCCAATGCATGAGCATCATTCCCTTGCCATTCATGCTATCATTTCAGATCATTTTGGCCACTGTTTTGGCATGCATGAGGTCTGTTTGGTGTTGGTTTAGTCCATTGAGTATTGTATTGCATGGCCCTGGTGTTGTATCCTTCACTAGTTTTTAATGCTTGAGTGTTCTAGTATGTTGTGCATGAGTGTTTGCGTGTTAGAATCTTGTGCATACCACCTTAACATGTCAAGATTAGCATGTTGTTTGCATTGCATCGTGTTCAACCAGGCATTGTGTTGAACACGAGGTGGATTGGTCCACTTTATACTCAAAGTGATGGAAGTGAACCAATCCCTTTGTCTCCATTGCCTTTGATTATCCGTGATAAGGTAGTGGATCTAGAGTCCTATTTGTATTGCATTTATTGAATTTGTGCAAGTTGGATCTTTGGTCATCACGCATTGCGATGCTTGATTGATGGTTTTGGATCCAATTGTGCCTCTCCATTGATGTTTTGAGGTGATATGGAGGGGTATGGTACATACATGTCCTTGGGAGACCCTCCATTTCCTCTCTTTTGAGCTCTATTGCAGAATGGAGTTTCATCATATAAGTGGTCGGCAGTGCCTTATTGATGGCCGGCACCTCTTCATCCGTGGTCGACAGGGGGGTCGGCAGTCACCATTCATGGCCGGCAGGCCACTGTTGCATTCCCCAGCAATGATTTGGTAAGGTTCAGCAACAAGTTCTTGGAGAAACCCTGCAAACAGAGCCTCTAAAGAGCAAACCGGAGAGCTTTTCGGGGCAGAAATCGAGCACGCATCCTTCATTGTTCAAGGCAAGGCTGTGGCAGCCTAATTTAGATGTTTTTCATACTTAGTTGGTTTTTGTAACTTAATTAATTGTTTAATTAGTTAAGTGATGTCATAATTAGTAATTGGTTTGCTAGTTATTCATTTTGGTTGTGTAATAATTAATCTAATTAGATTATTAGATTAGTTAAGTAGCTTAGCATAGAATAGCTTAGCCTTCATTCGGACCCTCCGTCGAGAGGACGTATATGTTGTAATAAGTGTGTGTGTGTGTGTGTGATGCATGTCTTCCAACCCCACTTCTTTCTCCTTTTTACTTATCAACTTTCGATGGTTAGTTTAGGGCATATTTCAATTAGCATCCTTATGCTTGCATACGTGCATCATTCATTTGTCTTGCATGCACCAGGCTCGATGAATCAAACAAACTGCATTGTATTTCAATACCTATTTGAATACATGTATCAAATTTTTGCATTCATATGCCATCTTAGATAGCCGAGCCTATTTAGTTTCATTATTGCATGTGTTGCATTAGGTATTTAACATAGCTAGGATCATGCATTGATTTCTAACTAGTTTTCTGTTTTGGCTCGGAGTACATTGTAAGTGTTTATGCTTTAGCATACTTGCATGAGTGTTGCCATGATAACATGCTTGCCATGAGGCTATTTGCTTAAGTGTTTAACTGCGTGAATGCCTGTAGATGAAGGCTTCATTACTTGAATTGGAACAAATCATCAAATGTGAGTTTTAAGCCCACTTGAGAGTGGCAAATCATCATGTTTTTAGGCCCACTTGAGAGTGGCAAATCCGCGCTTTAGCCTACTTGTAAGTAGCACTTTCAAACCATTTTCGAAAAACAAACATGAGTTGTTTTGTTCCAATTCTTATAATTGAGTCTATACTTGTGTGTTGTCCGCATCACATAGTAAGGTTAGCTAATAAACCAGAATAAGAACACATGTGTTTTCAAAATAACATATCATGTTTAGTAGAGGCCGATCTTTGATCGGGCGAGCGGGGGTGCTCATTTCAAGACCTTCCCCTCTCGTACCCAAGTTCCCAAACCGAAGCAACTTTGGTGATGACAGACACGTGGCCTTAGGCACAAGTCAGGGTTTCCTAAATTTTTCAAAACAAAATATTTAGGTAGCGACTTTGAAATCTGGCAAAGCAGTCCATGTTTGGCGCTTTTGATTAAAATCGATTTTTCAAAACGATTTGCCGGATTTGGACTCTTTGGTGATTTATCAGTCTTGCATTGCACTTTGTGAGATTAGATTCAGAACTGTGACAGGAGTCCGAACTGTAGTAGCTAGAACCAAATTCGCGCCCTCCCCGAAAGAGGGGTGCGCGGAGAAAGTTCGGGCAATCTACAGTAGTGAGTGTGATGAGACCCGAACTATGTTGCCGAGAGTGGTTTGTGAGTACTCAGACATCTTTCCTGAGGATCTTGTTAGTTTACCACCCCATCGAGAGATAGAGTTCTCTACTGATTTAGTGCCTAGCATGGCACTGATCTCCATGGCACCGTATCGTTTTGCCCCAGTCGAATTGAGTGAGTTGAAGGTTCAACTCCAGGAGTTGCTAGACAAGGGTTTTATTCACCCTAGTGCTTCGCCTTGGGGAGCACCATTCCTCTTTGCTAAGAAGAAAGATGGGGCTTCGAGACTTTGCATTGATTAAAGAAAGCTGAACCGAGTTACGGTTAAGAACAAGTACCCTATGCCCTGTATAGATGATCTGTTAGATCAATTGAAAGGATCCCGATGTTTCTCTAAGATAGACTTGAGATTGGGTTACCATCAGTTGAGGGTCAGGGAGGAGGATATCCCGAAGACGGCATTCCGTACACGGTATGGCCATTATGAATTTTTGGTGATGCCTTTTGGGCTTACCAATGCACCAGTTGTGTTTATGGACTTGATGAACCAGATCTTCTGGGAGTTCTTAGATTGTTTCGTAGTCATCTTTGTGGATGACATTCTAATTTGTTCACCTTCTGAGGAGGAGCATGAGGAACACCTGCGAGTGGTGCTTGAATTGCTTAGAGCCCATAAGCTGTATGCTAAGTTTGGGAAGTGTGAGTTCTGGCTAAGAGGTTAAATTCTTAGGCCATGTGGTATCCGAGGAAGGGGTGACTGTAGATTCATCCAAAATTGAGGCAATGCAAGATTGGGCATAACCTAAGAATGCCTTTGAGATCCATAGTTTTCTGGGATTGGCTGGGTATTACCGTCGATTTGTAAAAGACTTCTCCAGACTAGTTTCACCTGTGACTAGATTGACGCGAAATGGGTCAAATTTTTGAGGAGTGAGACTTGTGAACAGTCGTTCCAAGAGCTTACAATTAGACTTACTACCGCTCCAATCTTGATTGTTCCGGAGAGGGGTTTGGGTTATTCAGTGTATTGTGATGCCTCACTGTAGACGTCTCCGAACGTCCCGGAAGAAAATCCCGTTTTGTTCGTTTAGGCTTACTATAGTTCGGACTCAAATGTCACGGTTCTGAATCTAATCCCGCAAAATGCAATACGAGATCGATAAATCACCAAAGAGTCTAAATCCGGAAAATCGTTTTGGAAAACTAATTTTTAAGAAAGAAGTGCCAAACATGGACTACTTTGCCAGATACAGAGTCGGCACCTAAATATTTTATTTGTGGGGAAATTTAGGAAACCCTGACTTGTTGCCTAAGGCCACGTGTCCGTCATCACCAAAGTTGCCTCAGTTCCAGAACTTGGGTACGATTGGGGAAGGTCAGCTATGAGCATCCCCGCTCGCCCGATCAGAGATCGGCCACTACTAAACATGATATCTTGTTTTTGACCACACATGCGTTCTCATCTCAATTAATTAGCTAATCCTTACTATGTGATGCGCACAGCAAAACAAGTATAGATTAGATCGCCTAAGTTGGAACAAAGCATCGTATATCCTTTTGTTTGGAAATGGATTTGAATTTTGCTACTTGCAAGTAGGCTAAAACACGGATTTTGATGAATTATTCCAATTCAAGCAATCCAAACTTCATCCACAGGCATTCAGGCAGTTATATCACATAAGCAATTAGCCTCATGGTAAGCATGCTATCATGTTAACACTTACAAACATGCAAGATGCTAAAGCATAAATACTCACAGTGTACCCCGAGCCAAAACAAAAAACTAGTTAGAAATCATGCATGATCCTAGTTCATGTTAAGATGGCCAATGCAACGCATGCAAAATGCAACTAGAATAAGCTCGGCTAATCTAAGAGTGGCATGTGAAATGCGACAACTTGATACACGTATTCAAGTTGGAATTGAAATACTATGCAATTAGTATGATGCGCCGAGCCCGGTGTGACACCCCGTATTTTTAGTGTCTTTTCATAATCCAACTAGTGACTTGTCTAGTCATATCCAGTTAGTAGGCTTTCATGAAAAACTTGTTCATTTAATATCCTTATTAGTGGTTCATTTAACATCCTTATTAGTGGTTCATTTACTATCCTTATTAGTGGTCCATTCATATTCAAACTTGTCCTTTCAAATTACAACTAGTATGTTACACCAAGTTGCCTATAAATTGAGCCACCTCTCAACTTCTTTCTATGGTTTTTCCCATATCTCTCTCCATTTGTTATACAGATTTTGAGTTTAGATTAAGAGTGGTTAGAGTGAGAGTAAGCATTTTCATAAAGGAGGAGAGTTGTAGATTTTGTGAAACCTTACATACCTTATGGCTTAGAATTTGGAGATTTATGGAGAAAGTTTGAGATTCAAGTGTTGGAGAAGGAGGAGATTGATTTGAGGTAATTCGGTGGTATACAATATGCTTCCTAAATTCTCTTTGCAAGAGTTTATTTTTTATTTCCATAAACTCTTGATTATTCTGATCGTTTGATAAATTCTATGGAATTATTCGTTGTTGATTCATTTGATTACTCTAGTCATTTGATGAACTCTGTGTAGTTAATCTGTGTTGGAAATGTTGATTTGTCTGACTAAATGACGTGGAAAAGCTCCGTACGTGGATCGAGTGGACTTTGCTAATACACTGTGTACCAATACCCCAGATAAGCGGTTGTGCTTGGATGAGGGGGGTGAGGCCGGTCATTGGTCATGTACCAAATAGGACCGGGTATTTGGTTCTGGATAAATTATCATATGTCGAGTTGGCTTGTTTGTGCAATTTGGTAAATTGCTTGTTTATCAAATCTAATCGGTTGTGTAATTGCTGGATCTTTGTCAATTTATTTTCTGTCTGAGCCTTGTTATTCCTGTTGTATTGTATACTTCCTGAATTAATTTATTTTTCAGGCGTGGAGCAAATTTAGTGGCAGTTGGAGTTGAAGCATCTAAAGAGATTGTTTGAGTTGGAGATTCTTTTAGTTCACAACTATATATTATTTTCGGAGATTTGTATAATTTATGTTTTGGAGACATTTGAGTTAATTATTTGTGGAGATGATTTGTATATTTGGGATTATGAGTTATCTACGATTATAAATTTGAGGTTGATTTGATTTATTAACGACCCAGAAGTCGAGGTGTTACAGCATGCAATACGAATAAATGTATGCAAACATGCTGACATAAGTATGCCAATTGAAACATGACCTAAAACTAACCAATAAAAACAGGTAAGTAAAAAAGAGAAAGACGTGGGGTTGAAAGACATTCACACACTCACGCACACTTATTACAAAACTCGCCCTCTCGACGGAGGGTCCGAATAATACAAACTGAATAATTAATCAACTACCCTAGCTAATTAAATATTACAAAACCCTTAATTAATTAACAAATTAATTACAAAACAGTCTAAATATGAAACTAAAGAGGCCGCCGCAGCTCTGCCTCGACATGATTGGATGATGCATGCTCGATTTGCCTTGCTCGGAAACCTATTACTATGCCACGTGTTGCCTCTGTTTGCACTGTTTTGCACCTCTAAAAAATGTGAAAATCCTTGGAATGCTTCTGAAACATTCCCTGAGCGCTGTAGGAGGTCACCGGCCAAGATATAGGATCACCGGCCATGGAAGGATGGTCATCGACCAAAAGTGGGGCCATCGGCCAACAATGCATAGCTGAGGATGGCCGACCGGCCATCTGTTCCCGCAGAAAACTGTTTTTGCTACGGCAGAGGACCGACAGTGCATGGCAAGGCATTTACAAGACAATGTGTGCACAGCCACTCTCCCCATCATGCTATGAACTCAAGGGAGTATGGCTTTCGACCCTTGGGCCACCAATCACGCATTCCAATACATGATGGCCAAAGGTGTCAAATGGGCAAATTAATATGGAATGAATGCAACAAAACATATGAATACCTAGAACTCTATCATGCTTGGATCAAGAGCGTCGGCGACTAAGGATTGAGGGACGTTTTGTCACTTCTAGTACAAACGTTCCTCGCTCCTCGTGTTTGGTTTGACACCCCAAACCAAACACAATGTAATGCAAACGACTATGCCAAATGCAATGCAACATGGGGACATTATGCAATATACTCAATATGCAAACTCGGCGCAATACGAACATGCAAATACCATGAAAGCAAACATGCTCCATGGGCTTAAACCTAAAGGATAGACCTCAGCCATGCCCTAATCAGTGGCCAAAACACCCAAATCAAGGGACCAAAAGGGGAGGCATGCACACACATACATTGGTCCATAAGCTAGACCACAATGCACAATATTCAAACATGAGCAAGATGGGATAAACATGAGAATATGACGATTCAATAAGCTCTGAAATCATGCACATAGGATAAGCATAGCATGCTAATAGGCTTAAAGCTCAAAGCTAGCCAAGGTACTTGAACTGTGGCCATATTAACCAAGCCCCAAAGGGCCAAGGTGACCCAAAACAATCCCAAGATAGGCCAAAACAAGGCTAGAACATGCATGGGATGTGGTCAAATCAAGCTAGAAAAGTGAGCACAAAACAAAGCGCATACAAGGCCAAAAAGGGGAATTGTACTACACCCATCACAACCAAACATGGCATGACTCAATCACGAAAAATCAAAGCTATAATATGCCAAAACAAACCCCAAAACCCAATGAGATGGCATCCCAAAGACTTAATCATGGAGCATAAGACACCAACTCTTCAAAGCATTGAAAGGATGGCAAACGCAAGCTTATAAGCATGAAACACGGACTAAAATACTATGGCAAGTGATACCAAATCACTGAAATGGCCCAAGTAAAGCATGCTAATGACTCACACACCCAAAGCTAACAAGCTAGAATGCATGGTGGCTATACAAAGCATGGCAAGCATGACCAAGACAACCCCAAACAGAGCTTAAGCATGGTGAAACAAGGCTAAAAACTTCTCAAAGTTAAGTTAGAACATGCAAGCATGATGGTCGAAATGCAAGATGCATGTTATGCAAACATGTAAGATTACTCTACAAGTATGTGAAGCATGCAAGATGACATCAAACCAACATGAAATAGAGTTAAGGCAGGTCCTAAAAACCACCAAAAAGTGCTGAAATAGAACTAAGACATGCTAAGTAAACATGCTACTCTTATAAGCCAACAACACAAGTAAATGAGACACAAAGGGAGGGGGGTGTCCCTCCCCTATACAAGACCTCCAAACCACTTCTCCAACACTGAAGATCCTCTGGATTTCAGTGGTGAGAAGGCCAAAACAAAAGGGTTCCAAAGCCCAAAGAGGAAGGCACAAAAAGAGGCCAAACAAGGCCTAAGAGGGGGTAGTCAACCCCCAACACAAAAGTGACCTTAATGAAACATCTCAACCATGAAAATACAGAACTTTTTTCAGTAGGACACTAAGCTTAAAACAACATGCAAGTATTTGTAAAAGCTTAAGCCAAAATGGGGTATCAAAAGTAAGTAGACTCACCCTTGAAGAACACTTCAAGAACACCAACTCCAGCACCCTTCTTGGATCAAAACCAACTCAAAAACTCTGATATCAACCTTCTAGTGCCTCTGTAACCAAGGATAGTGTAATGCTAGGTGTTTGTGTGCAATAGTAAAAACAAAACACACTTTTAAACTCAAACACACACACAAATCTAGAGAGAGGGAGATATAAAGAGAGAGGTATATCTAACTTCTATATCAGATGGATCAACCTCAGAGAGAGGTATATCTAACTTCTATATCAGATGGATCAACCTCTAGAAAGGGAGGGGAGGCCCTCCTTTTATAGAAAAACAACTTTGCCAAGCTTCCAAGAGAAGCTAAACAAGGCTTAAATCCCTCCATACACGTGTATGGAGGGCAGAGTCTGTGCTCACCAACTGGCACAGCGGGCATGCACAATGCCTGAAAAAGGCAAAGAAAAGGCCTCGCCCAGAAAATGTGGCCGACCGACCAAAGAAATGGCCAACCGACTAACTAAAGTGTCGATCGGCCAACACACTTAGTCGATTGCAAGAAAAAGGGGCCGATTGCAAGAAAAAGGGGCCGATGGCCTCAGGCCTTGTCCAGTGGGTTGAGAAAATGGTCAACAAGCCACCCTCTTCCCTTAGAAGCAAACACACAGGTGTTTAGTCCGTAACCAGGCACAAAACAGGTAAGTCCAGAGATCTTGAGGCAAGGCGTGCGGCCGAGACCTCCAGGAACTCAAAACGAACACGAACATGGATGATCGTCGAGTGTTCAAATGATGACACCCAAGTCTTGAGGACGGTTAAAAATGGGGTGTCTACAGTTGCCCCTCTTTGACAGAACTCGAACGTCATAACAATGATGGGAGTGAATGTCAAAGCCCAGAGACGACCCATTTTTGACAAGGCCGAAGACTTAGACAAAGCATACCAGCTAGGAAAGATATGTGCCCGAAGGCAGGGGCAAGATGCAAGGGATATGCACGAAGCCGAGCATAACTTATGATCATGCAAAGAGGGTCGTAATGAAACAAATATGTAAAATAAATGCAACATTTTAAGCAAGCAAATAGGAGATAACGGTCCTACACATTCCAACAGGAAGGGTGTAAGAAAGTTATGCAATTCTCACTGCGCCATACGCCGAGAAGATAATACCGTCCGGTTCGTCTGGTCACGCCAGCCTCAAATGAACCGTACATACAATATCATGCCTGAAAGAGAAAGAAACTTAACAGGTACAACATTGTTAGAAACATGCATAGCAATGCAAGTGAAAAGTGCGTGACAACGCAAGTGAGGGGGTGCATGACAATGCGATTAGAAACATAAACACATATAAGTAAAGCAATACGCGATAACGCATGCAATGTGTAAAGCAAGGAAAGCCTAAACACATGTAAGTAAAGTATACGCGACAACGTATAGCAATGTGTAAAGCAAGAAAAGCATGAACACATGTAAGTAAAGCATACGCGACAACGCATATAATGTGTGTAACAATGCAAAAAGGTGCATAAACACATGTAAGTAAAGCATGCGCGATAACGCATGCAATGTGTGTAACAATGCGAGAAGGTGCATAAACACATGTAAGTAAAGCATACGCGAAAACGCATGCAATGTGTGTAACAATGCAAAAAGGTGCATAAACACATGTAAGTAAAGCATACGCGAAAACGCATGCAATGTGTGTAACAATGCGAGAAGGTGCATAAACACATGTAAGTAAAGCATGCGCGATAACGCATGCAATATGTGTAACAATGCGGGAAGGTGCATAAACACATGTAAGTAAAGCATGCGCGATAACGCATACAATGTGTGTAACAACGCGAGAAGGGAGAAAGGCACATATTCAACGAAAGCATGGTAAAGGCATGTTATTCGTGATGTTGAGATGCAAAAACAAGACGAGGCATTGTTCAATGCAAGATGCGTAACGAGCGTGCTTATTACGGTCAAAATGAAGCAACGTAATACAACATACTTAAAGTGATTTGCAGAACTTGCAAGATACAAAAGGATACGAGAAAGGATACACCTTGCGCACACCGAGCATCGCATACAAAAGACATGGCTCGAGGTCAACACGAAGGCCGGTTAAGGTTTGAAAGTGCACTTTCTTGCACTGTCTTGAGTAATGAAGGTGCCAAACCACATAATTCACCCGAACAAGGGTGTGGGCGGTGCATCGACCGCAAGGGGAGGCCACCGGTATTAATCCAGACATTCTGTCGCTTTTCTCCCCTTTTTGCTTTACTTTTCTTGTTACTGGTAGTTTGAGCACATTGTACTGTCTCAGGCAGGTTTTACTTTTTAAAACCATGTACTTTGAAAAGATGATGGAATGAAACAAGATTTTTGCTGAAAAAGTGTTACATTTGTATATTTTATGCATCACATTGCATCGCATCATATTACATAACAATGAGATCGAATGGAAATTGAACATGCATGTGTTACCAGGTCAGGTAGTAAATCAACGTAACAAACAAATTAACTCAACAAGCAACAATAAGACCTTGACAAGTTTACAACTCGATAAGCAAAGAACAACAACTCGATAAGCAAAATTGTGACAACTTGGTAATCAAATGAGCAACAACTCAATAAACGAATAAGCAACAACTCGATAAACAAATGAGCAACAACTCGATAGGCAAATGAGTAACAACTCGATAAGCAAATTGAAGTAACACAGGTGTGACTTCGCAAAATCAACACTGGAAGGCACTAGAGGTGGAACCAATCACAAGTTCCCAACATATTCAACACATAGACTGCTCATTTTGAACACACAGCTCGTAACACAGTACTCTGTTTATTTTGAACATACGGCTCATGCAGGACACTACTGATTCTGAACACACAGCCCATCCGAACACTGCTCATTCTGAACTCACAACCCATAACACAGCATTCTATTCATTTTAAACACACAGGATGCAAAGACAGAATTTGCAGAAGTCGAAACAAGCTCAGATACTCCGAATTCTTCCTTTTTCTTTTGCATCGTAGTCTGGAACCTATAGCTTCGGATAGGTCCTGGTTCTCCCATTCTGAGATGACCTGGGTTGAACCCTACAGTTTTATGAAAGAACGAATTCTGTTTTGCACAAATATGGAGAATGGCACAGCACTCTAAGCACAAAACGATTCTTCTTTTTTTTTTGAAATTGGTTGTGAGAAAAAGGTTCTCAACCGGGTGTTGAGCATACAACTGACCACAGTCAAAACGACTCAACAAAGAAAAACAAAAGGCAAACAACCTAAACACATCGAGTAACACTCGAAACGACTCAAAACAAGAATCGAGACAAACAACAAAACCAAAATGACACTTAGACGCGTTACAAAGGCGAGAGACCTCTTAGTTCGTGAGGAGGCAGTTTCTTCGAGTATTGGTTCCCATCCTTTCTCATTTGTGATTCTCACGTCACTCGGCCCTCAGGCTCTGTTTTTCTGAAAAAGCCCTTTTCTCACTTTTTCTCTCAGCGCACATCTCTCTATTCTTCAATCTCTCTAATTTTTAATCCCTGCCCTGGGTGGTTAATGGATGAACGGGAAATTGTGGGTTCATGCCCAACATTACCAGCTCGCGGTTATTTCTTCCGGTGACGTCTAGTCGGTGCCACGGATAAGGGAGTGGAGTATCTTGATCCATTCCCATTCGTGCTTCACACTTGGCTTGATACCTCGCTTCTTGGAGGATGAGAGAGCTTTCAGCCCTTTGTTGTTAGCTTCAGTCGTGCCCTTTTCCGGCAGGTATGATGCCCTTTCTGGCAAGTGCGTTGATAAAGGGGAAAAGACAGAAAACCTGACTCAACTGTGCCCCTAGTTCATCATTTTGACCATTTTTTTGTTTTGGCTTTCTACTAAAACAATTTTGATCAATATAAGAGTTTGATTAACATGCTTGTTTAACTTTTCTGATTCAAAATCATGCAAGTTAGATCGTGAGCACTGAAAATTTCCTTTTTTGGGTCCAAGAAAATGGTCCAGCTTTGGAAAATAATTTTTGAGAGAAATTAGTCAACCTCAGTAAAAATTCTCAAAAACTATTTTTGCAAACGTCCACTGCTCAACAAGCATGGAACTTACTCTTGAGATGCACAACCTCGGATTCATAACAATGGAAAACTGCCCCTTATCTGAAGGACACTGCACGACAATGGAAAGTTACCTCTTGTTTGAATAGCACCGCAGCACATTGTAGGGCAATGGAGAATTGCCCCTTGTCTGAATGGCACCGCAACGCATTGCAGTCAATCCTCAAAGTGACGATCAGAACCAAACTTTCGGATACGGAGAAGGCAAAGATGATCAAAAACCAATACATGGACAGGATCAATTTGGAAATGTTTGTGGCTGGACTTCGGAATGAAGTTGCCTACGTATCCCAAACATGGGAATCAAGCCTTACGTAGTTCCGGTTAAGGTACACTCGGGTATTTAACCTCTTCTTTTACGCTCTAACTTTTGCCAAGGCCGCCCTTCCGAGTTTTCAACCTTACGAGCTCTACTTTTCTTTTCTTTTCATTTCTTTTCAATTCTTCTCTTTTTTTGTTTTTTTTCATTTTTTTTGCATTTTTTTTTTCTTTTCATTTCTTCTTTTCTTGCTCTAACTTTTGCCTAGGTCGCCCTTCTGGGTTTTCGACCCAGTGAGCCTCTCAAGGGTAAAAGTGTAGCTTAGTCCATGTCAAATGGTTTTGAGATCTCGAAGCCATCTAAATCCAGGAGAGTGGTTATTGTTTGCTGATGATGTAGAAGTCCATCCAATGGGGGCTGAATTTGCCCATAGTGTTGTGGATAGGAACTCGATTGTTTTTCAACAAAACTTTCTTCTTTCTTCCCTTCCGGGAATTGGCATTCTTGCCGATCTTCGTCTTTGACTCTTCGAGTGCATTATCTGACGTCTTTTGCCCCTTGTTCGAGGGGTGCTTCTGATCTGGCCATACAAGCCTCACATTGTGGTTGACCGTTGAACATTCTGAATGCAAGTTCAAGGTTTGAAAGCAAGGGGTCAAGTCTCGAGGATGAGAGCGATCCTAAGCTACACAATCTCAGGAGCAATTCCACACAGGTCTTCGCAAGACGGCGCAAAACATTTTTTTTCAAATCTTTTAAGAAAGCAACTAATCGCTCGTGCTGAAGATAGTGTAGAACTAATCTGGATCAAGCCAGGATCCTTCTCAGTACTCACATTAACAAACATGATTTCATTCAATAAGGGCTTAGCACGCCTTTCTTTCACTCATTTGATCAAATTTTTGCAAATCCTGAGGAACTCCTTCCTCTTTGTTTTCATCATAGTGTTCAAAAAGTTTTGAAAAACTTAGGTCAATGCAATGATTTAAAAGGCACATAAAAGTAACTGAAAAGCACTGCCGTTTCATTCAAATCTTCTGGCGCAACTAATTCAAGGCAGAAACAAACACAAAAGCATGAAAACCACTGATGTTTCATTCAGATCTTCTGGTGTAACTGGCTCCATGACAGAAACAGACTCAAAAGAGTGTAAAAGACAAATACCAAAACAAGCAAGTGATGTCTGAGGTAACACCCCCGAAATCACCTGACTAACAAAACAGGACTGACTCGATACAGCAAGATAGACCTTAATCAAAAAGACTGACTCAAAACAACGAGACAGACTCGAAATAAAACCACAGAACTGACTCAATACCCAAGTCAGAGAGTACAAAAATTAGCATTCGCAAATGCTCAAAATAGTGCGTGCCAAATGCCACATCTGAAATAAACCGAGCGCCGCCCGCAGGTAGGCCAACCCCTGATCACATACTTGTATTATCTTCAAAGTCCACGAACTCAGTGGTGACAGACTTTGCTAAGCTAGGTGGGAGGATGACCTCATCATCGATCAAGTCTTGCACTTCGTGGTGAAGACAAAAGCAATTGTCGGTGGTCTGACCAGCTTATTGGTGATACATGTAGTACTGGGTAGCATCATGTGAGAGAGGGAGATTACTCGGGAGAGGCCGAGGCTCAAGAGGTTTGAGATGACCCTTTTTAGTGAGGATTCGAAGAGCCTTGGACAAAGGCATGTAGAGGGCATAAAAGACCCTGCGCCCTCGGTGCAGATATTTCAAAGCCTATGGACCTTTGCTGGACGTACTAGCAAAAGGATCAGCAGGTGCTGCCTTGGCTCTCTGATCTTTTCCAGGTGTAGGGTTAGGATTGAAAAGAACTGTTCTGGTACGATGGTCCCTATCCCGATTTTCTCTTTGGCTTGAACTGCTCTTGATCTGAGCAGGGAAAATGTCATCCGCAGTCTTAGCCACGACTGCGAGTACTTGTTGCTTATTCAGCCCCCCGGCTTTCAGAGCCTCAACAACTTGCTGGAGTTGTTCATAGGGATCTGCATCCGCCTTCATCTTGTTCTTTCCACTAGTCTTAGCTTGGTGGACGGTTTGGGTTATTACTTCAGTACGAAGCCCCGTTGTCGCTGACATATCATTGCCGGAGCTTGAGACAACTTCAGGTTGGCTGAGCTCAATTATAATTCGCCCCAGTAGCGGGGGCTCTTGCGGCATGCAATTCTCGGCATACGATGCAATTGGTGGCGGGGCGGACATTCCATAGGCTAGATTAGCCACAGATCTCTGGAGGTTGCCAATCAATCCCATTAACTCAAAGGTGGTGGGTTCGCGAGTTTGAAACAACTGGGGTTTTCAGATCGGGCGCGCGGCAGGCGACCTGGGCGAGTGTGGCACCTCAACGTCGGCCTCACCCTGCAAGATGATTCCTTGGTTTAATGCGGCTGCCATAACCACAATTTCCTCTGAATTTTGTGCCATCATGAATCCGCTGAACTGAACGGAGGTGACGTGACCGGTGACCGACGGATCAGATGTCTACCTTGCTTCAACGAAGGAGAACACTGGCTATTCTGAACTAAATCTCTGAAACTCCCCCCCTGAAAGAGAAAATAAGCAGCATTTCAGCCCAATTTCACCAGAACAGACACAAGCATAGCTGAATAACTGTATTCGGCCACTGATCACTATTCCCAAATTACTGTCCCAAAACTGAATCTGATACCCGTGGATATAACTGATTCTCAAAATACAGATGCCCGCAGGACTGATACCCAGACTTGCAAACTGATAGGTGCATTCCTGTGGAGGTCAACTCAAAAAGCACATAACAAGCAAGTAAGAGCCAAAAACACCCCTATGTTGGGGTAGTGTTTCCCTGTCCTATTTTTTCAGGAGCTAGGGTTTCAATACGAACACAGCGGTTTCAAACAACCTACAATCGGGTAAGCAACCTGTCCAAGTTTAGAATGGTCACTACAGTTTCCGATATGCACTAGGTCGAATGGTCAAAAAGGGTGCCCCGGTAAAAACCAGGGTTTGTGTTCCCGTCGTGGCAGAGCCAGCAACCGGTCAGCCTTATGGCACGCTTCTCAAAGCAAGCCTCCGGTAAACTGTTTAGGAATAGCATACGGCAAACACGGTGTCCTAGGCGCACCAATGCACATGCAATGCAAAGAAACACATAAGTGTAATCAAAACAAGATATCCTGAGTTCGAGTCAACTTCTCTAACTCCGTAGCAGAGTCGCCAAAAACTGTAGACATCCCCGAACGTCCCAGGAGAAAATCCCGTTTTGTTCGTTTAGGCTTACTACAGTTTAGACTCAAATGTCACAGTTTTGAATCTAATCCCACAAAGTGCAATGCGAGATCGATAAATCACCAAAGAGTCCAAATCCGGCAAATCATTTTGGAAAACTGATTTTTAAGAAAGAAGTGCCAAACATGGACTGCTTTCCAGACACAGAGTCGCCACCTAAATATTTTATTTGTGGGGAAATTTAGGAAACCATGACTCGTTGCCTAAGGCCACGTGTCCGTCATCACCAAAGTTGCCTCGGTTCAGGAACTTGGGTATGGTTGGGGAAGGTCAGCTATGAGCACCCCCGCTCGCCCGATCAGAGATCGACCACTACTAAACATGATATCTTGTTTTTTACCACACATGCGTTCTCATCCCAATTAATTAGCTAATCCTTACTATGTGATGCACACAGCAAAACAAGTATAGACTAGATCGCCTAACTTGGAACAAAGCATCGCATATCCGTTTGTTTGGAAATGGGTTTCAATTTTGCTACTCGCAAGTAGGCTAAAACACGGATTTCGATGAATTATTCCAATTCAAGCAATCCAACCTTCATCCACAGGCATTCAGGCAGTTATATCACATAAGCAATTAGCCTCATGGTAAGCATGCTATCATGTTAACACTTACACACATGCAAGATGCTAAAGTATAAACACTCACAGTGTACTCCGTGCAAAAATAAAAAACTAGTTACAAATCATGCATGATCCTAGTTCATGTTAAGATGGCTAATGCAACGCATGCAAAATGCAACTAGAATAGGCTCGACTAATCTAAGAGTGGCATGTGAAATGCGACAACTTGATACACGTATTCAAGTTGGAATTGAAATACTATGCAATTAGTATGATGCACCGAGCCCGGTGCATGCAATACGAATGAATGTATGCAAACATGTTGACATAAGTATGCTAATTGAAACATGACCTAAAACTAACCATTAAAAACAGGTAAGTAAAAGAGAGAAAGACGTGGGGTTAGAAGACATTCACACACTCACGCACACTTATTACAAAACTCGCCCTCTCGACGGAGGGTCTGAATAATACAAACCGAATAATTAATCAACTACCCTAGCTAATTAAATATTACAAAACCCTTAATTAATTAACAAATTAATTACAAAACAGTCTAAATATGAAACTAAAGAGGCCACCGCAGCTCCGCCTCGAAATGATTGGATAATGCATGCTTGATTGACCTCGCTCAGAAACCCATTGCCATGCCACGTGTTGCCTCTGTTTGCACTATTTTGCACCTCTAAAAAATGTGAAAATCCTTGGGATGCTTCTGAAACACTCTTTGAGCGCTCTGGGAGGTCACCGGCCAAGATATAGGACCACCAGCCATGGAAGGATGGTCATCGACCAAAAGTGGGGCCATCGGCCAACAATGCACAGCCGGCCGGCTCTGAGGATGGTCGACCAGCCATCTATTCCCGCAGAAAACTATTTTTGCTACAGCAGAGGACAAACAGTGTATGGCAAGGCATTTACAAGACAATGTGTGCACAGCCACTCTCCCCATCATGCTATGAACACAAGGAAGTATGGCTTTCGACCCTCAGGCCATCAATCACGCATTCCAATACATGATGGCCAAAGGTGTCAAATGTGCAAATTAATATGGAATGAATACAACAAAACATATGAATGCCTAGAACTCTATCATGCTAGGCCATATCAACCAAGCCCCAAAGGGCCAAGGTGACCCAAAACAATCCCCAGATGGGCCAAAACAAGGCTAGAACATGCATGGGATATGGTCAAATCAAGCTAGAAAAGTGAGCACAAAACAAAGCGCATACAAGGCCAAAAAGGGGAATTGCACTACACCCATCACAACCAAACATGGCATGACTCAATCAAGAAAAATCAGATCTATAATATGCCAAAAAAAACCCCAAAAGCCAATGAGATGGCATCCCAAAGACTTAATCATGGAGACATGCACAATGACCCAAACATGGAGCATAAGACACCAACTCTTCAAAGCATTGAAAGGATGGCAAACGCAAGCATATAAGCATGAAACACAGACTAAAATACTATCACAAGTGATACCAAATCACTGAAATGACCCAAGTAAAGCATGCTAATGACTCACACACCTAAAGCTAACAAGCTAGAATGCATGGTGGCTATACAAAGCATGGCAAGCATGACCAAGACAACCCCAAACAGAGCTTAAGCATGGTGAAACAAGGCTAAAAACTTCTCAAAGTTAAGTTAGAACATGCAAGCATGATGGTCGAAATGCAAGATGCATGTTATGCAAACATGCAAGATTACTCTACAAGTATGTAAAGCATACAAGATGACATCAAACCAACATGAAATAGAGTTAAGGCAGGTCCTAAAAACCACCAAAAAGTGCTGAAATAGAACTAAGACATGCTAAGTAAACATGCTACTCTTATAAGCCAACAACACAAGTAAATGAGACACAAAGGGAAAGGGGTGTCCCTCCCTTATACAAGACCTCAAAACCACTTCTCCACCACTGAAAGTCCTCTGTATTTCAGTGGTGAGAAGGCCAAAACAAAAGGGTTCCAAAGCCCAAAGAGGAAGGCACAAAAAGAAGCCAAACAAGGCCTAAGAGGGGATAGTCAACCCCCAACACAAAAGTGACCTTAATGAAACATCTCGAGCATGAAAATACAGAACGTTTTTTAGTAGGACACTAAGCTTAAAACAGCATGCAAGTATGTGTGAAAGCTTAAGCCAAAATAGGGTATCAAAAGTAAGTAGACTCACCCTTGAAGAACACATCAAGAACACCAACTCCAGCACCATTCTTGGATCAAAACCAACTCAGAAACTCTGAGATCAACCTTCTAGTGCCTCAGTAACCAAGGATAGTGTAATGCTAGGTGTTTATGTGCAATAGTAAGAACAAAACACACTTTTGAACTCAAACACACACACAAATCTAGAGAGAGAGAGATATAGAGATAGAGGTATATCTAACTTCTATATCAGATGGATCAACCTCTATAAAGGGAGGGGAGGCCCTCCTTTTATAGAAAAACAACTTTGCCAAGCTTCCAAGAGAAGCTAAACATGGCTCAAATCCCTCCATACACGTGTATGGAGGGCAAAGTCTGTGCTCACCAGCTGGCACAGCTGGCATGCACAATGCCTGAAAAAGGCAAAGAAAAGGCCTCGGCCAGAAAATGTGGCCGACTAACCAACTAAAGTGCCGATCGGCCTACACACTTAGCCGATTGCAAGAAAAAGGGGCCGATGGCCTCAAGCCTTGGCTGGTGGGTTGAGAAAATGGTCAACAAGCCACCCTCTTCCCTTAGAAGCAAACACACAGGTGTTTGGTCTGCAACCAAGCACACAACAGGTAAGTCGAGAGATCTTGAGGCAAGGCATGGGGCCAAGACCTCCGGGAACTCGAAACGAACACGAACATGGATGATCATCGAGTGTTCAAACAATGATGCCCAAGTCTTGAGGACGGTCAAAAATGGGGTGTCTACACTCACGAGAGGGTTTGGGTTGTGTATTAATGCAAGAAGGGAAAGTAATAGTCTATGGCTCACGACAGTTGAAAACACACGAGAGGAATTACCCTACTCATGACCTAGAGTTGGCAGCTGTGATATTTGCCTTGAAGATTTGGAGGCACTATCTTTATGGAGAGAGGTTTGAGGTGTTTTCTGATCATAAGAGTCTGAAATATCTGTTTAGACAGAAGGACTTGAACTTGAGGCAGAGAAGGTGGATGGAGTTCATAGAAGATTACGACTTTGAGTTGCACTATCACCCGGGAAAGGCCAATGTTGTGGCCGATACCCTAAGTAGGAAGTACACTAGTGATGTAGCTTTTATTACTATCTGAGAATGGGAGATGTTGGGTGCTATTGGTGAGTTTGACTTGCATCTGCGTGAATCTGTTGAATCTGCAGCCTTGTCTTCTGTAGTTGCATAACCAACACTTATGAATCGGATGTTAAAGGTACAGAAGGGTGACGTTGAGGTAGAATCCCTCTAGGAAAAAATCTCCAGTGGGAAGGTAGAGAAAGGTTTGACTGTGTATTGCGACCTGAGTGTGAGGTACCGAGACCGCTTGTTTGTGTCGGAGTCTTACCGAGAGGAAGTACTCCAAGAGTTTCACCATTCGTGCCTTGTGGTGCATCCGGGAGGCACAAAGATGTATCATGATCTGAGTTACCAGTTTTGGTAGAGAGGTACGAAGAAGGATGTGGCAGTGTTTGTGTCGAAGTGCCTTACTTGTCAGCAAGTGAAGGCCGAGCATCAGAGGCTAGAGGGTTTGTTGTAACCCTTGCCTATAGTTGAGTGGAAATTGGAGCATGCCATGATGGATTTTTTTGTGGGTTTTCCGAGGACTCAATGGGGTAGTGATGCCATTTGGGTGGTAGTGGACCGGTTGACCAAGTCAGGTCATTTTATCCCTATGCGCGTGAGGGATTCGGTAGATCACCTTGCCGAACTGTATATTCGAGACATAATGAAGTTGCACGAGGTCCCAGTGTCGATCGTCTTAGACAGCGATCCGAGCTTTACTGCTAGGTTGTGGCAGAGTTTGCAAAGTGCTTTGGGCACTAGATTGACTTTTAGTACGACTTACTATCCTTAGACTGACAGGCAGTCCGAGCGTACCATTCAAATACTTTAGGATATGCTTCGAGGCTATGTCCTTGACTTTAAAGGGTCATGGGAGAGACACTTACCCTTAGTGTAGTTTGCCTACAATAACAGCTTCCAATCGAGTATTGGCATGGCACCGTTTGAGGCCTTGTATGGCCAATCATGTAGATCTCCAGTGTGTTGGGCCGAGGTGGGTGATGCACCTTTGTTGGGCCCGGAGTTGGTGTGGGAAACGACGGAGAAAGTAGCACTTATCTATAAGAGGTTAGTTACAGCCCAAAGTCGCCAAAAGAGTTATGCCGACCGTAGAAGGAGACCTTTGTCATTTGAGGTGGGTAATCATGTCTTTCTGAAAATATCACCTAAATAGGGTTTGATGAGGTTTGGGAAGAGTGGAAAGTTGTCCCCTCAGTTTATTGGGCCTTTTGAGATCCTTGAGCAGATTGGTGAGTTTGCCTACCATTTAGCATTGCCTCTGCAACTATCTGGAGTGCACGACGTGTTTCATGTTAGAATGCTTCGGAAATCTGAGCCGGATCCGTCACATGTATTGGTTGGACTGACTTAGAGGTAGATAAGGATGCCTCGTATGAGGAGAGACCGGTGCGGGTCTTGGATAGGCGAGACCAAGTCTTGCGAGGCAAGACAATCCCTTTGGTCAAAGTATTGTGGAAATATCACGAAGTTAAGGAAGCTACTTAGGAACGTGAACTGGAGGTCCGAGAGAAATATCCGGACCTATTTGTGGGTGTTTGAGTGTATGTGGGAAATTCTGTTTTGTTAATAAACCATAAAAACATTGTATATGTTTTGGGTTGTAAAAGTTGTATATGTCTTGAGACTATGAAAGTATTATGAATGTTGAATATGTTTCAGAAACACAAGTTCAAAATTGAACATTGTATATTTTATTTAAGTTTTGAAAATACAAGCTTGTTATAAACATTGAAAATGTTTTGGAAAACATGAGTTATGCGTGTTAAAGTTAGTGAATTTCGAAAGAATGCATGTTGATAATGCATAATGAGCAATATTTTATGAAGTGGTTCTCTCGAGAAGAGATGGAATGATCGGTAGTGGATCATGTTAGTAAGTGATGTATTGTTATCATATTGAAAATTGAGACAATTGTGATTTTGAAACTTGTATAGTAATTTCGGGGATGAAATTCTTTAAGGAAGGAAGGTTATAGCGATCCCGATTCTTCTCCGTCATTTATTACTTTCCGGACTCAGGTTTCTTAGTTATTTGTTGTCGTCTATATTTTGTTTCCATCCTTTAATTCCTTGTATTTGAGTTTTGGGATGTGTTGATTAGTTTGGAATAGGTTGGTTGTGTTTTGAAACAAATAGTTATTGTCCAAATTTTGGCTTCTTCGATCAAGCGAGGCTTTTGTCGCTCTAGCGAGCCTTGGGTGTTTGCTTATTCGCTCGAGCGAGAGTTCTTACACTCGAGCGAGGGTTGAGGGTCTTCAGATTTCTCTTTCAGACGCAATTTCTGCTCTAGCGAGCTTTCTTATGCTCGAGCAAGGATTCCTACAATCGAGCGTGTGTCTGCGTCTCTTTTAACCTGAAGGTTGGTATTCTTCGCTCGAGCAACGCTTCTTGCACTCGAGCGAGCGAGCCCTATGTTTTGTCTTCCTTTGCTCGAGCGAGAACTCCTGCGCTCGAGCATGCGTCTGTGTTGCAGACCTAAAGCTTTGCATTGTTCACTTGAGCGAGACTTCTTGCGCTCGAGCGAGGTTTCTGTTGTGTCTGGTCGCTCAAGCGACAAGTCCTTCGCTCGAGCGAGCTTCACATATATCAGTTGCAGTAGTGTGATTCTTCATCTCCTTTTTACTCCAAAACCCTAGATTGACAGTCTCTCTCTACAAATACTCTTGATCTAGAGTGTTTCTACCTTACTCCCTTTGTATAAAAGCTAGAGCTTGGTGTGGGCTTTCATTTGTTCCGAAGAATCTTGGATTTGGAGCATCTTGAGTTTCTTCCTTCTTCTTCTTTAGGCTCCTAACTTCGAGGTAGGGATAATCTACTCCGTCTTATGAGTTTTAACTTGAGTATTAGTCATTTTGTATAAATGGTGGGTGTAGACACCCCATTTTTGACCGGCCTTAAGACTTGGGCGCCACTAATTGATCATTCGATGGTGCAGGCTATGCTATTCAAAGGGTTGATTTCTTTGGCAAGAAGAGAGTCAAATCCAAACCTTATACCCCATTTTTGGACCAAAAATATTTTAGACCTTAAAACCCTCTCTTTTAAAATATTTTCGAAAAGAAGTTCCTACGATATTCCGAGGCTCACATTTCGTTAAATGTTGCACTTTTCGGTAAACCGAGCAAGGACAAAGTGGGAATAAATGAAAGAGAGGTGAACTCTTTGGAAAAAATCTTTAAAACATCTTATTTAAAGGTTTGAAGTTGAAGAAGAGAGGAGAGGAGGGAAGAAACCAAGTTGGGGAAGAAGTTGGGCATGAACCGTTAAGAGAGAGTGGAGTGGCCCTCGCTAAATAAGACCTATCCATTTGTATACATGGATTCTAGCTATGATGCCACCACCATTGGAAATAAGACTTCCGCGGCTTCATTGTTCACTCAAGAATCTCCTCAAACCGAGTCCGGATGGGGGAGAAATAGTTGGTTGAAGTTAGGCATCAATCCGATTGGACCGAAACTGAGTAGTCTTCACTAAAAGAGGGATATCTCCTAGCACACTTGGAATTTTGACATGAGGCTGCCACCATTGGAAATAATACTTCCGGGGCTACAATTTAGACTCAAGAATGACCTAAAAATGAGTCCAGATGAAGGAGTCATGCCTGGTTGAAGTCAGGGCAGGGACTAGTTTTTGCCGTCGGCCTCTAGGGGAGTCTGCCGGCCACAATTGGAGCTTTCCGGCCACAGGTTGGCTAAAAGTGATCCTTATCGGCCACAAATGGTGGCCAATCAACCAAAAGTGTCCAGAAAGCTCAAAATTTGCAAATATTTCCTCTCCAGCTGTTATACACTGCTCCAAATATTTCTGACCAAGGCTTGTATTTTTGCTATATATGGAGGCCATATCTCTCATATTGCAAGGTTAGAAAGTTTGGGAGCCTCTCCCTCTAAAATCTCTCTCTAAAATCTCTCTCTATTTGCTCTTTATTTCATGGCACTAACATGTGTTTTCGTCTTCACCATGAAATACAAGATCTAATTGACAACGAGGTCATCGTCGCACCAGGTCCTGCAAAGTCTATCGGTATTGGATCGATGAACTTGGGGGATAATGTGATTATGTGATCGGGGGATGAATCACCAGCTGATGGCGCTCATTTTACTCCAGATATGGTGGATGGCACACACTATTTTGAGCAATTTGTGAATGCTGTTAATTGTACTTTCTGACTTGGGTATTAGGTCAGTCTTGTTGTGTTGTATTGAGTCAGTCTTTTTGTGTTGAGTCAGTTGAGTCTGTCTTGTTGTATCGAGTCAGTCTTGTTGTGTTAGAGTCGGGTGATTTTGGGGGTGTTACCTCGAATATCACTTGCTTGTTTTATGTTTGTCTTTTACACTTTTTCTTTTAAGTCTATTTTTGCCATGAAGCCAGTTGTGCCAACAGATTTGAATGAAACGACAGTGCTTTTCACCTACTTTTTTGTGCCTTGAAATCATTGCATTGACCTAAGTTTTTCAAAACTTTTTGAACACTGTGATGAAAACAAGAGGAAGGAATTCCTCGGGATTTGTAAAAAATTAATCAACTGAGAGGAAAAGAGGCATGCTAAGCCCTGAATAAATGAGATCATGTTTGTTAATGTGAGTACTGAGAAGGATCCTGGCTTGATCCAGATTGGTTCTGCATTGTCTTCAACGCGAGTGACTAGTCGTTTTCTTAAAAGATTTCAAAAAAAATGTTTTGCGTGGTTCTGCGAAAGACATGCGTGGAATTGATCTTCAGATTGTGCTGCACAGGATCACTCTTGGCCTCGAGACTCAACCACTTTGCTTTCAAACCTTAAACTTGGATTCAAAATGTTCAACGGTCAATCACAAATGTAAGGCTTGTATGGCCGGATCAAAAGCAACCCTTAAACTAGGGGCAATCAGGTCGTATGTCATCAAAGGAAGCTTGCAAAGCTAGATCAGAAGTATCCCTTGAACTAGGGGTAAAAATGTCAAATGTGCTCGAAGAGTCAAAAGATGAGTCATTCCGCAAGTCAATGAAGATCGGCAAGAAAGCCAAATTCCAGAATCTGAAAGAAGAAAAGTTTGCTAAAGGACAATCGAGTTCCTATCCGCAACATTAGGGGCAAATTCAGACCCCAATTGGATGGGCTCTCACATCATTAAGACTATTTAGTCAAACAGCAACCATTCTCCTAGATGCAGATGGCTTCGAGATCTCAAAACATATCAACATGGACAAGTTGAACCTTGTTTTATCCTTGAGAGGCTCGCTGGGCCGAAAACCAGGAAGGGCGACCCAGGCAAAAGTTAGAGCAAGACAAAAAGAACAAAAATGAAGAAAATGAAGAAAATGAAAAAATGAAAAGAAAAAAGAAAGAAGAAAAGAAAAGAAAAAGAAAAAGAAAAAGAAAAGAAAAAGAAAAGAAGAAAAGAAAAACAGAGCTCGCAAGGTTGAAAACCTGAAAGGGTAGCCTTGGCAAAAGTTAAAGCATAAAATGAGAGTGTTAATACCCGAGTGTACCTTAACCGAACTACGTGAGGCTTGATTCTCATCTTCAGGATACGTAGGTAGCTTCATTTTGAAGTTCATCTGTAAACACTTCAAATTCAACTGTCCTATCCATGAGATTGAGCGGGTCATCTTTGTTGTTTCTGTATCTAAAAGTTCGGTTGTGATCTTCACTATGAGAGCTGGTTACAGTGCATTGCGGTGCTATGCAGACAAGGTGCAATTTTCCATTGCAGTGTAGTGCCCTTCAGACAAGGGGAAATTTTCCATTGTTTTGGATCTGAGGTTGTGCATCTCAAGAGTAAATTCTATGTTGGTCGAGCAGTGGTCAATTGCAAAAACAATTTTGAGGATTTTTCATGAAGCTGACTGATTTTCTCGAAAATTATTCCATTTTTTCCAAAACTGGACCATTTCTTGGACCCAAAAAAGAGAAAATTTTCAGTGCTCATAGCCTGACTTGCATGATTTCAAATCAAAAAATCGAACAAACATGTTAATCTAACTCTTGCGTTGGTCAAAATTTGTTTTAGTAGAAAGCCAAAACCAAAAAATGGTCAAAATGATGAACTAAGGGCACAATTAAGTCAGGTTTTCTGTCTTTTTCTCGTTGTCCACATACGCTCCAGAAAGGGGCGCTATACTTGCCAGAAAGGGCACAGTTAAAGTTAACAGTAGAGGGCCGAAAGCTCTCTCATCCTCTGAGCAGCAAAGTATCAAGCCAAGTGTGAAGCACAAACTGGAAATGGAACAGGATATTCGGTTCCCTCATCTGGACAATCACATCCAAATTGGCGTCTGACCCGGGATGAGGACGTAAAAAATGCAATGTATGAGACCAATCAATTATATACTTGGTCGGTGAGACGTGCTGCAACTCATCTCGTTCAAGCTAAGCTAAGGGCATCGTCAACCGATGTCAATTGCAGATCTGCTGCACGTCCAATCGCATCACAACCCCTATATGGGAGAAACTCATGAGTTGTGAGTGAAAGAAGGAGAATCTAGTTGAATACTAGGGGCAAGAGCCCACAACTTCTTGCTTATCCATCAACCACCATGGGAGGGATGAAAAAATAAGAGAGATTGATGAATAGAGAGATGTGCGCTGAGAGAAAAAGTAAGGAAAAGGCTCTTTTAGAAAACTAGAGATTGAGTGCCAAAGTGATGTGAGAATCACAAATGAGAAAGGGTGGGAAACAATATCCGAAGAAACAGGCTGCTCGTGAATCAAGAGGTCTCCCACCGATGGATAGCACACATGTCCGCGTGTTGTGTTTGTTGTTTTTGTTTGTCTTGATTCTTGTTTTGAGTCATTTCGAGTGTCAATAGATGTGCTTAGGTTGTTTTACCATTGTTTTTTCTTTGTTGAGTCGTTTAGCTTGTTTTACCTTTTTCTTTCCCTTTGTTGAGTCGTTTAGACTGTGGTCAGTCGTAGGCTCAATACCCAGTCAAGAACTCATTTCTCAATTTCAATTTCAAAAATAAATCATTTTGTGCTCAGAGTGTTGTGTCATTCTCCACATTTGTACAAAACATGATTCTTTCTTTCATAAACTGCAGGGTCCACCCCCGATAAGTGTGAACAATATAACAAGGACCTATCTGAAGCTATATAGGTTTCGAACTACAAAGCAAAAGAAAAGAGGGAAAATTTGGAGCATCTTAGTGTGTTTCAACATTAGCAAATTCTGAGACTACATTCCAGGTGCACCTTCTTAGGCCTCGCCATTTCTCTGGAGTATAAGTGTATCTTGATCCCAAGTTTAAGCCTGTTTCAAGTCAAAATGGCAGTCCAAGCAACACCTGTGGTTTTCACATGCAGATGTTACCTCTTACCAATATAAACAGGATGTATCCTTTTTTTTTAGTTGAGCATGTTGCAAAGTCCTCTGAGAGGTAAATCGGAGGCACCAAAGTACATATTTGATGCCCCTCTGTTGCATAGAATGTGCACTTTCAAATACACTTCTGTTGCATGCGTGTCGTGCATCGTTTATGATTCATGCATAGAATATGCTTGCAAAGCCGCATAGAATATGCTCACGTTTTCAACTTTGCATAGAAAATGCTATTGTTATCTTGCATAGAATATGCTTTCAATGTTGCATAGAATATGCCTGTCTCTTGCATAGAATATGCTTTCAATGTTGCATAGAAAATGCTTTCAAATATTGCATAGAAAATGCCCCCATTCTTGCATAGAAAATGCTCTCATCTTGCATAGAACATGCATTTTATTCGCACTGTTTTGTGCATCACGTTATTTTGCGTAACCCTTCTCCTCTCGCGTGTGGCGCGTTTGGATTGTATTCGCACTGTTTTGTGCATTGCACTGTTTTGCGCAACCCTTCTCCTCTTGCGTGTGGGGTGTTTGGGTTGTATTCGCACTGTTTTGTGCATCCTGCTGTTTTACATAACCCTTCTCCTCTCGCGTATGGCACGTTTGGATTGTATTCACACTATTTTGTGCATCACGCTATTTTGCGCAACCCTTCTCCTCTAGCGTGTGGCGCGTTTGGATTATATTCGCACTGTTTTGTGCATCACGCTGTTTTACGCACCCTTCTCCTCTCAGGTGTGGCGTGTTTGGATTGTATTCGCACTATTTTGTGCATCGCGCTTTCTTGCGCACCCTTCTCGTCTCGTGTGTGGCGCGTTTGGATGTATTCGCATTGTTTTGTGCATCGCACTTTCTTGCGCAACCTTTCTCCACTCGCATGTGGCGTGTTTGGATGTACTTGCACTGTCTTCTGCACTCACCTAGTCTAGGAGACCTTAAAATCCTGCATTCACACTCGCGCTTTCTTGCGCACTACACTTTTTTTGTGCAGTTTACACTCGCACTTTTTTGCGCATCGTACTTTTTTGTGCACTTTACACTCGCGCTTTCTTGCGCATCACACTTTCTTGTGCACTTTACACTCACGCTTTCTTGCGCATCGCACTATTTTGTGCACCCTGTATAGCATTGTTTTGTGCATTCACTTTCTTCGCACTGTTTTGTGCATTCACCTTGCCTCGCACCGTCTTGTGCACCTACTTCGAACTGTCTTGTGCATTCTCTGGTCTAGGAGACGTTAAATCCTCTAAAGGTGCAATTCCTTTAGCGTTTGTAGTGCCCGAACGACTTCCGGCGGTCTGGTATAGCCGCATGCCTGTGTTTGCTGTGAGTTCCTAAGAGATCAACTGAGACGGTGAAAACTAGAGTTCGAATAGCCGATGCCGAGAACACAAAGGTTCGGAATTTTCTAGACTAAAGTCTGGTTTAAATACCCAGGGGTGTATCCCCGGCTTGAAATCTGTATGGAAGTCCCATAGATTGAGGTAGCAGGTATGCACCTCGATTCTAGATACTGAACCAACCTAGTCTGTCACCCTGTTGGAGAATAGAGAAAGCTGCGACCATAGCTAGGGAGAAAAGTAGTACCTATGGTTTGGAAATGCAAGATGCAAAAGAGGAAGATCCCTAGCTGCATGAGGTGAGTCATCGCCAATTGCCCCTATAAGGTACTTTCACTTCCCAACTGCTACATCATAGTTATTATCTATTACATTGCATAAACATCTATTGCATTGTATATAGCATTTATTGCATTATCTATGTTATCACCTGCATCCTTTCTATGTTAAGCTTAGTCTAGCATGTGCTCATACATTTCTTTCGTTGAAGCATTGTTCTGTGGTAATGTGTACGCACCTATTCCACTAAGAGAATTGTGGTCTGAGGGTGTCGGCACCTTTTCTGTGTTAGACGTGGTCTGTTTTGTGTCTATGCCTTTTCTAGGCAAGATGTGGTTTGGCCGCGCGCCTTATTCACTTCATCCATTACATCCATTGCAACGTATTTTGTTGCACTTAGTGTTTAGGATCACGATCTTTCCCTAGCATATCATTCCTCACTTATATCATGCCACGCACTTACTTGTATTCTTTTTGTGAAACACATAGTTCTGCCCATGCACACGCCTATCCCACTAAGAGAATTGTGGTTTGAGGGTTCCGACACCTTTTCTATGTTAAACGTAGTTTGATTTTGCATCTCCATCCCTTTATAATATTTGTGTGGTTTTGCACTGCTTATGGTTTGATTAGTTCATTACATTGTATATCATTTACATTGTTTTGTTATATTGTGAATCATTTTGCATCCTGTCCCTGAACTACGCTGGTTTGATTCCTTGCAAAGGGATACGTAGGCGACCTTCGGGTTCAACCAACTGCATTTGCATTTTGTTTGTTTGCCCAAGTCTTACGGCCTTGTCAAAAATAGGTCGTCTCTGGGCTTTGACATTCACTCACGTCATTTCATGACTCTGAGCTCTGTCAAAGAGGGGCAACTGTAGACACCCCATTTTTGACCGCCCTTAAGACTTGGGCGCCACTAATTGATCATTCGATGGTGTAGGCTATGCTATGCAAAGGGTTGATTTCTTTGGCAAGAAGAGAGTCAAATCCAAACCTTACACCACATTTTTGGACCAAAAATATTTTCGACCTTAAAACCCTCTCTTTCAAAACATTTTCGAAAAGAAGTTCCTACGATATTCCGAGGCTCGCATTTCATTAAATGTTGTGCTTTTCGATAAACCGAGCAAGGACAAAGTGGGAATAAATGAAAGAGAGGTGAACTCTTTGGAAAAAATATTTAAAACATATTATTTGAAGGTTTGAAGTTGAAGAAGAGAGGAGAGGAGGAAAGAAACCAAGTCGGGGAAAAAGTTGGGCATAAACCGTTAAGAGAGAGTCGAGCTGCCCTCGCTAAATCAGGCCTATCTGTTTGTATACATGGATTCTAGCTATGAGGCCACCACTATTGGAAAGAAGACTTTCGGGGCTTCATTTTGCACTCAAGAATCTCCTCAAGCCGAGTCCGGATTGGAGAGATATGGTTGGTTGAAGTTAGGCATCAATCTGATTGGACTAAAACTGAGCAGTATTCACTAAAAGAGGCATATCTCTTAGCACATTTGGAATTTTGATATGAGGCTATCACCATTGGAAAGAATACTTCCGAGGCTACAATTTAGACTCAAAAATGATCTGAAAATGAGTCCAAATGAAGGATTTATGCCTGGTTGAAGTCGGAGACAGGGACTAGTTTTTGCCGTCGGCCTCTAAGGGAGTGTGCCGGCCACAATTGGAGCTTGCCGGCCATAGGTCGGCCAAAAGTGATCAGCCACAAATGGTGGCCAGTCAGACAAAAGTGTCCAGAAAGCTCAAAATTTGCAGATATTTCCTCTTCAGCTGTTACACACAGCTCCAGATATTTCTGAATTGATATTTTCGACCAAGGCTTGTAATTTTGCTATATATGGAGGCCATGTCTCTCATATTGCAAGGTTAGAAAGTTTGGGAGACTCTCTCTCTAAAATCTCTCTCTCTCTCTCTCTCTCTCTCTCTCTCTCTCTCTCTCTCTCTCTCTCTTGCTCTTTTGTGCATAGAAGTAGAGAACACTTCTAGTTTGCCAAAACATCCTTCATCAAAGTTGCATATCTTTAGGCTGAAGTCCCTTGGAACCTATTTTAGGGTTGTTGGAAGGTTGTTTCAGCCTAAGAAAGTGGTTGATTTGTGCTAAGCCTCAAGAGGTATAACTCTCTGCCTTTCAACTTGTTTTGCATACTTGCTTTACCATAGTTTTCAACTACTTTGGGGCTGTTTTGGGGGTGGTATTGAACTACAAAAAAACTCTGTTTTTCAATCCTAAAAATGTTGGTTTAAAGCTATTTTGTGCTAAGGGGTTGCATCCCCATTCTTGTTGCCTATTTGTATGTGCCTTTGCATCATCTCTTAGCATGTAAAAGTCAAAGTTTTTGGGCCTTTAAACCACAAAAATTCAGAATTATTTTAGTGGTAAAAAGTGTGTTTTCAAGTCCAAAAATGGAGGGGATGGCCTCCCCTCCTTGTCTCTCTTTGCCATGCCTTGTTAGCATTACAAAGTAGCATATTTTTATGGCTTATGTTAGCTTAGTTCAAGCATGTTTTTGGTTATATTTTAACATGTTTAAGCTCTATTTTGAGCTAGTTTAGTCACTTGGGGCTTGCTTTGTATGCTTGTAGTGTAATCATGCTTACTAGCCTAACATGCCTAATGAGTTAGCCCATCATTCTAGCTTGTGTTAGCTTACCTCCAGCACATTTTTGCTAATGTTTTGACATGCTTTAGCTCTGTTTTGAGCCCTCTTGGTCATATGAGTCTTGCCTTGTATGGTTGTAGTATAAAAGGCCTTCACTAGCTTTGTGTTTCAAGGCTTCTAACATGCCTTGCTTAGGATGTTTGCATGTCATGGCATCATTTACCATGTGATTTCAGAGCATATATCACTGCCATACTCTCACATATTCCACTCTTTCATCACTTTTGAGAGTTGTGCTTTGTGTCTTGCTTGCGAGCCAACATGTGCACATGATTTTCTTGCCTTTTGTGCCTAAGTTTCAGCATGTTTAGGCCACTGATTTGGCATATTTAAGCTCTGTCCAGAGTTGGTTTGGTCATGTAATCTTGATATTGCATGCCTTTAGTGTAGTGTTCTTTGCTAGCTTTAATGTTTTTGGCTTTGAACATGTCTTGCATGCATTGCTTGCATGGTTTAGTGTCTTTAGCATGCCATTTCAGCACTGAAATTCTACAATCTCCCTCATTTCTTCACTTTTCAATTTGTTTTGAGGGTTTGTTGGCCTTAAGGTTATGTTTAAGCATGAGTTAGAGTTTGTGCTCAAATGGTTTTAACCTTCTTTTAAGGTTTCCTCCTAGTCAAAGGCATGATCTCTCCCATGTTTAAAGTCATCCTTTGGTTGACCCCTCCTTCATTAGAGGACAATCACCTTGGACAAATTGACTAAGGGACTAATCGGTAATGTAAAATGTGTAAACAAGAAATGAACCAAGTAAAACACGCAAGATAAGCATATTCACGTTACATTGCATGTGTTTGGATCGCACGTTAATCCAAACACAAGAAATGTGGGACGTTTCATACTCAAAGTGATGAAACGTGTCATGTTTCTTGGTCGCCGTCATCCTTGATCATGCATGTTAGGGTGGTGGCCATTTGAGTCTTATGTGTGCATTCATTAACATTGTGCAAGTTTTGTTCTTTGGCCATCATGCATTGAGTTGCATGATTGATGGCTTGAGGGCTAAGTGCTACACTCCTTTGAGCTTGAGGAATGATAAGAGTGCACACATTTCCTTGCAAATACACTGCCATGCCTCTGTTTACTCTCTGTTGCAGCAAAAAGAGGAAGTTTAGGGAAGCAGTGGCCGACTGGCCAACAGCACTAGCCGACCGGCCATCAAAGTAGCCGACCGGCCATCAGTAGTGGCAGATGGCCACCACTTCTAGCCGATCAACCATCAGTGTGTTCTGGAGATGAAACAGAAACAATCTAGAAGTTGGCACAATTTTCAGAGGTTTAAAAAGTGTGCAAACAGAGGCATCGTGAGGTAAGGTGGTGGATTTTCGGGAGGGAACTTACCGTGCATGCATGTCCCCCCCTCACCCTCGAGGCCATTAATTTATTTGCTTTATATCAATTGCTCAGCTAATTAGTTCATTGGCGTAGTCTTTTGCAATTAATTAATTAAGTGTTTAATTAATTCATTCGATTTGTAATATTTTAATTAGCTTAGATTAGCTAGTTATTCAATTTGTGTTGTAATAATTAATTAGCCAGAATAGTTAATTAGTTGTTTTGTAATAAGTAGCTTAGCTTAGCATAGCTAGTTAGCTTATTCATTCGAACCCTCCTTCGACAGGGCATAATGTTGTAATAAGGGTGCGTGTGTGTGTGCATGTCTTCCAACCCCACATCTTTCTCCCTTTTATTTATCCACTTTCAGTGGTTAGATTAGGGATCATTTTCAGTTGGCATACTTTATGCTTGCTTGCGTGCATCATTCATTTGTCTTGCATGCACCGGGATCGACGCATCATTCAAACTACATTGCAATTTCAATACATATTTGAATACATGTTTCAAAGCATGTTATTAAATTGTTGCATTCATATGCCATCTTAGATAGCCGAGCCCATTTAGTTGCATTATTGCATGTGTTGCATTGGGCATGTTGTATAGTTAGGATCATGCGTTGTTTCTAACTAGCTTTTCGTTTTGCCTTAGAGTACACTGTAAGTGTTTACGCTTTAACATACTTGCATGAGTGTGAGTGTTCCCATGATAGCATGCTTGCCATGAGGCTATGTGCATACTTGCTATAACTGCTTGAATGCCTGCGATGAAGGCTTTGTCACTTGAATTGGAACAATTCATCAAATGTGAGTTTTAAGCCCACTTTGCGAAGTGGAAAATCATCATGTTTTTTAAGCCCACTTGAGGTGGCAAATCCGCACTTTAGCCCACTTGAGAGTGGTAACTCCAAACCATTTTCGAAAGCAAACATGAGTTGTTTTGTTCCAATTCTTGCGATATAGTCTATACTTATATGTTGTGCGCATCACATAGTAAAGTTAGCTAATAACTGAATAAGAACACATGAGGTTTATAAAATCACATATCATGATTAGTAGAGGCCGATCTTTGATCGAACGAGCGGGGGTGCTCATTTTAGGACCTTTCCCTCTCGTACCCAAGTTCCCGAGTCGAGGCAACTTTGGCGATGATGGACACGTGGCCTTTGGCACGAGTCAGGGTTTTCTAAATTTCTCAAAAATAAAATATTTAGGTGGTGACTCTATAATCTGGCAAAAGAGTCCAATTTTGGCATTATTTGATTTAAAATCTAATTTTCCAAAATGATTTGTCGGATTAGACTCTTTGGTGTTTATCAATCTTACATTGCACTTTGTGAGATTAGATTCAGAACCGTGATAGGAGTCCGAACTGTAGGGCTTTCTTTTGAACCTTTCCGAAGGAGAGTGCGCGGAAAAAGTTGAGCTATAGTGGGTTATAGGAAGCTTGAGTAAAGTTAGGGTTTAAGTTTGAAATTTATGAAAGAGGGTTTCCACTTTAGGTTCTATATGTATATGAAACCTTAAAATTGGCGTTTGTTTGTGTAATATAGGAGAAATTTGACCATGGGTGCAATATCTTGGAAAATTGGGGGGAATGCCCTAATGTGAACTAAGTAGATCATTTTGCTTAAATAATGAAATTGATTGTGGAATCATGAAATTGGAGAGAATTGTGATTGAATGGTGTAGTTGGATTTATAAATCACTCACCTATGGAAAATGTGATAAATTATATGTTTGATACATTTGTTTATCTGTTTAGAAATAACTTATTTGGGCTATCGGTGGAGGATAGTCTTTGTAGACACCCCATTTTTGACCGACCTTGAGACTCAGACGTCACCAGTTGAGCACTTGGTGATATTGCATGTTGTGCTTGTTCAAAAGTCTCAGAATCGCGGCTGCGAGCCCTGCCTCCGGACTTCCGAACCCTTTTCTGTGCCTTGCCTCGGTTTGCGAACCAGACTCGGTTTTCTTTATTTCTTTTCCTGAGGGGAAGGAGAGGTCCCGTAGACCATCTCTCAGTGGCCGTGGGCTACATTTTGTGGCCGCAGGCCATTTTGCCCATTTCGGAGTCCGATTTTCGGTCTTTCGGGACCGCAGGCCGTGTGCCTCGGTTCGGGACCGCTTAACCATCTCCTATTGCTCTAATTTTTGGCATACATCTTATTTAATCCCTTTTGAGGGACACTAGGGTCCCGGAAACCCACTTCGTGGCCGAACGCCATTTTCGGTGCTTAACAGCCCATTTTCGGGATCCCGAACTGCGTGTTTTGGTCCCCGAGCATTCGTTTTGCAACGGTTTTCGCTCATTTTTGGCAGGTACCTCTGTTTTATCACTGGAAAGGTCACTGAAGGGTGGGAGGCCAGCAATTGTTGCAGCAACCAGTTATCTCTCCTCCGGATCTTCCCGGCGCCCGTTTTTCCAACTTCCAGGCTAATGTTGAACACCCTAGGGTTAGTGTTGCCAACTTTCAACCACATATCTGTGATCTACACATCTGGGAGGCCCCTAAAAGTTGGTGGCCGGCCATTAAGGTTACCTGACCCTTTTGACCCCTTTCTTCCGGGCTAATGTTGAACCCCTTGGACCTTTTTTCTCGAACTTTGAACCACATATCTGTGATCTACACACATGAGAGGCCCCTAAAAGTTCATGGCCGGCCAGTAATTCAACTTGACCCTTTTGACTCCCTCTTTCCGGGCTAATGTTGAACCCCTTGGACCCACTTTCTTGGAATTTTAACCACATGGTTGTGTTGTACACATATAGGGGTACCTCCCCAATAGCTGGCCGGCCAGAAAATCACATTGACCCTTTTGACCCCTAGCCGGCCGGCTAGGGGGTGTGGCCGGCCGGCCACCTCCAGCAAAAGTGAGAGGCCGGCCGTGCTCCTTGCACTGTTCCCTTTACAGCTGTGGGACAATATCCCCCAGATATTTTCTATGTCTGGGGGATATTTTGTGGGGGAGTTTTGCCCTCCTTTTCCCCCACCTTTACATCCCCTTTTGAGCCCATATAACCAGCTGGTGACCTTCTTGGTTAGGGTTAGAAAAACTCTCCAAAAAGCTTCCATAGCCAACTCCATCTTCTTCCTTCTCAATTCTTCAAAAAACCCTAAGTCCCTAACCATCCATCCTTCTACACCACCAAGCTCTACCACCACTATCTCATTTCCAGCAACAAGGAAGGATTCTTGAAGGCTAGAGAAGCTGCAAATCCATCCAAAAAGCAACAAAAGTTTGAATCTTCAAGGGTAAGTTACACTTTTACCCTTTTGACCCTTTTTCTTGATATATTTCTAAGCCCCACTTCTTTTTGGTTTCAAGCTCCGGCCCTAACTTAAAAGGGCCATATTTTGAGCTCATCTTCACTTCTCATTAATGGCTCAACCCTGTTTGAGCCCTCCATAATACACTTGCTTCATTGACCATCTTGTATGTCATGATTTTGCATGCTATTTTTGGCCCATGATAAATTTATTTTCGAGCATGTTGTAAACTGATATAAGGCTTATTTTGAGCCCCTCTTCAGCATTGGAGAAGGGCTCAACATTGTTTGGTGTCTCCATATATCACTTGTAGTTATATCCCTTATTTGGCTCCATTTTTGCATAAATTGGTAGCCCTCTTTGCTTCTGTTTTTGGACCTTGGTCCGAACTAAAAGTGGTCTTATTTTGGCCTATACTTCATGTTTCATTAACACTTTTTTTCTGTTTGGTGATTATTTTATATACTTCATGTTTTAGCACCTTTTGAGCCTCATTTTGCATCACATGTTTAGCATATTTGTATACTGATTTTGAGGCTGCCATATACTGTAAATGTTCATATTTTTGGTCCCTCTTCAGTTTTGTAGAAGGAAATTTTTCAATTTGGGTTTTGCTTATACCACTTGCTTCATTACCCCTCTTTTGGCCCCTTTTCTTGCATGCTATTTTTCCCTTACCTATGCTTGTTGTTTGGCCATGTTTATAACTGTGAAAGTGCATCTTTTGGGACTGTCTAGCTTCTGTCTTTGCATTGCATGTCCGTATTGTGCATGTTTGGCATAGCTATAGGCCATTTCGGGTGCCAAATGTTGCATTTCGGGACATTTCCTTGCATTTCATGTCATTTCGCCTCATTTCGGGACTGTTTTCCCCCATATTTTACTGCTGAAAATCCATTACCATGTTTGCATATCATTTCCCATGCCATAATTTGCATTTTTATCATTGCCTCGGTTTGCGTGCCCGTGTGCACGCATTTCGAGGCACTTCATTTTCATCCATCGGCATCCTATGTGAGTGTGGCTGAGGCTCACTCATGTTGGTATAAGTCCATATCATGTTTCCATGTCATTGCATTGCGTATGCCATCGCCTCGGTTTGCGTGCCCGTATGCACGCATTTCGAGGCACTTCATTTTCTGCCATCGGCATCTCATGTGAGTGCGGCTGAGGCTCTCTCATGTTAGTATAAGTCCATGTTGCATTTTCCATGTCATTCGCATCGCTTTTGCATCGCCTCGGTTTGCGTGCCCGTGTGCACGCATTTCGAGGCACTTCATTTTTATCCGACGGCATCCTATGTGAGTGTGGCTGAGGCTCACTCATGTTGGTATAAGCCCACATCATGTTTCCATGCCATTTTATCGCATTTTGCCATTGCCTCGGTTTGCGTGCCCGCGTGCACGTATTTCGAGACACATATCATTGCCTCAGTTTGCGTGCCCGCGTGCACATATTTCGAGACACATACCATTTGCCTCGGTTTGCGTACCCGCATGCACGTATTTTGAGACACATATCATTGCCTCAGTTTGCGTGCCCGCGTGCACGTATTTCGAGACACATATCATCGCCTCGGTTTGTGTGCCCACGTGCACGTATTCCGAGACACATATCATCGCCTCGGTTTGCGTGCCCGCGTGCACGTATTTCGAGACACATGTCATTTTCTCAGTTTGCGTACCCGCGTGCACGTATTTTGAGGCATCTCATTTTCCATAGCATCGTATATGTTAGGATTGTATCTTAGTCACATTTCATCCATATCATGCATATTGCATCGTGTCCGGAATAGGAGTTAGTCCGGGCACGGGAAACGAGGTACATTTCGTACTCCGAGTGACGGAATGTGTCTCAATTCCCCAGTCACCGACACTCCGGATTATCCATGATGGGGTTAGGTTTTAGCTGTAGTTTCATGTGCATTCATCCTATATTGAGTTGTGCATTTCGATTCCTCGGCCATCATGCCTCGGTATGCGTGATTGGTGGCACGAGGATCGAGACATGCATATATCTGTGCAAATACATTGCTATGCCCCTTTCCTGCTCTCTGTTGCAGCAAAATCAGGAATCAGCAACTTTTTGGGGCTTGGCACGCATTTCAAGAACAGATGTAAACAGAGGCTAATTGGGGCATTCCGGTGGATTTCCGCGCAAAACAATCCGGACATGCATCATCCATCAGAAGCAAGGCAGTCTCTGGCTTGCACGCCAGTTTTTATTTGTTTTCATAGTTAATTTGTTAATTAATTAGGATTCTGTAATATTTTGGACTGTAACATTCTTTTATTCGGGACTGTAATGTTGGGACTGTATATTTATTCGGACCCTCTGCGCGGGGGCACAACTGTAATAAGTGTGCGTGAGTGTGTTGTATGTCTTCCAACCCCACGTCTTTCCCCCTTTTATTTATCCGCTTATGATGGTTAGATTAGGGCATGTTTCAATTAGCATACAGCATGACAGCATGTTTGCATTCATTCATCTGTATTGCATGCACCGGGCTCGGCGCATCATACTAACTGCATTGTACTTTCAATTTCAAAGTTGAATACATGATAGTTGTAGCATTTCATATGACATGTTTAGAATAGTCGAGCCTGCTATAATTGCATTTTGCATGTGTTGCATTAGGCATTTCTGTATAGTTAGGATCATGCATAATTTCTAATGAATTTCTATTTTGGCTTGGAGTACTCGGTAAGTTTTATGCTTTAGCATCCTTGCATGCGTGTGAGTGATTGCCATGATAGCATACTTACCATGAGGCTATATGCTTATGTGATATAACTGCCTGAATGCCTGTGGGTGAAGGTTGGGTTGTTTAAATTGGAACAAATCATTGACTGTGAGTTTTAAGCCCACTAGATAGTGGCAAAACCATCTTTTCCAAAAGCCCACCTGAGGGTGGCAAATCCGTGTCTTAGCCTACCTGCGGGTAGCACCATCAAACCATTTTCAAATAAACAAGCATGAAATGTTTTGTTCCAATTCGGACGACCCAGTCTATATTTATATGCTGCGAGCATCACATAGTAACCTAGGCTAATAACCGGAATAAGAACATACAATGTTTTCAAAAATTGATATCATGGTTAGTAGAGGCCGGTCTTTGACCGGGCGAGCGGGGGTGCTCATGAAGTGACCTTCCCCAATCGTACCCAAGTTCCCGAGCCGAGGCAACTTTGGTGATGACGGACGCGTGGCCTTTGGCACCGAGTCAGGGTTTCCTAAATTTCCCATTAAAAAATATTTAGGTGGCGACTCTGTATCTGGCAAAGCAGTCCATGTTTGGCACTTCTTTCAAAAATCTGTTTTTCTCAAAACGATTTGCCGGATTTGGACTCTTTGGTTCAGACTTAGAACCGTGACTACAAAGTCGAGTCCGAGCTGTAGCGAGGTCCCCCGCGGGCTTGTTACAGTTTCTGGCGACTCTGCTGGGGATTTAGAGAACTTGACTCGAACTCATGATATCTGTTTTTGACTACACTTGTGTGTTTCTTTGCATTGCATTTGCATTGGTGCGCCTAGGACACAGTGTTTGCCATCTGCTATTCCTGAACGGTTTACCGGAGGCTTGTCTTGTCAAGGCATGACCATAAGGCTGACCGGTTGTGGGCTCTGCCAGTATGGGAACACAAACCCCGGTTTTACCGGGGCACCCTTTTTGACCATTCGACCTAGTGCATATTCGGATCCATAGTGACCATTCTAAATTAGGACAGGTTGCTTACCCGTTTATAGGTTGTTTGAAACCGCTGCGTGCGTAGTGAAACCCTAGCTCCTGACAAAATAGGATAGGGAAACCCTACCCCTTTGTAGAGGTGTTTTGGCTCTCACTTATCTGTTATGTGCTTTAGAGTGCGTCTCTACAGGAATGCATGTATCAGTGTATGAGTTTGGGCATCAGGCCTGCGGGCACCAGTTTGCGAATTTTGGCATCAGGCCTGCGGGCATTACTATCAGTATTTGGGAGTCAGCTTTACCTGTGGGTATCAGACTCAGATTTGGGACAGAATTTTGGGGCAGAATTCAGTAGAGAGCACACTCATTCAAAAAGGCTCATATCTACTCAGGTGGAATCAGGCTGAGATGCTGTCTGTTTTCTCTTTTGCAAGGTAGTCTGGGAACCATAGCTTCAGAAGGCTCCGATATCCCCCGAGGTTCATCGAACTTGTGCTGATAGACTTTGTTAGGTCAGAAATTCAATTCAAGGGCAACCAGTGTTCTTTCGCTGAGGCAAAGTAAAGAAAAGCCGGTCAGGGCTCATCTGTTCATCTAATCCGTCAGTCGCCAGTCACATCATCAGCAGACCCGTGATGGCACAGGTTTCGGAAGAATTTTTATTAACCCGTGAGCCCACGACTTCTGAGCTGAAGAGAATGATCGAAGATCTTCAGAGAACTGTGATAGGTTTGGCCTCCGGGACATCGGCTCCGTCATCAACCACATCACATGCCAGGGAGTTCATGTCAAAAGGCTCCCCAATTTCGGAACGAGCTATATTTGAGGAATGCCAATCCCTTGGCAAAGTGGAGGCGAGTGGAAAGAACGAGGTAGAGGTGGACATGGATCCTCATGAATATCTTCTGTTGGCTGTTAAGGCTTTGAAAGCCGAGGGACTGAACAAAGAGCAAGTGTTCGCGGTCATTGCAAAAACTGTGGACGACATTTTCGCCACTCAAGTTGGGGGCAGTTTGAATCAAGGGGCAAGCCAGGAGAAGGGTCGTTGTATCAGAAACGTTCCTTTCGGCTATAATCCGGCACTCGGAAAAGATTAGCAAACTAGGCCAGCACCTGCTAATCCCCCTGCTGGTGCGTCCAGCAAAAATCCACAAACCTTGAAGTACCAACCCCGAGGTCGGAGGGTCTTCCATGCCCTCTATACGCCTTTGTCAAAGGCTCTAGAGGTTTTGATCAAGAAAGGGCATTTGAAGCCCCTTGAGCCGCAGCCATTACCAAAGAACCTCCCTCTCTCGCACAACTTAGCCGACTACTGTGCCTTCCATCAGCGAGCTGGTCATGACACCGACAGTTGCTTTCGTCTGCGCCATGATGTACAAGATTTGTTTGACAACGGGGTCATCCCCGCACCAAGTCCTGCAAAGCCTATCGGCACTTGATCAGTGAATTTGTGGGAGATAACGTGATGTGATCGAGGGATGAACCACCTGCGGGCAGCACTCAGTTTACTCCAGATATGACGTATGGCACACACCGTTTTGAGCAGTTGGCGAATGCTACATTCTGACTTGGGTATTGAGTCAGTCTTGTCGTTTTGTTTTGAGTCTGTCGTTTTGTTTTGAGTCAGTCTCTTTTGTTTTGGGTCTGTCTTGTTGTATCGAGTCAGTCCTGTTGTATAGGAGTCGGGTGATTCCGGGGGGTGTTACCTCGGGCATCACCATTTTGTTTTGTGTTTGTCTTTTCGTTCTGTTTTGAGTCTGTTTCTGCCAGGGAGCCAGTTGTACCAACAGATTTTGAATGAAACAGCAGTGATTTCCACACTCTCACATTTGCTTCTGCCATGTGCTAGTTGTGCCGGGATTCGAATGAAATGGCAGTGCATTCCACCTACTCTTCTGCACCCCAAAATCATTGCATTGACCTAAGTTTTTTCAAAAATTTTTTAAACACTGCGGTGAAAACGAAGAGGAAGGAATTCCTCGGGATTTGCAAAACTTTGATCATTTGAGAGAAAGAGAGGCATGCTAAGCCCTTAATGATTGAGATCATGCTTGTTAGCGTAAGTACTGGGAAGGATCCTGGCTCGATCCAGATTGGTTCTACACTATCTTCAGCGCGAGCGATTTGTCGCTTTCTTAAAAATTTTCAAAAACAAAATATTTCGCGCGGTTCCGCGAAGACCTGTGTGGAATCGCTCTTGAGACTGTGCAGCTTAGGATCGCTCTCAGCCTCGAAACTCGAGCCCTTGCTTTCAAACCTTGGGCCCATTCAGAACGTTCAACGGTCAACTACAATGTGAGGCCTGTGTGGCCAGATTCAAAGCAGCCCTCGAACAAGAGGTTAGGAAAGTCAGATCAAAAGATCAGAAGATCAGAAGAAGCTTGCAAAGCTAGAACAGAAGTACCCCCCGAACTAGGGGCAAAGATATCAGACATGCTCGAAGAGCTGAAGATGAGTCCTCTTGCAAAACAGCAGCCATTCTCCTGGATTCAGATGACTTTAGGATCTCAAAACCATTTGACATGGACTTGTTACACTTTTACCCTTTGAGAGGCTCGCTGGGCCGAAAACCCGGAAGGGCGACCCAGGCAAAAGTTAGAGCAAGAGAAAAATAGAAAAGAAAAAAGAAAAGAAGCAAAAAAAAAAACAAAAAAGGAGAAAACAAAAAAAAGAAAAATGAAGAAAAATGCAAAGAAAAGAACAAAAGAGAAAATCAAATGAAAAGAATTGAAAAGAAAAGAAAAACGAAGCTCGCAAGGTCGAAAACCTGCAACAAGCGCCTTGGCAAAAGTTAGAGCCTAAAAAGGAGAGGTTAATACCCGAGTGTACCTTAACCCCGAACTACGTGAGGCTTGATTCCCATCTTTGGGATACGTAGGCAACTTTATTCTGAAGTCCAGCCGTAAAACACTTCAAACTCAATCGTGTCCATGTAATGGTTCTGATAATCTTTGCCTTCTCTATATCTGAGAGTCTGGTTGCGTTCGTCGCTCTGAGGACTGACTACAATACACTACGGTGCCATTCAGACAAGGGGCAACTTTCCGTTGCCATTCAATGCGCTGCGGTGCTATCCAAACAAGGGGCAACTTTCCGTTGCCATTCAATGCGCTGCGGTGCTATCCAAACAAGGGGCAACTTTCCGTTGCCATTCAGAACGCCGCGGTGCCATTTCAAACAAGGGGCAACTTTCCGTTGCCATTCAATGCGCTGCGGTGCTATCCAAACAAGGGGCAACTTTCTGTTGCCATTCAGAACGCCGCGGTGCCATTTCAAACAAGGGGCAACATTCCGTTGCCATGCAGTGTCCTTCAGACAAGGGGCAATTTTTCATTGCCATGGATCCGAGGTTGCGCATCTCAAGAGTAGGTCCCATGCTCGTTGAGCAGTGGTCGTTTACGAAAATAGTTTATGAGAATTTTTACTGAGGTTGACTAATCTTCTCGAAAAGTATTCCATTTTTAAAACTGGACCATTTCTTGGACCCAAAAAAGGAAAACTCTCAGTGCTCACTGCCTAACTTGCATGATTTTAAATCAGAAAATTGAACAAATATGTTAATCTAACTCTCATTTTGGTCAAAATTTTTTTTTTTTTTTAGGAGAAAACTAAAACTAAAAAATGGTCAAAATGATGAACTACGGGCACAGTTGAGTTAGGCTTCCTGTCTTTTCCCCACTACCAACATACTTGCCAGAAGGGCACTCTACCTGCCAGAATAGGGCACAACTGAAGTTAACAACAAAGGGCTGAAAGCCCTCTCATCCTCCAAGCAGCGAGGTATCAAGCCGAGTGCGAAGCACGAATTGGAATGGATCAAGATGCTCCATTCCCTCATCCGGCGCATCGACAGATGTCACCGAAGGAAATAGCCGCGAGCTGATTATGTTGGGCGTGAGCCCGCAACTTCCTGTTCATCCATCAACCACCCAGGGGAGGGATGAAAAACGAGAGATTGAAGAATAGAGAGATGTACGATGAGAGAAAAAGTGAGAAAGGGGCTTTTTCAGAAAAAAAACAGAGCTTGAGGGCCGAGTGATGTGAGAACCACAAATAAGAAAGGGTGGGAAACACTACCCGGTGAAACAGGCTCCCTGTGCACATTTGAGTGTCGTGTCTTTTTGTTTTATCTCGATTCTTGTTTTGAGTCGTTTCGAGTGTTACTCGATGTGTCTAGGTTGCGTGCCTTTTATTTCCTTGTTGAGTTGTCTTGCTGTGTTCAGTCGTAGGCTCGATACCCGGTCAAAAGCTCATTTATCAATTCAAAAATAGAATCGTTTTGCGCTCCTAGTGCCGTGCCGTTCTCCACATCTGTGCAAAACAAGATTCGTTCTTTCATAAAACCGCAGGGTTCAACCCAGGTCATGCGAGAACAGTAGAACTAGGACCTATTTGAAGCTATATGGGTTCCAAACTACAAAGCAAAAGCAAAAGAGGAAATGTCGAGCATCTGAGTTTGTTTCAACTTCAGTAAGTTCCGAGACTACATTCTGTGATGTATACCTCTTTAAGTCTTGCCAAAGCTCCGAAGTATGAGTGTGCCTCTACCTCAAGCTCAAGATCAAGTCTGCTTCATGCCAGAATGGCAATCGAAGTGCTCTCCATGAGTACCATTCCCCGCCAGAGGCATCTTGGCTGTGTTCGCAATGAGTTCCTAGGAGACCAACTGCGACGGTGGAAACTAGAGTTCGAATGGCTGATGCCTAGAACGTAAAGGTTCAGGAATTCCGAGACTAAAGTCTGGTTTAAATACCCAGAGGCATGTCCTCGGCTTGAAATCTGTATGGAAGCCCCATAGGTTGAGATAGCATGTATGCACCTCAATTCTGGATACTGAACCAACCTAGTCTGTCACCCCGTTGGAGAATAGGGAAAGTTGTGAATGTGATCAGGAAGAAAGGCAACATCCAAAGTGTTCTACGTGAAGAACCCTTGTCAGTATTTCAGAGCCTTTGTACTGTGAGATGAAGGTAAGTGTTCGAAGAGCACAGGGGAAGATCCCCATCGGAGCAGAGCGGTTCACCGCCACTCACCTCATGAGGTGCTTTCTAAAGTGCTGTTTTGTCCATTTATTGCTTTCCTTAAGCATCATGCATTGTAATGCATTGTACCTATCAAGTTTCTTTTTCATTTCATGCACAATATTGTATGTACGGTTCATTCAAAGAAGTTCCGTTTTAAGATCATTTATTTAGTGTATCAATCACACTTCATTCATTTAGTATATCAATCATACTTTGTTCACTTAGTGCATCTATCACACTTTGTGCTCACCTTTTTGTGTATCAATCACATGTTCGCTCTATGTATCTATCACGCATGCACACTGTATTCGCGGTGAGAATTCCATAATTTTCTTACATCCTTTCTGCACGAGGTGTAGTTTGGCTCGAGTTTACTTGCTTGCCTAGCATTCGCTTAAAATGTTGCATTTATTTCGCATAATTGCTTCATTACAGCTCTCTTTGCATAATCATGAGTTCCACTTGGCTTCGCGTAGCGTATAAGTCCACTCTTCAACTTGGCTTCGCGTAGCGTATAAGTCCACTCTTCAACTTGGCTTCGCGTAGCGTATAAGTCCACTCTTCAATTTGGCTTCGCGTAGCGTATAAGTCCACTCTTCAACTTGGCTTCGCGCAGCGTATAAGTCCACTCTTCAACTTGGCTTCGCGTAGCATATAAGTCCACTCTTCAACTTGGCTTCGCGTAGCGTATAAGTCCACTCTTCAATTTGGCTTCGCGTAGCGTATAAGTCCACTCTTCAACTTGGCTTCGCGTAGCGTATAAGTCCACTCTTCAACTTGGCTTCGCGTAGCGTATAAGTCCACTCTTCAACTTGGCTTCGCGTAGCGTATAAGTCCACTCTTCAACTTGGCTTCGCGTAGCGTATAAGTCCACTCTTCAATTTGGCTTCGCGTAGCGTATAAGTCCACTCTTCAACTTGGCTTCGCGTAGCGTATAAGTCCACTCTTCAACTTGGCTTCGCGTAGCGTATAAGTCCACTCTTCAACTTGGCTTCGCGTAGCGTATAAGTCCACTCTTCAACTTGGCTTCGCGTAGCGTATAAGTCCACTCTTCAATTTGGCTTCGCGTAGCGTATAAGTCCACTCTTCAACTTGACTTCGCGTAGCGTATAAGTCCACTCTTCAACTTGGCTTCGCGTAGCGTATAAGTCCACTCTTCAACTTGGCTTCGCGTAGCGTATAAGTCCACTCTTCAACTTGGCTTCGCGTAGCGTATAAGTCCACTCTTCAATTTGGCTTCGCGTAGCGTATAAGTCCACTCTTCAACTTGGCTTCGCGTAGCGTATAAGTCCACTCTTCAACTTGGCTTCGCGTAGCGTATAAGTCCACTCTTCAATTTGGCTTCGCGTAGCGTATAAGTCCACTCTTCAACTTGGCTTCGCGTAGCGTATAAGTCCACTCTTCAACTTGGCTTCGCGTAGCGTATAAGTCCATTCTTCAATTTGGCTTCGCGTAGCGTATAAGTCCACTCTTCAATTTGGCTTCGCGTAGCGTATAAGTCCACTCTTCAACTTGGCTTCGCGTAGCATATAAGTCCACTCTTCAAATCGGCTTCGCGTAGCGTATAAGTCCAACTTTCAAACCGGCTTCGCGTAGCGTATAAGTCCAATCTTCAAACCGGCTTCGCGTAGCGTATAAGTCCAACTTTCAAAACCGGCTTCGCGTAGCGTATAAGTCCAATCTTCAAAATCTTCTTGCATACCATTTGCATTTTTGCCCCCTACCTGCGGGCACATCTCTGTTTATCTTGTACGTTTGTCTAAGTCTTCGGCCTTGTCAAAAATGGGTCGTCTCTGGACTTTGACATTCAGTCCCGTCACTTGTGACTTCCGAGTTCTGTCAAAGAGGGGCAACTGTAGACACCCCATTTTTGACCGACCTTGAGACTCAGACGTCACCAGTTGAGCACTTGGTGATATTGCATGTTGTGCTTGTTCAAAAGTCTCAGAATCGCGGCTGCGAGCCCTGCCTCCGGACTTCCGAACCCTTTTCTGTGCCTTGCCTCGGTTTGCGAACCAGACTCGATTTTCTCTGTTTCTTTTCCTGAGGGGAAGGAGAGGTCCCGTAGACCATCTCTCAGTGGCCGTGGGCTACATTTTGTGGCCGCAGGCCATTTTGCCCATTTCGGAGTCCGATTTTCGGTCTTTCGGGACCGCAGGCCGTGTGCCTCGGTTCGGGACCGCTTAACCATCTCCTATTGCTCTAATTTTTGGCATACATCTTATTTAATCCCTTTTGAGGGACACTGGGGTCCCGGAAACCCACTTCGTGGCCGAACGCCATTTTCGGTGCTTAACAGCCCATTTTCGGGATCCCGAACTGCGTGTTTTGGTCCCCGAGCATTCGTTTTGCAACGGTTTTCGCTCATTTTTGGCAGGTACCTCTGTTTTATCACCGGAAAGGTCACTGAAGGGTGGGAGGCCAGCAATTGTTGCAGCAACCTATTATCTCTCCTCCGAAGCTTCCCGGCGCCCGTTTTTCCAACTTCCAGGCTAATGTTGAACACCCTAGGGTTAGTGTTGCCAACTTTCAACCACATATCTGTGATCTACACATCTGGGAGGCCCCTAAAAGTTGGTGGCCGGCCATTAAGGTTACCTGACCCTTTTGACCCCTTTCTTCCGGGCTAATGTTGAACCCCTTGGACCTTTTTTCTCGAACTTTGAACCACATATCTGTGATCTACACACATGAGAGGCCCCTAAAAGTTCATGGCCGGCCAGTAATTCAACTTGACCCTTTTGACTCCCTCTTTCCGGGCTAATGTTGAACCCCTTGGACCCACTTTCTTGGAATTTTAACCACATGGTTGTGTTGTACACATATAGGGGTACCTCCCCAATAGCTGGCCGGCCAGAAAATCACATTGACCCTTTTGACACCTAGCCGGCCGGCTAGGGGGTGTGGCCGGCCGGCCACCTCCAGCAAAAGTGAGAGGCCGGCCGTGCTCCTTGCACTGTTCCCTTTACAGCTGTGGGACAATATCCCCCAGATATTTTCTGTGTCCGGGGGATATTTTGTGGGGGAGTTTTGCCCTCCTTTTCCCCCACCTTTACACCCCCTTTTGAGCCCATATAACCAGCTGGTGGCCTTCTTGGTTAGGGTTAGAAAAACTCTCCAAAAAGCTTCCATAGCCAACTCCATCTTCTTCCTTCTCAATTCTTCAAAAAACCCTAAGTCCCTAACCATCCTTCCTTCTACACCACCAAGCTCTACCACCACTATCTCATTTCCAGAAACAAGGAAGGATTCTTGAAGGCTAGAGAAGCTGCAAATCCATCCAAAAAGCAACAAAAGTTTGAATCTTCAAGGGTAAGTTACACTTTTACCCTTTTGACCCTTTTTCTTGATATATTTCTAAGCCCCACTTCTTTTTGGTTTCAAGCTCCGGCCCTAACTTAAAAGGGCCATATTTTGAGCTCATCTTCACTTCTCATTAAGGGCTCAACCCTGTTTGAGCCCTCCATAATACACTTGCTTCATTGACCATCTTGTATGTCATGATTTTGCATGCTATTTTTGGCCCATGAGCAATTTATTTTCGAGCATATTGTAAACTGATATAAGGCTTATTTTGAGCCCCTCTTCAACATTGGAGAAGGGCTCAACATTGTTTGGTGTCTCCATATATCACTTGTAGTTATATCCCTTATTTGGCTCCATTTTTGCATAAATTGGTAGCCCTCTTTGCTTCTGTTTTTGGACCTTGGCCCGAACTAAAAGTGGTCTTATTTTGGCCTATAATTCATGTTTCATTAACACTTTTTTTCTGTTTGGTGATTATTTTATATACTTCATGTTTTAGCACCTTTTGAGCCTCATTTTGCATCACATGTTTAGCATATTTGTATACTGATTTTGAGGCTTCCATATACTGTAAATGTTCATATTTTTGGTCCCTCTTCAGTGTTGTAGAAGGAAATTTTTCAATTTGGGTTTTTCTTATACCACTTGCTTCATTACCCCTCTTTTGGCCCCTTTTCTTGCATGCTATTTTTCCCTTACCTATGCTTGTTGTTTGGCCATATTTATAACTGTGAAAGTGCATATTTTGGGACTGTCTAGCTTCTGTCTTTGCATTTCATGTCCGTATTGTGCATGTTTGGCATAGCTATAGGCCATTTCGGGTGCCTAATGTTGCATGTCGGGACATTTCCTTGCATTTCATGTCATTTCGCCTCATTTCGGGACTGTTTTCCACCATATTTTACTGCTGAAAATCCATTACCATGTTTGCATATCATTTCCCATGCCATAATTTGCATTTTTATCATTGCCTCGGTTTGCGTGCCCGTGTGCACGCATTTCGAGGCACTTCATTTTCATCCATCGGCATCCTATGTGAGTGTGGCTGAGGCTCACTCATGTTGGTATAAGTCCATATCATGTTTCCATGTCATTGCATTGCGTATGCCATCGCCTCGGTTTGCGTGCCCGTATGCACGCATTTCGAGGGACTTCATTTTCTGCCATCGGCATCTCATGTGAGTGCGGCTGAGGCTCTCTCATGTTAGTCTAAGTCCATGTTGCATTTTCCATGTCATTCGCATCGCTTTTGCATCGTCTCGGTTTGCGTGCCCGTGTGCACGCATTTCGAGGCACTTCATTTTTATCCGACGGCATCCTATGTGAGTGTGGCTGAGGCTCACTCATGTTGGTATAAGCCCACATCATGTTTCCATGCCATTTTATCGCATTTTGCCATTGCCTCGGTTTGCATGCCTGCGTGCACGTATTTCGAGACACATATCATTGCCTCAGTTTGCGTGCCCGCGTGCACGTATTTCGAGACACATACCATTTGCCTCGGTTTGCGTGCCTGCGTACACGTATTTCGAGACACATATCATTGCCTCAGTTTGCGTGCCCGCGTGCACATATTTCGAGACATATCATCGCCTCAGTTTGCGTGCCCGCGTGCACGTATTCCGAGACACATATCATCGCCTCGGTTTGCATGCCCGCGTGCACGTATTCCGAGACACATGTCATTTTCTCGGTTTGTGTACGCGCGTGCATGTATTTCGAGGCATCTCATTTTCCATAGCATCGTATATGTTAGGATTGTATCTTAGTCACATTTCATCCATATCATGCATATTGCATCGTGTCCGGAATAGGAGTTAGTCCGGGCACGGGAAACGAGGTACATTTCGTACTCCGAGTGACGGAATGTGTCTCAATTCCCCAGTCACCGACACTCCGGATTATCCATGATGGGGTTAGGTTTTAGCTGTAGTTTAATGTGCATTCATCCTATATTGAGTTGTGCATTTCGATTCCTCGGCCATCATGCCTCGGTATGCGTGATTGGTGGCACGAGGATCGAGACATGCATATATCTGTGCAAATACATTGCTATGCCCCTTTCCTGCTCTCTGTTGCAGCAAAATTAGGAATCAGCAACTTTTTGGGGCTTGGCACGCATTTCAAGAACAGATGTAAACAGAGGCTAATTGGGGCATTCCGGTGGATTTCCGCGCAAAACAATCCGGACATGCATCATCCATCAGAAGCAAGGCAGTCTCTGACTTGCACGCCAGTTTTTATTTGTTTTCATAGTTAATTTGTTAATTAATTAGGATTCTGTAATATTTTGGACTGTAACATTCTTTTATTCGGGACTGTAATGTTGGGACTGTATATTTATTCGGACCCTCTGCGCGGGGGCACAACTGTAATAAGTGTGCGTGAGTGTGTTGTATGTCTTCCAACCCCACGTCTTTCCCCCTTTTATTTATCCGCTTATGATGGTTAGATTAGGGCATGTTTCAATTAGCATACAGCATGACAACATGTTTGCATTCATTCATCTGTATTGCATGCACCGGGCTCGGCGCATCATACTAACTGCATTGTACTTTCAATTTCAAAGTTGAATACATGATAGTTGTAGCATTTCATATGACATGTTTAGAATAGTCGAGCCTGCTATAATTGCATTTTGCATGTGTTGCATTAGGCATTTCTGTATAGTTAGGATCATGCATAATTTCTAATGAATTTCTATTTTGGCTTGGAGTACTCGGTAAGTTTTATGCTTTAGCATCCTTGCATGCGTGTGAGTGATTGCCATGATAGCATACTTACCATGAGGCTATATGCTTATGTGATATAACTGCCTGAATGCCTGTGGGTGAAGGTTGGGTTGTTTAAATTGGAACAAATCATTGACTGTGAGTTTTAAGCCCACTAGATAGTGGCAAAACCATCTTTTCCAAAAGCCCACCTGAGGGTGGCAAATCCGTGTCTTAGCCTACCTGCGGGTAGCACCGTCAAACCATTTTCAAATAAACAAGCATGAAATGTTTTGTTCCAATTCGGACGACCCAGTCTATATTTATATGCTGCGAGCATCACATAGTAACCTAGGCTAATAACCGGAATAAGAACATACAATGTTTTCAAAAATTGATATCATGGTTAGTAGAGGCCGGTCTTTGACCGGGCGAGCGGGGGTGCTCATGAAGTGACCTTCCCCAATCGTACCCAAGTTCCCGAGCCGAGGCAACTTTGGTGATGACGGACGCGTGGCCTTTGGCACCGAGTCAGGGTTTCCTAAATTTCCCATTAAAAAATATTTAGGTGGCGACTCTGTATCTGGCAAAGCAGTCCATGTTTGGCACTTCTTTCAAAAATCTGTTTTTCTCAAAACGATTTGCCGGATTTGGACTCTTTGGTTCAGACTTAGAACCGTGACTACAAAGTCGAGTCCGAGCTGTAGCGAGGTCCCCCGCGGGCTTGTTACAGTCTTGATTGTTATAGACAATGCATGATGATTAGGTAAATTGAAACTAATCATTTGGAATATGTCATTGAATATGACGATTGGATTAACACATTGAATATGCGATTTATTTGGTCATTGTATATGACATGTTTAAATACATTGTATATGTATCTTTGTTTGGGAGGAGATAGGGAATGTACTCCAGTGTTTGGGAGGAGATAGGGGATGGACTCCATTGATAACTAAGTTGGTCGGAGTGTCCAGGGTGGAAGTCCCAAAATTTTATTTATATTTGGGTGCCGGTTCCCTCGGACGTAGTTCCATAAAATGGCAAATGAATTGAAGTATACGAATGTTCTTTTGATAGAAGTGTTGTTATATGAGTTGTGATCTCATTTGAATTGTTTGGGTAAACAAACCATGTTAATGAATTGGATTGAATATAGAAGTGAAAGTGGGTTGAAATATGAAAGTCAATGTTGACTAGTTATGGAAATGATGTAAGTTGATTTACATGTGTTAAACATTTATCAAATGCTAATGTTTTAGTTAATTCTCATATTCTATTTAGCATATTTCTACTGAGCTTTGGCTCACCCTACTTGGGATACCATTTTCAGGTACTGGTGATATGCCGCCTCCAAGGACATAGCTTGGGAGGTTTTGGGGCTGAAGTCTCCTTCGGTTGTTTCACTTATGTTTATATATTTTTATTTCCAAGCCGAGGGCTTTAATTGTAAAGGGCTTCTGACCCTCTTTTGATGTAACCAAGGCCCACTTGGAAAGATGTAAGCCCGTAGGGCATTTATTTTGTTGGTTAACATGTAACATCTTTTGTAAAGAACATTCTGATGAACATCAATATAATGTTTCTTTTATTATTTATAGATCTTATGCATGATTGTTTTAAGTCTAATTTTGAGGGCGTTACATGTTAAATTTTTTATAGTGATGACGTCCCATAAAAAATTAAAAAAATAAAAACATAGTAATGATGAAGTGTATCACAACGCGTCTCATATTGAATTTTTCTCTTAATAATGTGACAGCCTCTAAGTGTTCCTCATTTGTTATTCTCTCTCTCTCCAAAAAAAAATAAAAATAAATAAAAAACCATGAATCAAAATAAAAGAATTGAACAACTAGAAAGAAACAGGCAAGAAATGCAAACTATAATTGAGAAGCAAGATGATAGAATACAGAAGCTGCAATCAACAGCTTTCCAACTAGCAAATTTTTACTTCATCTTCCAGGGAGTGATATTCACGATGGTCTCAAATGCCTCATCCTCTGTCAAATGTCAAGATTGGTGGTTCCCTTTCATCCTTTCCTTCGTCGCTTCTACTCTCAACCTCTGCGCATTGTTCATGATCGGAATCAAGTACAAAAGATCACTCGACCAACAAGAAATAAATTGGCAACATTACCAAGAATACGAGCAGAGATTGGAACAAGCAAGAGGTCCAGAAGAGGTTATAAACAACAATGTTAACAATAGGATCCAACTGAATGGGGATCCATTTACTAAGAAACAACGATCGGTTTATCTGTTCATGTGCATGAGTTTTTTCGTTGGTTTTTCTTCATTAACATTGTTTGGTTGCTAGTGGATTCGTTGTAGGGAAAGTGATCTCAAGATGCTAAGTGGTGATGATAAATGTGTCAAGCTTTGTGACGCTGAAAAGTGCATAAGAATTTGCCCTGAATATTAATGTTGCTCACCATTTGTTAAAGTTATCAATTTGCTGTAACAAGGAGGCCTTTATTCATCTACACATGAATACATATCCATCAATATTTACATGTATTTTTCACAGATACATATATAGCAGATATGCGAGTTTGTATTATCTAGATATTGAAGGACAGTTTGTGCAAGCTTTGTTTATTTCAATAGAAACGAAAAACATATATATATATATATATATCTTGTAAAAAATATTTTCATATATTTAGTTGTATCCTTGAAATTAATGTGCTAGTCATTGAATTAATTTAGAATTGGTGCTGGTGGTGATAATAGGGTAATAGAGGTGGTGGCGCTGCGGCAGCAATGTTGGTGAGGCGGTGCAGTTGATTGTTGTGAGATGGTTGTCGTTGTGGTATTGTAATGTTATAGCGATCCCGATTTTTCCCCGTCATTTATTGTATTCCAGACTCAGGTTTCGTGATTGTATATTTTCGTATGTATCTTATTTACATCCTTAAATTCTTTGTATTTGAGTTTTGGGACGTGTTGGATGAGTTTGGAATAGGTTGGTTGTGAGTTGTTACAAGTGATTGCTGCCCAGGTTCTGGCTTCTTCACTCGAGCGAAGCTTTGTGTGCTTGAGCGAGCCCTGGGTATTTGCTTCTTTGCTCGAGCGAAGATTCTTACGCTCAAGCGAGGATTGGGAGTCCTCAGGTTTCTTTTTCAGACGCAGCTTCCGCTCGAGCGAGATTTCTTTCCTCTTTAGCGAGATTTCTTGCACTCGAGCGAGCCTTGTGTTGTGTGTCTCTTTGTTCGAGCGAGCACTCTTGCGCTCGAGCGTGCGTCTGCGTCCTTGTAAGACCTGGAGGTTGGTGTTCTTTGCTTGAGCGAGCAGTCTTGCGCTCAAGCGTGTGTCTGCATTGGTAGCAGACCTGAAGCTCCTCACTGTGCGCTCAAACGACACTTCTTGTGCTCAAGCGAGGTTTCTGTTATGTCTGGTCACTCGAGCGACAAGTCCTTCGCTCGAACGAGCCTCGATTATATCAGTTGGTAGCAGCATGATATTTATCACTTTTTCATCTTATTTCTCATCCAAAACACTAATCTGGCTGTCTCTCTCTCTAAAATACCCCTTCTCTCTACAAATACTCTTGATCTAGGGTTCTTCTACCCTACTTCCTTTGTATAAAAGCTTGAGTTTCGCATGGGCTACGTTTTGATCCGAAAAATCTTGAATTTTGAGCTTCTCCTTTTGAGGTAGGGATAATCTACTCATTACTATGAGCTTTAACATAAATATTGGTCATTTGTATAAATGGTTGGTTTGGGTGAAGTTAGGGTTTTGGATTTGTAATTGTGAAAGAGGGGTTTCCATTTTGGTGCTCCATGTCTATGAGAGGTCATGAAAATGGGGTTATTTGGGTATAAGGTGCGAGATTTGGCCTTAGGAGCAATGTTTGAGAAAGGGGGAAAAAATGCCCTAATTGGGATTAAATAAATTATTTGTATAAATAATGAAATCAAATGTGGAAATATGAAATTGGTTTGGAAATTATGAAATTGGGGGAAATTGTGATTAAATGGTGTAGTTGGATTGATAAATCACTCACCTATGGAAAAGTTAATAATTTATCTGTTTGATAGATTTATTTATCTATTTAGAAATAACTGTTTTGGACTATCGGTGGAGGATAGTCACGATTGTTGTAGAAACTACATGATGATTAGGTAAATTGAAACTAATCAATTGGATTATGTCATTGAATATGACGGTTGAATTAACGCATTGAATATGTGATTGAATTGGTCATTGTATATGACAAAGTATTTAAATACATTGTATATGTATCTTTGTTTGGGAAGAGATAGAGGATGTACTCCATTGTTGGGAGGAGATAGAGGATGGACTCTATTGATAATTAAGTTGGCCGGAGTGTCCATGGTGAAAGTCTCGAAATCTTATGTATATTTGGGTGCCGGTTCCCTCAGACGTAGTTCCGTAAAATGGCAAGAAATGGAATTGTATGAATGATGTTTATGATTGAAGTGTTGATGATATGAGTTGTAGTCTCATTTTGAATTGTTCGGATAAAAGAAAAATGAACCATGTTAATGAATTGATTTGGATAGATAAATGGAAGTTGTTTAAAATATGGATGTTAACATCAATTGATTATGAAAAGGATGTAAGTTGGGATCCAAGCGTTGAACCTCTATCGAATGCTATTGTTTTAGTTATTTTTCATATACTGTTTAGCATATCTCTACTGGGCATTGGCTCACTCTACTTGGGACACCATCTTTCAGGTACAGGAGACATGCCGCCCTCAAGGTCTTAGCTTGGACGATTTGGAGTTGAAGACTCCATTGTGTTAGCATCTTTTTGTGATTAAATGTAAATCCAAGCCGGGGGCTTTCTATGTAATAGAGTTAGGACTCTACTTTAGTTGAGACCAAGTAACAACTTGGAAAGATGTAAGCCCATCGGGCACTATTTTGTTGTTAACTTTATGATATTACATGTAATACCCTTTTGTAAAGAGAACTCTGATGTATGTAAATATAATGCTTCCTTTATAATTATGAACCTGTGAATAGTTGATTTATACTATATTTTGAGGGCATGACAGTGGTGGTGGCCTTCTTTGCCCTCCCCAGTCTCTCCCCAGGAAAGGTGTGTTGGCGGCAGAGGTGACCAGTCGGGTAGGCTTTCCTTCATTTTGCCCCAAGGCAAATTAAATTAATAGTCCTTGTGACGACCGAATCCTTTCTTTCCTTTTCTCTCTTTCTTTGTTTTGCTCTCCTTTTACCTTCGTTAGACGTAGAACGTCTGGGAGTAGTTCCTTACATAAAGTCTTTGCCCTTGTTTTGTTCGGCGTTGAATTTCACTTGTTCCGGAGGGTGCACGGTTGGGTTTGGAGTGCCCGGGGGTTGAACTAGAATTTTCTGGGCTACTGGGCCAAGGCCGCACGTGCGGGAAGCATGGGAGGCTAGGCAGTGCATACTGAAATATATGCACATGCGTGAAGGAGGTGCGGGGTTGGCGGGAGGCCAAGCTGCACATACGTGAATAGGAGAGTTTGGGTGAGTGCATTCTACTTAAATTGCAAGTGCGGAGCAAGGTGCACGCGTGGAGGGTCGCACGTGTGGGACGTCTGGGTAACCTGACCTCTGTTTTTATTTTCCCTTTTTGGCCGAAATGTATCTCATATTTTGACATCATTCTCTCACTCTAAACCTCATTTCTCTCCTCCTTCTCTCTAGAAATTCTCACCAAAGCCCTAAAACACCTTGATTCTTGTAAATTTTGGGTCTAGATCATCAACATTTCTCACCAATCTTGAAGATCCAAGTTGGGGTTTGTCTTGGGGTTGTGGAACATTGAAGAGTTTTCCAATCAAAGCTAGGGTTTCACCTTCTTTCTTCATCAAGCTTAAGGTAGGGACATTCTTGAGTTATATATACATGTTTTGCTATTTGATGATGATTTTAAGAGTGTTCTTCTAGTTCTTTGTTGATTTTAACTTTGTGATTCAAAATGTTGGGAGTTTTAAAAATGGGTTTGTATCTCAACCCTTTTATAAATCCTAGAGGGTTTTTCATTCAATTAAACTTAAGAAAAGAAATGAGAATGTGTTGGGTTTGATGAGAAACCCTAGAAAATTTGGGGATTTTGGAAAAATAGAAAAGGGTTTTGAAATTCCTTATGTTCTTGTATCAAGAGGATGGATGAAAGCTAGTTTCATCAAATATTTAACAAATAGCAACTTACATGATTTATGAGAATGAGATGTTGTTTTAACATTATTGCTAACACTTGGATATGTGTTGTTTTTGGATGACAAATTGTTGTGCACCTTGTGTTGTGAGAATTGTAATCATTGTAGACTAACCATTGAAAACATCACACAAATCTTGAAGGGACAAAATTGTTAAGGTTTGTGAAATGGGAAAATCGTAACTATGTGTGGATGACACATGGTTATCTTGTGGAAGAACATGGAAAGGAGGAAATGAAATGTGATTGCTATCATTGTTGTAGTGATATTTTGAATATAGAGAGATGCTATGAAATAGTAATTATTGCATCATGTTTTCAATTGATTTATTATCATTATTGTATATCTTGGCATGAATTGGAAAATATTTACTCTAAGAAAATGGTATTGTGATGAGAACTATGGAATGTCTAAGGGGTCAATGCGTTGGTAAGTCTGGATAGGGGGTGTAGTTGAACTTGTTAAGTTGGCCTGAGCGTCCTTGGTGAAAGACCAGAAAGCCGCGCGGATAGGTGTCGAGCCTTCCGGTTAATACCAGTAAAAATGACAGTTTGGTAGTACTTGTAGAGTCTACTTGCAGACACCAGCCTAGGGATTACTAGTGTCGTATTTATCGCCCCTTTTGATTAAAATTGAAAGTTTATGAATTGTGTTGAGAATGTTAACTTTTATTGAAATGGAAATTTTTAAGAAGAGCATGAAATAAAATTTTCTTTAAGAGAACATGGCATAGCATGGACATTTATATCTTATTGGGTTTTGGCATAACTGTATATACTTTGTTGGAATTCTCCACTGGGCTTTATGCTCACCCCTATGGGATTTGGTGCAGGTAAGGATGTGGTGATCCCGCCGAACTGAGGGCGTGGATATTTTTGTGAAGAGTAGATAGCTCTTCTATTTTTGTTGTAATTTTTGTAAAGCCAAGGGCTAACATGTATGGGTCCGAGAGACCATTTTATGTAACCGGGCTATTGCCTTGCAAGATGTAAGCCCTTAAGGGCATTTTTATTGCTTTGAGATTAGATGCCTCACATGCTATAGATTCATGTGATTCTTTTATCGTTGAATGCATATCCGCATGTGAACTTTTGTATAAACTCTCTTATTGATTATGTAAAAATGGAAGGTTAATTGTTATGGTCTAGTGAATGTTAATTAATGTGGGTAGTTCATGTTGGATTATTTTCAGGGCGTTACAGACCTTATATTTTATTTTATTTTTATGCGATTTTGATTCTTACATTTTCAATTAGTTTAATTTTGAACTTTGATTTTAAATTTTGCATTAATTTAATCTAACTGATAATGCTATCAAGGTTTTTGATAGGAAATCACCATTAAGTTGGTTGAAATTAACTCATTGCATTAATTAAGTTTATAATTTTGTTCTAATAAGTATGACATATGTCGCTCATGTGCGCACTTTTTATAAAAATAATAATAATGATAACAATTGTGATTAATTAGACCAAATTGAGACAAAATAAAAAAAATTAGGTAAAAATTGAATCAATTATAATTACAACGACTAAAAATTATTTAAAAACGAAATTATAAAGGCTACTAGTGTATTTTCCATATCAATATTTTAAGGGCTCGCTTGATTGGGCGGATTATAGTATAGGATTGAAATTATTAATTCAAGAAACTCACATTTCATTATTTGGTTGCAAATTTTATTATTCGGATTAGATTGCAATGGTCATTTTATCCAACAAAATTGATAAATTTTTTAATCTTACAACTAATAATGCAAAACATACATGTAATTGAGATTATATATTTTTATATTTGTTACAAAACAAGTGTAGACAAGAGGAAATTATGTATCTCACTAATCTAATTAGATAACAAATCCTATGCTACTCTCACGGATTATTAATTCCCTCACTATTAATTTCGTTAATCAAACATACCAAAAAGAAAAAATTATCCTTGGTTTTTTTAGAAATGGTTTTGGTAAAAACATATTTTTTTCCCCCTAACTTTGGACTATATTTGAGGTGGGACCCATGCGTTGAATTTGGTGAGTCCATGTGGCAATGCGTTTTCACCGCATTGCGATTCACGTCGTATATTTGATTGTTCAAAATCATTATCGGGTGAATAGAAAATCGATACCAAAGTGTGCTCCATAAAAATGGTGACTTGGTGGGTTTCCCATAAAGTATGAGAAAAAACTTGTCCACATTGCTTGGCTAGGCAAGTATTGTGTGTGTTTATAAACCTTGAACTTGGATCTTGTGGTGGACCCCAAAGGATACCTAAGTTTTGTGCAGTGGGAGGTTATGGACTAGATCTATTGAACTCAAAAACAAACACACATGCGCACTACCGCCACCTACTCTAATTGGACTTGGGCAGCCCAATATTTAACTTTTTGGGCCAAAAGGTTTTGAATTTTATTTTTTATTTTTTGAAAATTAAATTCTTAATGTTAGGAATTTAAATTTCTATTCAAAATTATTTATGAATTGGCCCCAACGTTTTTGAACATTAACAATTTGGTCCGAACAGTCACACCCCTTATTAGCTTTTCTCTCTAACCCAAACAAGTTCATGGCTTTTTCTTTTTACCCAAACATTCACCATTTCTGCTATAAATAGATGGTCCTCCATTTGTTCCAAGCATTCAATTTTCGTGCCTTTTTCTTTTGTTTTTTCTTCCTGCATATTTGTGCATTTGTTTTCTTTGAGAGAGAGTATAAACACAAAGCGTGTTCGCTGGACAATCAATTTGTAATGTTGCTACAGTTTGTCGTGAATCATTTTATCTTGAGAGATAGTCGTCCAAATTTCAAAAGTACAGTGGGGAGGACAAATCTGTCTTTAAGAAAATAGTGTTGAACAATAGACTTGATCCTTTTAGAAAATTTATTTTTGTAATTATTTTTCCTATTTTATTATTTTTATTAAATCCACATTTCTACTCTTTTTTTTTCCCAGATTTTATTTTGTTTTAGTAATAAAATAGAATATGTTATTTTAATTTAATTGATTATTTGTTTTGTTTTGGTGTTTAGTACTCAAGCATAATTTTATCTTCAAATTTTATTTTTTAAATATAGTGAAAATTGCCTAACAAGTTTCGCATGCATTAAAGATGAAACTTTCTTATGACATTAATTCCTAATGAAAAGGACAACTCTTGGTTTCTGTATTTGATAACCGAGTATCCAGATCAACTTATACGCACTTTGATTAATCCAGAAATTCACAAAAAAAGCTCCCCCTAAATAGATCTAGGAAAACTCACCGATTTGGTCCCAAAAAGCGAATTACTCCTAATAGGTGTTGAACCTGAAATTTTTTTTTTAAAAAAAAAAAAACACCCCTAAATCCTAAATTGCACACCAATCATTGGGATTAACAACTCCGGATCTCCTTATTTACACGAAATGGACAGTGATATCAACCAAAAAAGGTAGAGCTTCGCCTCTTTGGTTATTTATTTGATACACCGAGGCACTATTCACTAGTTTCATACTTTTTTTCAGTACTAATTTTGTTGATTTCTTATATGCTCATTTTTGTCCTGTTTGCGGGAATGACGCTATACATCATATATCATTAAAAAAAAATTAAAAAGAAGCTAAAGTAATTTGTTCCAATTTTTAGAATTCACTTTTTAGAAAGAAAAAAAAAAATTATTTCCGTATTTCTTTTTTCACTGAATTTTTTTTTATGTATACATTTTAAGAAATATTTTTAAATTTTTAGACATACCTAACATAAATATACTTAAAAAGTATAATATTTGTGAAATTTTTTTTAAAAAATTCAATAAATACCAAAAATACACTAATTTTTTAAAATATTTTTTTATAAATGTTTTACTATTTAAATACATCTAAGTAAGATGCATCTAAAAAAATAAAAAAGTTGCTTAAAATTTTAAGAACATTCACTCAAAAACAAAAAAATACAAAAAATAAAAAATTAATTTTAAAAAAATTGAATTCAAAAAATTAAAACTAAACACACTGATTATTATTTAAATGTATTTTCAAAAGTGACTCGTTAAAAATTAAAAGTAAATTTTAACTTATTAGTTTCACTAATTGTCATTAGAGATGCACATTAAGAAAGATTCCCTTGCCGCATTTAAAGTATCCTCTCCCACGACTGAATAAATAAATAAATGTCGAATTCCGACGCATTATGCAAAAAGAAATGCTATAACATTTTTTTGTTTTTTGAGCACCAAAAGAATACTACTACATTTTTTGAACATCAAATCATTCTAAATTCTCAAATTTCAAAATATACAATCAAACAAACTAAAAAAAATTTTAAATTCTCCCTCCAAATTTTTTTTTTTTTTTTTTTTTTGAAAATTTATCTCAAAACACATACCAAACACACTATTTGTATCACTAAACTGTGGGTTTTCCTATGGTGTGTACCCTTATTACAAAATATATAATTTTATTATGAAATTTCGTAATATCAATCATAACATGTTTAATTTCATCATAAATTGATATAATAAAAAAATATTAAAACAAAACCATAAAGTTTTACAATATCAATTACAAAATTATAAAAATTTTATTATATTAATTTGTGGTGAGATTATGTATTTCCTTATTAATGTTATGAAAATTTGTAGAATGATAGCATTTTCCCTAAATTATATGAACTATTATTATTAAAGTATTAATGATAGTAATTAACGGCGTAAATTATAAATACACTCTCTGAGGTTTAATTAAAATACGAATCGCCCCCGATGATTCTAGAAATTATATTTCACCCTCTGAAATTTTTAATTTCATAACAAATTGTCTTTTTTATTAATAAATCATTAAGTCAATTAACAGTTTTTAATGATATTAGAAATCTGTTTCAATTAATAATTTAGATAATTTTATTATTGTATAAGAGAGCAATTATGAATTTCATTTTTTTAGTTAATTCTGTAAAATAAAAAATTATAACAAGGGGATATTTGTAATTTTTTTAAATTATAGAGAGCAATTTATACTTTAAGCAAATCTATAATTTGCCCTAATGAATATTGTCATATATAGGTGATATGAAATGGTGACAAAAATGGGTAATATATCTACATACAAAAACACAAATAACAATCAACCAATTGCAATTATGGTGAAATTTTGTCAATTATATTTTTAGTTAAGCTTTTGCTTTTTTAGAATTTCAAAAGATTTGATGTGTTTGTTAATTGCTAAAGCAAATATATATATTTTTTTGTTAGTGATGAGAAAGTTGACTTTTTGTAATAATTTTTTTAACTCAAGAAAAACAAGTTTTGTTTTTTGATTTATTCAAAAAATTATTTTTTTTTATCCCAGGCCAAACAAGTCTTATATAAACAATGGAAAAAAAAAAATAATAAGTGCTCCACATTAATTATCAATTAACACCTCGGGATGTCTCTTAAAACAACAAGATAAAAATAGTAATCCTTATTATCTAGATCAATAACTATCAAATTGTAATAGACACATGTATTTTAGACGCCAAATGGGCCAAAGCATGTGTAAAAATGGTAAATTAGCGAAAATAACCAAAAATAATTCACTTTGTTTGGTTTTGACTTTTCAAATTCAATTTTTTAGTTTTTATTTTTTATTTTTTGTGTACTGTTTGTTTTAGTAATTTTTTTATTTTACCTTTTACATACACATAACCTAGTTTCATCTATAAAAAAATAAAATATTTGTTGATTATTCTTTAAAAAAAAATCATAAATACAAAAACATATAAAAATAGACTAAATTATTTATGCAGTTGAGTTAGTGTTTGATATATATAAAACTATGACACATGAGACAAATTTTCTACCAAATTCATACTCCAAATACAATTTTAAGAGGCAATTTATTTATTTAATTAAGTAGAAAGTTGAAAAATGTGCAATTATCTATATCTATCTTCTATCTATCTATACTACTATATATGTGAGGCTTCTAATGGTGTTGACACAAATTTCTCTTATATTTTTTATTTTCTTAAAATACCCATATAATAGTTTTTTCGAGCAAAAAATTATATGATGAAGTGAATGAGACTTTAACTCATGGCCTTAGGTAACGAAAACAACATATTTACCATTGCATCAGCCTCCAACATATATATTTTACAAATTTAACAGTACTTTCATCAAGTGAGCACACACTCACTCCTATTTTTATTACTATTAATATGTAAAAGCTTCTCATGGTGTAGACACAAATATGTCTCATATTCTGAATTTTTCCAAAATACCCCTATAATAGTTATTTAAAACAAAAAATAAAAACTATTTGATAAAGTAAATAGGGCTTGAACTCATAACATTAGATTTGAGAAAAAAAACATCTTTTACTTCTACAACAATACACAACATATACATTTTACAATCAAAATCAAAATTTATATTTTACAGATTTAATAGCACACCCATCGAATGGACATACCCACTAATTTATTTTAGGGGGTGCCATATATGTATCTTATAATTCGCCCAACCAAAAAAAAAAAAAAAACTAGTTGCAGTCGTTACAGACATCACCACCATTAAACACTAGTATTGTCAAACAAAAACGCATTTAGTAATTCACACCTTTCATCTCTATAATTTGTCTAAAATTTTACTTTTATTCTTAAATTTTAATTTGAATAATATTTCTAAGCTTTAAATTTAAGTTTATTTTGATCATTCTGTTCAAATTATTGTTATTATTATTATTATTATTTTTGTATATGTATAAATCATGTGAATGATACATGTCTCATTTGAATAGAATGATCAAATTAAAACCGTATTTAGAGTTTAGATTTAATATCATTTAAATTAAAATAATAAAATAAAATTTAAGTCAAATTATAAAGATAAAAAAATGTAATTTAACCAAAAACTAAAATGTAGATTTACAAAATTATAATAACATGACTTCAGCTGCACTTAGAATCACATTTGAAACATTTCCATGGCTTCATCTGTCCTAGCCATCTGCAATGACATTAAATCAAAAATAAAAATAAAAATACACTTCTCATCAGTAACATTATTATTGTTATTTTATTTAATCTGCAATCGCATTCACTATAATTAACTCCCTTATAACTTTAAGCTATTAAATCAGCATATACCAAATAATTGGCAAATGTTAACGAAAGCCCTTTATACATTGTTCAATGTTAGTAAGTGTGTATAAAGTGCTTTGAAAATATGTAAAAATATTAAAAAATATATTAATGTCAGTAAAAATGCATTGAATTTAGTGAAAAGTGTCTTATATTCTTCAATTTTTTTATCATTTACTTGTGTCTTAAAAACACTTGTTAACAAGACTCTTAAACATAATTAATCGCATTCAGTTTTTTAAATTTGTAGTCATGAACTCTGAAGTACTACAATGGACCCATTAACTAAGGTCTCAATTATCAATAAGTTGTTTTAATCAAAAAAAATCAAAAATTATCACATCACTTGGCTCTATTTTTTTTTTTTTTTTTTTGTAAAAAGTCAAGAAGTTGCTAAAATAATTAATTCTCAAACTAGCCCTAATTAAAGTTTGTTGAAATGGGCTGATAATGTTGCAATGGGCTTATTTACTAAAATTTTATTTGAGTAAATTATACTAATCTTCCCTAAGATTTTAAAAAAATACTACTTGTCTCATAGTTTTAATATAAATTATACCAATTTCCTTTTTAGTAAGAATATATAGACCAAAATTAATGCAGATACTATGAAGATACAAGATAAATATGAAAAAAAAAATACACATTTTAGTATAAAAGAGATTGCAACATCACTTTTGTATCCCTTTAACTAACGAATTATTGATGAAAATGTATCTAAATATTTTATATAAATTAAGACTTTAAGAAAGTTTCCTGTAATTATGTTAATATTGTGAAACTTGCTATGTGACGACTGGTGTAGACACCCCATTTTTTACCATCCTCAAGACTTGGTTGTGCTTGCAGGTACATCCAACCACAAGTTTGATTACTCGTCGAGTACTCGACTTTCGCGGCGAAGCGTCACAGGTTTGAGCTTCCCAAACCCTGTATCCTTTCTGCCCCATTCTTGGACCATTGTTGGCCCTTCTAGCTTGATCCTCATAGTGCACTGCCGGCCCCTTTTTGGCACTACCGGCCTTGCTTTTTCCCCTGTCTGCTACTGATGATGGCTGCCGACCATCAGTGAGCCACTGCCGGCCACAACTGATGGCCGGCAGAACACTTGTCTCAGTAGGTTTCACTCCAGATCTTTTGAGCCAGCTGGTTTTCACTCATCTTCCCTCCATACACTGTATGAAGGGATGAAGCTCTTGCCAAGCTTATTCAACAAGCTTTGCATTTCCCTCTTCTATATAAGGAGAGGCTCTTCCTCTCTATCAAAGGTTTAGCCATTTTTAGAGAAGATATATCTCTCTCTCTATATTTCTCACTCTCTCTCTCTATATATATATATATTGTATTGAATAATGTCCCAAAGTCTGTTTTCTCTTCACTTTTGCAAAGGAACACTTAGTGATACACCACCACCTTTGGGCTGAGGTTCTTAGGAGTGTTATTTGAGCTCTGAAAGTTGGTTTCTAGCCTCTGAGGTTGCTGGTTTCGAAGTTGATCTTCAAGGGTGAGTATATTCCCCATTTAAGCTTTTTTTTGTACACCATTTTGACCATCCATGCATATTGTTTTAGGCCTTTCTTTTAACTGAAAAAATTTTTGTATTTAAGTGCTTTTGATGATTGTTTAAGGTATTTTTTGTGTTAAGGGTGTGCAACCCTCTTGTATGCCATGTTTGGCCTTGTTTTGTGCCATGCCTTAAGGCTTTTGGGTTGGTCTTGGTTTGGCCTTCTAGCCACTGAAATCCAGTGGATTTTTAGTGGTAGGCATGTGGTTTTGAGGCCTCAAATCAGAGGGGGGTGACCCTCTCTCTTTTTGTTTTGTTTGCTTGAGTTATTGACCTATCAAAGGAGCATGTATTCCTATACTTTTGAGGCTTAGTTTAGTTACTTTTTTGTGACTTTTAGGACCTGCATTAAGTCTATCCATGGCTAGTTTGGTCACTTTATGCATGCTTCTTGTATGTGTAGTGTAATCCCATTTGTGGTTTATCAAAGTAACATGTCTTTCTTGCATGTGTTGGCTCCATTTAAGTGGGTTTTTGATCATCATTTGCCATCTCATAACTCTGTCTAAAGTTGGTTTGGTAGTCTCTTGAGTGGCTCATGTACCTGTAGAACAAATCTTGCTCACTAGCCTTGTGTGCATGTTGTTTTGGCTCATCATTCTAGCATATTTTGGCTATGCTCCAGCATGATTGTATTTATATTTTGGGTTGTACTAGGACTGTTTTGGGCTGCCATGGTCACATGACTCATGTTTTGTATAGTTATAGTACAAATGCTTTGACTAATCTTGAGTTTTGAGGGAGCTTGCATGCTTAACTTGTGATGTTTTCATGCTTTGGCATCATTTGAAATGTGATTTTAGTGCATATTTCATGGTCATACACTTGCCTTTGTCATGCTTTCAATGCCTTGAAGAGTTGGTGTTTTATGCTTCGTGAATGGATCATTGTGCATGCCTCTATGCTTAGGTCCTTAGGATGCCATCTCAACGGGTTTTTGGGCTTATTTTATCATGCCATAACTCTGTTTTTCATTGATTAAGTCATGCCATGTTTGGTTGTAATAGGTGTAGTGCAATCCCCGTGTTGGCCTTACTTGCATCATGCTCTATACCTTCTATGTTGACTTGTTTTGGCCTTGGTCCTTGCATGTTTAGATTCATTTTGGCATGATCTAGGACTATTTTGGTTGTCCTTGGCCCTTTGGGGTTTGATTCATGTGGCCTTGGTACAAGCTCCTTGTTTAGTCTTAAGCTTTGAACATCCTAGCATGCTATGCTTGCATTGTTTAGTTGGTTTGGCATCAATTTACATGAGATTTCAAAGCTTACCTTATTGCCACATTATCATGATTGTCACTCCTTGCTCATGTTTGAGAGTTGTGTCCTTATGCCTTAATTCTTGGGCCAATGCATTGTGCATGCATTCCTTGCTTTTGTGCCTTGGTTTCATCACTAATGGCCACTGATTTGGGGCATGACTGAGATCTACCCTTTTGGTTTAAGTCCATTGAGTATGCTATGTATATTGCATTGAGTACGCCACGTTGTTCATTGCATGTAGTATGCATCCTACATTGCATTCGTGCATGCCACGTAGTTATTTGCATTGTGTATGCCAAGTTATTTTGCCTCGCATTGAGTATGCATATCCCTAACATTGCTAATTTGTCCTTGTAGCATTGCATTGTGCATGCATGCATTAGCATTGTCCGCATATCATTAGCTTCGTTAAGTTAATCATATCACATTGCATTGAGTATGCCATGTAGTTGTATGTTTGCGTGCTTAAGTCATATTGCATGTTTGCCAGGCTTGTGTTGCATTGTTGTTTGGATTAAGTATTAATCCGAGCATGAGAAACGAGGGATGTTTCATATTTCAAGTGATGAAACGCGCCTCAATTCTCGATCGCTGACGCTCTTGACAATGCATGATAGAGTTCTAGGCATTTATGTGTTTTCGTGCATTCATTTTACATTGATTTGCACAAGTTGGATCTTTGGCCATCATGCATCGAGATGCGTGATTGATGGTCTTGGATCCGATTATGCCTCTCCCTTGATGTTTCGAGGTGACATGGAGCGGTATAGTGTGTACATACTCTTGGCAAACCCTCCATTTCCTCTATTTTGTGCTTTGCTGCAGCTTGGTGTCACAGCACACCAGTGGTCGGCAGCTTCTCGTTGTTGGCCGGCAGACCTTCATTCTTGGCCGGCAGTGCCTACTCTTGGCCAGCATGGTGGTCGGCAGCAGCTCCTCATGGCCGGCAGGCCACTGGTGCATTCCTCAGCCTGGTTTTGGTAAGATCCAGCAGCTAATTCCCAAAGACACTCTGCAGACAGAGCCTCTTGAGAGCAACCGGAAGGTGTTTCAAGGCAAGAAACCGAGTGTGAGCATGCATCCTTTTCTTCCCCAAACAGAGCTGGAGCAACATTGTTTACTGCTTTTCTTATTCAGTCAGCATGAATTTGTAATTAATTAATTAATTTGTTAATTAGTTAAGTGATGTAATAATTAGTAAGTAGATTGCTTATTATTCAATTCGGTTGTGTAATAATTAGTCTAATTAGATTATTAGATTAGTTTATTAGCTTATTAGTTAGTTAATTAGTTGATTTGTATTATTTATTCGGACCCTCTGTCGAGAGGGCAAATTTTGTAATAAGTGTGCGTGCGTGTGTGCATGTCTTCCAACCTCCATTTCTTTCTCCCTTTTACTTACCTGCTTTTGATGGTTAGCCTTAGGGCATGTTTCAATTAGCATCCTTATGCTTGCATGCATGCATCCATTCATCTGTCTTGCATGCACCGGGCTCGGCGCATCATACTAACTGCTTTGTATTTCAATACATTACTTGAATACGTGTTCAACAGCATGTTATCGAGATGCATTTCATATGCCATCTTAGAATAGCCGAGCCTATTTTAGATGCATTTTTACATGTGTTGCATTAGCCATCTTAACATGAACTAGGATCATGCATTGATATCTAACTAGTTCTCTATTTTGGCTCGGAGTACACTGTGAGTGTTTATGCTTTAGCATCTTGCATGAGTGTGAGTGTTGCCATGATAGCATGCTTGCCATGACGCTATTTGCTTATGTGATATAATTGCCTGAATGCCTGTGGGTGAAGGTTGGATTGTTTGAATTGGAACAATTCATTGAAATCCTCGATTTAGCCTACTTGCAAGTAGCAAACTGTAAACCGTTTTCAAACAAACAGTTATGCAATGTTTTGTTCCAAATTAGGCGATCTAGTCTATACTTGTATGTTGTACGCATCACGTAGTAAGATTAGCTAATTAACCGAAATAGGAACACATGTGTTTTTAAAAACAACATATCATGATTAGTAGAGGCCGATCTTTGATCGGGCGAGCAGGGGTGCTCATTACATGACCTTCCCCTCTCGTACCCAAGTTCTCGAGCCGAGACAACTTTGGTGATGACAGACACGTGGCCTTAGGCACGAGTCAGGGTTTCCTAAATTTCTCAAAATAAAACATTTAGGCAGCGACTCTGTATCTGGCAAAGCAGTCCATGTTTGGCACTTCTTTATAAAAATCAGTTTTCCAAAACGATTTGCTGGATTTGGACTCTTTGGTGATTTATCAGTCTTGCATTGCACTTTGCGAGATTAGATTCAAAACTGTGACATTGAGTCCGAGCTGTAGTAGTAAGCCTAATTCAGGTGCGTCTACAACTGGGTCTTTTCCTTTTTCTTTCTTTCTCTATTCGCTTCGTTTCCCTTTTATCTTCGTTGGGTTTGAAACGTCTGGAAATGGTTTTCTAGTTCTTGTTTCATTTGGTGTTGAATTTCGCTTGTTCCGGAAGGTGTGTGGGTGAGTCCGGAGTGCCGGGAGCGAACCAGGATTTTTGGGTAGCTGGGCTGGGGCCGCACGTGCGGGGAGGGATGGCACAAGCGGTGGGCTAGGCCGCTCGAGCGATGAAGGTTGAAACCCAAAATTTTTCATTCTGAAATCGACACATGAGCGGGGGAAGTGGGCCGCACGAGCAGTGGAGGTGGGCCGCATGAGAAGTGGAGAAAGCCGCACGAGCAGCCAACTAGGCAGTCCAAAACTCTGTTTTTTATACCTTTTTGGTCTGAATGTAAAACACATTTTGCTCTTTCCTCTCTCACTCTAAACCCTATTTTTCTCCCCATTCTCTCTAGAAAACCTCCTAAAACATCTATATACTTTGATTCTTGCAAATCTTGGGTAAAGATCTTCATCATCTTCCTCTAAATCTTGAAGATCCAAAGTTAGGGCTTCACTTGGGTGGTGGAAATCCAAGGTTTCTCTCAACTTTGAGGCTAGGGTTTCACCTTATCTTTCATCAACAAGCTTGAGGTAGGGATTTCTTGAGTTATATATACAAGTTTTGCTATATGGATTTCGATTTAAAAGTGTTCTTGAAGTTTTGTGTTGATTTTTAATTTTTGGTTCAAAATGTACAGATTTTTGAATATGGGCTTGTATCTCAATCTATTTTCTACTTCTTGAGAGTTTTCCCTCTATTAGAATCATGAGAGATGATTTTGATGGAGTTTTTCTCGAAAAATGATGGAGATTTGTTTTTAATGAAAACCCTAGAAATTTGGGGATTTTGGTAAAATGGGAAATGTCTTTGAAATTCCTTATTTTCTTATGTTAAGAGAATGAATGAGAGTGAGTTTCATCAAATGTTCAACAAAATAGCATTGTAATTGATGTATGAGAATTGAAATCTTGATAGTTGATGTTTTGAAAATTTCGTATGGTCTGGGAAGGACTAGAATGTTAAAAGATTAGTATGTTGGGAAGTGTAGACGCGCCCGAACATCCCAGGGCTCTGCGCGCGAAAATGGGCGCGAAATCCCGTTTTGTTCATTTGAGCTTACTACAGTTCGGACTCAATGTCACGGTTCTGAATCTAGTCTCGCAAAGTGCAATGCAAGACCGATAAATCACCAAAGAGTCTAAATCCGACAAATCGTTTTGGAAAACTGATTTTTGTAAAGATGTGTCAAACATGGACTGCTTTGCCAGATACAGAGTCGCCACCTGAATATTTTGTTTTGGGAGAAAATTTAGGAAACCTTGACTCGTGCCTAAGGCCACGTGTCCGTCATCACCAAAGTTGCCTTGGCTTGGGAACTTGGGTACGAGAGGGGAAGGTCATGCAATGAGCACCCCCACTTGCCCGATCAAAGATCGGCCTTTACTAACATGACATCTTGTTTTTGAAAACATATGTGTTCTTATTCCAGTTATTAAACCTAGAATTACTATGTGATACGTATAGCACACAAGTATAGACTAGATCGCCTAACTTGAAACAAAACATTGCATATTCATTTGAAAAATGATTTGGAGTTTGCTACTCGTAAGTAGGCTAAATCGAGGATTTTGATAAATTCTTCCAATTCAAGTCATCCAACCTTCACCCACGGGCATTCAGGCAGTTATATCAAATAAGCAGTTAGCCTCATGGCAAGCATGCTTAACATGGCAGTCAATAACACACATGCGGTATGCTAAAGCATAAACACTCATAGTGTACTCCGAGCCAAAACAAAGAACTAGTTAGAAATCATGCATGATCCTAGTTCATGTTAAGATGGCTAATGCAACACATGCAAAATGCAGTTAAAATAGGCTCAACTATTCTAAAATGGCATGTGATATGCAACTCGATAACATACTGTTGAACACGTATTCAAGCAAGTGTATTGAAAATACAATACAGTTAGTATGATGCGCCGAGCCCGGTGTGCATGCAATATAGATGAATGGATGCACGCATGCAAGTATAAGGATGCTAATCAAAATATGCCCTAAAACTAACCATCGTAAGCGGTTAAGTAAAAAGGAGAAAGAAATGGAGGTCAGAAGACATGCATCGCACACATGCACGCTTATTACAAAATTCTCCCTCTCGACGGAGGGTCCGAATGAATACGCTAAGCTAGCTACGCTAAGCTAAGTAATTAATCTAATTAAGCTAATTAGACTAATTATTACAAACCAAATTGAATAATAAACAATCTACTTACTAATTATTACAACACTTAACTAATTAACAAATTAATTAACTAATTACAAATTCATGCTAACTAATAAGAAAAGCAATAAACAATGATGCCTCAGCTCTGCTTGAAGTTAGAAGATGCATGCTCTCGGTTGCCGTCCGAAAAGCTCTCCAGTTGCTCTCTTAAGGTTCTGTCTGCAGGGTGTCCTTGAGAACTTGCTGCTGGATCTTACCAAAACCATGCTGAGGAGTGAACCAGTGGCCTGCCGGCCATGAGGAGCTTCTACCGACCACCAAGCCGGCCAAGAGTGCACACTGCTGGCCAAGGATGAGGGAGGTGTGGGCCAAGGATGAGAGGCTGCCGGCCACTGGTGTGCTGTGACACCAAGCTGCGACAGAGCACAAAACAAAAGAAATAGAGGGTCTCCCAAGGATATGTACTCACTATGCCACCCCATATCACCTCGAAACATCAAGGGAGAGGCATAATCGGATCCAAGACCATCAATCACGTATCTCGATGCATGATGGCCAAAGATCCAACTTGTGCAATTTAATATAAAATGAATGCACAAATAAACATATAAAGCCTAAAACTCTATCATGCGTTATCAAGAGCGTCGGCGACCGAGAATTGAGGCACGTTTCATCACTTGAAGTATGAAACGTCCCTCGTTTCTTGTGCTTGGATTAATACTTAATCCAAACAACAATGCAACACAAGCATGGCAAACATGCAATATGACTTAAGCATGCAAACATGCAACTACATGGCATACTCAATGCAATGTAATATGATTAACTTAACAAAGCTAATGGCATGCACAATGCTAATGCATGCAACAACTAGAATACACAATGCGAATGTCAATTAGTATGCTCAATGCAATGGTGGCATACTCAATGCAATGAACTACAAGGCATACACAATGCTATGTAGGATGGCATACCACATGCAATGAACAATATGGCATACTCAATATAATATACATAGCATACTTAATGGACTTAAACCAAAAAGGTAGACCTCTGTCATGCCCCAAATCAGTGGCCATTGGTGATACAATGAAGGCACATGAAGCACATAAAAGCATGCACAATGCAATGGCCCATCAAAGAGGCCTAAGAGCACAACTCTCAAGAGTGCTCAAAGAGTGACAAAAGTGGAAGTGTAACAACACTAAGTGCACTGAATTTAGACAAGAAATGATGCCAAATCACTTAAACAATGTAAGTAAAGCATGCTAGGGTCCTTAAAGCATTAAAGCTAGTAAAGAGCAACACATAGGAGGCATGCAATACATGGCAAATATGCATGAACTAACCATAAACAAAGCTCAAGTAGGTCAAAGCAAGGACCTAAACATGCTGAGATGGAGGCTCAAGGACCTAGGCATGCAAGCATACAAGCTAAGCCAAAAACTAGGCAATAATGCACAACACTCAAAGGCACTTAAAGCATGAATAAAGTGGGAACATGGCATTGCTATAAGCTCTGAAATCTCATGTTAGATGATGCCAAATCATGTACATAACACAAATGAAGCATGTCATGGTATTCAAAGCTTGAAGCAAGCATAAGCACTTGTACAACGAGTATGCAAAACATGAAGCATATGGCTAAGGCAACCCTAAACAGTCCTAGAACATGTTAGAATGATACTAAAACATGCATGGAAGGAAGCCAAAATAAGCTAGCATGAAGGGCATAAGGCATGATGCATACAAGGCAAATAAGGTGGATTACACTACACCTATTAAGACCGAGCATGGGATGACTTATCCAATAAAAATCAGAATTATATTATGGCAAAATAACCCCAAAAAAACACTGAAATGATGGCTCGCAAGCTAAGGCATGAAGGCATACGCAATGATTCATGTTAAGGCATAAAAGAGGAAACCCTCCAACGCATTGAATAAGTGACAAATGCAAGTGCATGGCCATGAAACATGGACTGAAATCACCTTATAAATGATGCCAAATCATTCAAATAGTCCAAGTAAAGCATGCTAATGGACTTGGTGCACAAAGCTAACAAGCTAGATTGAACCATGGCTATACAAAGCAAGTCATGCATGGCCAAAACAACCAAAATCAGACCTTAAACATGGTAAAACATGAACAAAATCTTCTCAAAGCTATGCCAAAAAAGCATGCTAAAATGGCATGTCAAAGCATGATGCATGTTAGGCTATTTCATGGAAATGCACTACAAGTGCAAGGAGCATGCAAAGGCTAACCAAACCAAACCCTAACAGAGGTATGACATTGCAAGACATCACCAAAAACATGCTGAAATGGAAAGAAAACAAACTAGAATGACATGCTACTTCATGAAGCATACAAGACTAGTTTGTGTGATTTACACTACTAGTGTATTAAGCATGCATGGAGTGACAAAACCAAGCAAAAACAGTGGCATGCCACAGCAAAATAACCACAAATACAAGCTAAGATATGGCCAACATAAGGTTAACAAACCTGTTCATACATGAGGCATTCAAAGCAAGTAAACACAACATAATGAGAGGAGATGACCCTCTCCTATTTAAGACCTCAAAATCACCTTTCCACCACTAAAAATCCTCTAGATTTCAGTGGTAGAAAGGTCATGCAAAGGTTACAACAAAAGCCTAAAGGGGGTGGCTCAAAACAAGGCCTAACAAGGCCTAAGAGGGGGTAGATCACCCCAAACAAAAAAGTGACCTTAAACAAACTTCTTAAGCATGCAAAAGCAGAACTTTTTCCAGTTAAGAGCTAAGCTTAAAAACCTATGCAAGAAGGGCTAAAAGCTTAAGCAAAATGGGGGATCTAAAGGTTAAAGACTCACCCTTGAAGACCTTCTTTACTACTGCAACTCCAATAAGTTCTTTGAGCTCAAACCAGCCCAAGAACACCAAAACAACCTCAAGGAGCCTTAGCAACACAAGCAAGGTGTTTGAGTGTGTGTTTGTGTACAAAAGTGAGACAAAACTACACTTTTAAGGCACAAAAATGAAGAAACGAGGAAGAATAGATACAAATGTATATCTATCTCTCAAGCCTCAATTTTCTGAACCTCTGAAATGGAGAAGGAGCCTCTCCTTATATAGAAGAGAGGCAATGCAAAACTTGTTCAACAAGCTTGAAAAGAGGCTCATCCTATGGAGGAGGGGTGAGTGAAAACCAGCTGGCTCAAAAGATCTGGCGTGAAATCTGCTGAGACAAAGGGTTTTGCCGGCCATCAGTTGTGACCGGCAGTGCCTCACTGATGGCCGACAAGCATCATCAGTAGCAGGTAGAGAAGAATCCATGGCCGGCAGTGCCAAAAATTGGCCGGCAGTGCACTAAGAGAAACAAGCTAGAAGGACCAATACATTGTCCAAAAATGGGGCAGAAAGGATACAGGGTTTGGAAAGCTCAAACCTGTGACGTTCCGCCACGGAAGTCGAGTACTCGATAAGCAATCGAACTCGTGGCTGGATGTACCTGCAAGCACCGGCCACTCCTCATAGGAGACATCCTCATCTACCTCCAAATCAACCCAATCTAACACATGAGAAGGGTCGGGTTCGTACTTCCTAAGCATTGACACATGAAATACATTGTGAACTCCCGAAAGTTGTGGCGGTAAGGCCAACCGATATGTCACTTCCCCAATTCTCTCCAATATCTCAAAAGGCCCGATAAACCTCGGAGACAACTTCCCACTCTTGCCAAACCTCATTAAACCCCGCCTAGGCGAGATCTTAAGGAAAACATGGTCGCCTACTTTGAAAGATAAGGGTCGTCTCCTCTTATCGGCATAACTCTTCTGTCGACTTTGGGCTGTAGCTAACCTCTTCCGAATGAGAGTAACCTTCTTGGTTATCTCCCTAACAATCTCCGGACCAAACAACGGTGCATCCCCTACCTCGGCCCAACAAACTGGTGACCTACAAGGTCGGCCATACAAGGCCTCAAACGGTGCCATCTCGATACTAGCATGATAACTATTGTTCTAGGCAAATTCAATCAACGGTAAATGCCTCTCCCAAGACCCCTTGAAATCTAGGACACAAGCTCTAAGCATGTCCTCCAAAATCTGAATAGTGCGTTCCAACTGCCCATCGGTTTGAGGGTGATAGGCGGTGCTAAAATTCAACTTAGTTCCCAACGCCTCTTGAAGGCTTTGCCACAATCGGGCGATAAAACAAGGATCTCTATTCGACACGATGGCTACTGGAACCCCATGAAACCGAACTATCTCCCTAACGTATAACTCTACCAAATGCTCAACTGAATCGCTAATACGCATAGGAATAAAATGTGTGGACTTAGTCAACTTATCAACAATTACCCAAATGGCATCATTGCCCCGCTGTGTTCTAGGAAGCCCAACTACGAAGTCCATGGTGACATGCTCCCATTTCCACTCGGCTATTGGTAAGGGTTGTAACAACCCCGTTGGTCTCTGGTGTTCGACCTTCACTTATTGGCAAGTAAGGCACTTCGACACAAAGAATGCGACATCCCGCTTCATACCTCTCCACCAAAACTGACGACTAAGGTCACGGTACATTTTGGTGCCTCCCAGATGTACCACAAGGCGTAAATGATGGAACTTCCAAAGCACTTCCTCTCTACAAGATTCAGGTACAAACAAACAGTTTAGGTAGCGTACACTCTGATCCGAGTGAATGTTCAAACCCTTCTTTTCCTTCCCGTTGGATATTCTATACCGAATTAACTCTACTTCATGGTCTCTTTGTTGTGCCTCTATAACCTTACTAATCAAGATAGGTTGGGCACTCAAAGTAAACAATGTTGCGCCCTCGTCAGACTCACCCAATTGCAATTCAAACTTGCTGACATCACCCAACATAACGCACTCCCAGATGGCCACACTCGCCAAACTACTCATAGTTTTTCGACTTCAGGCGTCGACCACTACATTGGCCTTCCCCGGGTGATAATGTAACTCGAAATCATAATCTTCTAAAAACTCCATCCACCCCTGTTGACGTAAATTCAAATCTTTTTGGGAAAACAAATACTTCAAGCTCTTATGGTCGAAGAAAACCTCAAACTTCTCACCATATAAGTAATGCCTCCAGATCTTCAAGGCAAACACTACCACTGCTAACTCTAAATCATGGGTAGGGTAATTCTTCTTGTGAATTTTCAACTAACGTGAACCATAGGCTACAACCTTTCCCCTTTGCATCAAGACACAACCAAGCCCATCCCGAGACGCCTCACAATAAACGGTGTAACCCAAACCTCTCTCCGAAATGATCAACACCGGTGCAGTGGTCAATCTAGTTTTAAGCTCTTGAAAGGACTTTTCACAAGCCTCACTCCACACAAACTTAGCCCCCTTTCTAGTCAACCTAGTCAAAGGCGTGGCTAGTTTAGAGAAATCCCTCACAAAATGCCAATAGTACCCTGCCAATCCCAAAAAACTCCAGATCTCAAAAACATTCTTAGGTTGCTCCCAATCTTGCAAAGATTCTATCTTCGAGGAATCTACGGTTACTCCCTCTCTTGACACTACATGACCCAAAAACTTTACCTCGGTGAGCCAAAACTCACACTTCTCGAATTTGGCATACAGTTGATGCTTCCTAAGCAGATCAAGCACTACCCTCAAGTGAGCCTCGTGTTCCTCCTTGGAAGTTGAATAAATTAGGATGTCGTCCACAAAGACGACCACAAAGTGATCCAAGTACTCCCTAAATATTCGGTTCATCAAATCCATGAAAGAAGCTGGTGCATTAGTCAACCCAAATGGCATTACAAGAAACTCATAGTGGCCATAACGCATACGAAAGGTCGTTTTCTGGATGTCCTCCTCCTGGACTCTCAACTGATGATACCCTGACCTCAAATCTATCTTCGAAAAGTAACAAAAACCTCTAAGTTGATCAAACAAGTCATCTATTATGGGCAAAGAGTATTTATTCTTAACGGAAACTCGGTTCAACTTGCGATAATTAATACACAACTGTAACGACCCATCCTTCTTCTTCGCAAAGAGAGCCGGCGCTCCCCAGGTTGATGTACTATGGCGAATGAAGCCCTTGTCTAAAAGCTCTTGGAGTTGAATCTTCAACTCGTGCAACTCTGCAGGTGCAAATCTATACGGCGCCATAGAAATCGATGCCGTTCCAGGCACTGAGTCAATGGTGAACTCAATCTCCCGGTGGTGTGGCAAACTAGTAAGGTCCTCGGGAAACACGTCCGGGTATTCACAAACTACCCTTGGCAACTCAACTTGAGTCCTGTCACTCTCACTTTCCAAGAGAGTAGCAAGAAGACCACTAAGCTTGTTCCTACTACGAGGATCAAATACTGGTAATAAGACCCGATCAACCCTGTCCCCCAGGAAGTAAAAACAATCACCACTCGAGGTGCACACTGTGACCCTCTGACGAAAATAATCAATCACTGCCCGATATGAAGACAACCAATCCATGCCTAGAATGACATCAAAACTCGACATGTCTAGCAACACAAAAGCAAACGGGAGTCTACACCCAGCAACCTCTATCTCACAATTATGACACCCCCGGTCTAAGTCAACTGTATCCCCAACTGGTGACTCTACTCTGAGTGGAGACGCTAACTGTGCCACTTCTAACCCCAATGCAGATGCGAATGCAGCAAAGATGAATGAATTAGATGCACCCGTATCTATCAACACATTAGCTGAGGAATTACACACAACAAAAATACCTCTCACAACTGAGGATCTTGGCAACTGTTCTGGCGCGGTAACAGGATACATGTAACCTTGTGGCCTCTGATCAACCTGCTCGTCCCTCGGAGCATAGGCCTGCTGTACTGACTAAGCCGAAGTGGGTCCCTAATGAACTCGTGAAGTCTGGGCTGAGTGAGTCTGCTGGTGGCTCTGAGTCTGCCTCTATCCCGATACGCAAGATGCGCCTCCCAACTGCAGGCAACCTTTCTTCATATGTCCTGACTGACCACACTGATAGCAAGTAAGCCCTTGCCCCCTACTCTGAGACTGGCTTTGAGATCGGTTAGGTGGTGGTGGTGGCAACATCTACTGTCCTTCTCCCTTCTGTGGACATGCAAAGGCCTTGTGGCCCAGTTGGCTACACTTGAAGTAAGAAAACCCACTCGGTGTACTCTTTCCCGGGCCCGCACTAGGCAAGGGAAAAGTAGATCTAGACTGCTGTAGCTGGGACTGGGATGGGAAAGTGTTTCTAGTCTTCTTGTTGGCCCTAAAGTCCCCCTGTGACCCTTGGCCCCTAGACCTCAAATTCTGAAGTCTCTCCTCCTCGGCCTCCAAGGTAATCTCCACATGTGCGGCCGCCTCCACAAAGCGATCATAATTTCGGATCATGTTCCCGGCAACCTTGAACAAGATCTTGGTCCTCAACTTCTTTTCAAACTCAATGCAACGGCGCTCTTCCGTTGCTACCAATTCTGGTGCAAATCAGGACAAACTAGAAAAGGCCACTTCGAACTCGGCCACGGACATATTGAGTTGCTTAAGGTCTTGGAACTCCTACCTTAACCTCTTCCTAGTAGTGGGAGGTAGATACTTGTCTTGGAAGGCCACCACAAACGCCTCCCATGTCGGTTCTATTCGGCCCTTGGCATACTTCCACTATTGGCCCGTGTCCCCCTTAAGATATTAACTCGCAAGAGTCACTATAAGCTCACTATCCTCAATGTGAAGCATCTTGAAAGTCTTCACGGTTTGTTCGAGCCATTCGTCCGCTTTCTTTGGCTCAAGGCCACCGTGGAACTCGTCTGGCTTGGCCCACAAGAACTCCCTCGTAAGGAAGCTCGCCCTTGTCTTTACGGCATTCTCCCTAGCTTGGGTTTCTGCCCTAAGGATGTTCATGGACTCCCTCAATGTCCCTACCATTTCTCGAGCTAGGGCCCCCATTGTGGCTTGACCCGCTTGCCTCGGTATCTCTACTTGCCCAACTTGCTCGGCCATGTTAGCTTGGCCTAAACCCTCTTCTTGTACTAGAACCTCTTGGATCAGTACTTCATGCACACCCTAGCATCCCCTACCACACCTTCCACCTCTACCACCACGAGTTCGAACGCTCCCTGACATCCTAATTGAGAGTCAAAATAAACAAACTTAGCACATAATTCCAAATGTGCTCGCAACTTGCCTTACACGTTAAACTATAATAGTCATACATATTTTATCATAGAAATAATTCAATTCACTCCACATAAGCACTTAGTCACATAAACACATACAGATTATCCTTTAGTGATGAGATTTGTCCCATGAAAAGCCAAGATGTACAATAATGATAATAAATCAACTGAAAACATGATGCAATGATTACTATTTCGTAGCATTTCTCTATTCTCAAAATATCTCTACAACATTATCAGTTAATCCTATTTCTCATTTCTTCTCTCCATAGCTATTTCACACAGCACCCATGTGCCATCAATTCATAGTAACAACAACCTCACCATGAACAAATCACTACAAATTAGCCTCCTCAACACATTTTGTGATGTTTTCAACATAATTTCCAAGATTTCACAATTTTCAGATTTCGTGATACCTAATCATTCACCGCTTTCCAACAACACATATTCGAGTGTTTAACAAATATTTTACAATAACATCTCATTTCTCATACATCAAATAGATTTCCATTTTTGCCAAATATGTTATGAGCTTTACTCTTATTCACCCTCTTGACACAAAATAATAAAGAGTTTCATAGATATTTTTCTTATTTGCCAAAATCCCCAAATTTTAGGGTTTTTCATCAAGACAAAACACTTCTCATTTCCTTGGTAAATCCCAACTTAAATCACATTTCTTAGGTTATATAAATGAAAAATCAACATGGAGTAACAAGGATTGGGTTTTGGAAACCCACATTTAAAATTTCTCTACACTTTGAACCAAACTTTAAAATCAACACAACTTTGAGAAAACTCTTAAATCATCATCAATGTAGCAAAACATGTATATATAACCCAAGAAATCCCTACCTCAAAGTGTTGATGATGAAGAAAATATGAAACCCTAGCTTTTGATGGAAGATCCTTCAACCTCTACCGCACCAAGAGAAACCCTAGCTTTTGATCTTCAAGATTAGAGGGATGATGATGATCTAGACCCAATGGATAGCAAGAATCAAAGGGCTTTGGTGTTTTGGTTAGGGTTTCTAGAGAGAAGGAGGAGAGAATGTTTTTAGAGAGAGAGGGAGATTTAATAAAATGAGATACAAACAGCTCAAAAGAGGAGAAAAAACACAGTTTTCAGACCTGCCAGCGTCCCGCACATGCGGAGCCTTTCTCCCGCACGTGTAGCTCTCCCCACACGCACCTCCTCCGCACCTGCACTTATTTCAGTGTGCTGCCCAGCCTTCCCCTGAAATTCGCACGTGCGGCCTCACCCTCCCGCATGTGCGGCCCTCTCCCACACGTGCGGCTCTAGGCCCCACACGCACGGCCAGCCAGCCAGTCCAGAAATTTTTCTGGTTCGACCCCCGGCCACTCTGGACCTGACCTCACGCTTTCTGGAACTAGCGAAAATCGACACCGAACTAAACAAGAACAAGAACTCTGATCTAGAGAACCATTTCCGAATGTTTCACGTCCAACAAAGATAAAAGGGGAATGGAGTGACGAGGGAAAGAAAAGAGAAGAAAAGAAAAGAAAAGACCCGGTCGTCACAGTTGTCCTTGCCGATGAAGTAGTCAAGGCTGCCATTAGGCATATATTCGTAAACTAGTAGGAGTTGGTCATGGTCATGGCACCAACCTTGGAGTTGTAGCAAGTTTTTGTGCCTTAGGCGGCTAATAGTGCAAATTTCTGCCAAGTATTCCTTCTCACCTAGATTAGACAGAAAAAAGGTTTTGATACGTGAACACATGATGACAATTTTCAAAAAAGCAATGCTATACATAATTTTATTTCAAATTAATATCAATAAAATAAAACATTAATTATAAATCAAATCTTAACAACAACAATCCAAGTCCTAAAACCAAAAAAAAAAAAAAAGAACTTAGGTTATAGAATATATAAACTTTCATCAGGTCAGAAAAAATGGGTATATTTTCAGGACAAGTGCTGGCAATACTTGGTATTGGTAACACTGCATTAATCCTAGTGGAGTATGAGTCCAATTAAAATGAATGCAGTGTTGTCAATATTAATAAACGGGAAATGAAAAGCAAGCAAACCTTGTTTGGATGTGGCATTGAATTTTCTGACAGCAATAGTGGTGAGAGGTTTCGACATAACCCATTTGTAAACACTGCCAAAACCTCCAATTCCCAACAAGTTGTCTTTGCTGAAGTTGCGAGTCGCCTTTGAAAGTTTCTTGTAAGGAAAGAGTTGTGGTCCATTTGCTGCTGCTATCATCACTTCAATGTCTACTTTCCTTGCAAGCCTCTCTCTTTGTATTCTAAGAGCTCTAAAAACAAATGGTAAAGCAAATATTGCAAGAAACAATAGCCCAGAAATGACTGGAATTGCTACTTTCACTCCCAGGTTGTTTTCTGTCCCCAGAGATTTGTTTGGCAATTCAATGGATGTGAAGTTCCAAGCTAGAACTTGATGGGTTTCAGATACCTGTGTAACGACCGAAGCGGGCCAGGTCAATTTTTATTTTCAAAATATGACATCAAATTTAATTTGAAATTTGGTGCTAAATCGGAATTAGACTAATCTCCCTCGTGTAATAAAGAAATTACAGTTTGCATTACAGTTTTGGCTTAACACTTTGGCCAATACTATTTGTCATTTGTTGGTTAAACGAATAAGAAATAATTATGCTGTCTGGTAGACTAAAAAATTTATTTTATTATGTTCAAATAATGATTTGCATTAAGCACTCATATTTTTATTTTTGAATAATGTATATATTATTGGGAAAATAAGAATAATTAGGTAAATTCATTAGATAAAAGGAAGAGTAATTGTTTAATTTGACATCAATATTGTAGACGTGCCCGAACGTCCCGGCTCCGTGCGCGAAGGTACAAAATCCGTTTTGTTCATTGGACTACTACAGTTCAGACTCAATGTCACGGTTCTGAATCTAATCTTGCAAAGTGCAATGCAAGATTGATAAATCACCAAAGAGTCCAAATCCGGCAAATCATTTTGGAAAACTGATTTTAATAAAGAAGTGCCAAACATGGACTGCTTTGCCAGATACAGAATCGCCACCTAAATATTTTGTTTTGGGGGGATTTAGGAAACCCTGACTCGTGCTGAAGGCCACGTGTCCGTCATCACCCAAGTTGCCTCGACTCGGGAACTTGGGTACGAGAGGGGAAGGTCATGAAATGAGCACCCCCGCTCGCCCGATCGAAGATCGGCCTTTACTAACATGATATTTTGTTTTTGAAAACACATGTGTTCTTATTCCGGTGTATTAGCCTAGAATTACTATGTGATGCGCACAGCATACAAGTATAGACTAGATCGCCTAAGTTGGAACAAAACATTTCATGTTTGTTTGTTTGAAAATGGTTTGAAGGTGCTACTCACAAGTAGGCTAAGTCGTGGATTTTGCCACCCTCAAGTGGGCTTAGAAAACATGATTTTGCCACTCTCAAGTGGGCTTAAAACTCGCATTTCGATGAATTGTTCCAATTCAAACAATCTAACCTTCACCCACAAGCATTCAGACAGTTATATCACATAAGAAAATAGCCTCATGGCAAGCATGCTAAACATGGAAACACTTACACGCATGCAATATGCTAAAGCATAAACACTCACAATGTACTCCGAGCCAAAACAGAAGCTATGTTAGAAATCAATGCATGATCCTAGCTATGTTTGAAATGCCTAATGCTACAGATGCAAAAAGCAACTAAGTAGGCTTGACTATCTGAGGTGGCATATGAAATGTAACAATTGATACATGTATTGAAATTGGTATTGAAATACAATGCAGTTTGAATGATGCACTGAGCCCAGTGCATGCAATACAGATGAATGGATGCAAACATGCAAACATAAGGTATGCTAATCAAAATATGCCCTAATCTAACCACTGAAAGCGAATAAGTAAAAATGAGAAAGGCGCGGGGTTGGAAGACATTCACACACACGCGCACCCTTATTACAACATTGTGCCCTTTCGACGGAGGGTCCGAATAAATAATACAAGCCAACTAATTAACTAACTAACAAGCTAATTAATTATTACACAACTTAATCGAAACAAATAGCTATACTAAGCTAAATGATTATTACAAGACCAATCGAATGATTAAATTACACAAATTAATCATGAACACTAAACTGGCCTCGCGGGCGATGAAGAAATGCATGCTCGGTCGGCTTCGCTCAGAAATTCATTGCCATGCCTCATGTTGCCTCTGTTTGCACTGTTCTGCACCTCTGAAAATTATGCCAACTTCTGTGATGCTTCTGACCCACCTCATGGACATTCTGAGAGGTCATCGGCCAAGAAGGGTGGCCATCAACCAATGGATAATGGTAATCAACCAGTTCTGAGGCTATCGGCCAAATATTGTTAGCCGATTGGCACAGTAGATAACCGATCGGCCATCTTTTCCTGCAAACTCCTCCTTTTGCTGCAGCAGAGTACAAATAGAGACATGGCAATACATTTGCAAGAAAATGTTGTGCAACTACACCCCTTATCATGTTCAAAGCTCAAAGGAGTGTGGTGTTCGTCCCTCAAGCCATCAATCACGCATTTCGATGCGTGATGGCCAAAGAGGCCGAATCGCAAAATTCAATGTGAATTAAATGCACAAAAACACATAAGGGACCTTAACCCCTATCATGTTTGATCAAGAGGCAAGGCATTCACACACAATGCAATGCAGCAAATATGCAAACAAAGCTAATGTAGCAAACATGCAAAATGCCATGCAACCTAAACATGCAAACATGCAATGTACCAAGCATGCAATAACAACAAAATGGAACAAGCATGCAACAATATGCAAAGACAAGCATGCAACAACATGTAAAGATGGACTTAAACCAAAATGGACAGACCTTAATCATGCCCAAATCAGTGGCCAAAATGCTATGAGAGTGAAGTACGAAAGCACATACAAACATGCACACACTTTGGTTCACAAACAAGGCATGGAGATAACAACTCTCAAGCAAGAGCAATGAATGAAAAGCATAGATCTGTGACAACACTGTAGGTCCTGAAATCATACATGGAATGGTGCCAAATCACTCAAACAAGTCAAGCATAGCATGCAAGAAAGCTCAAAGCTTGAAACTAGGAAAGGGACTTGTACCAAAGCCACATGAATCGAACCGCAAAGGGCCAAGGACAACCAAAATAGTCCCAAGGCAGGTCAAGATAAGACCAAAAGCATGCTTGAACCTAGCCAACACAAGCTAGAACAAAAGACCAAAAGCATGAAGCATGCAAGGCTACAAAGGGGTATTACACTACACCTATTAAAACCAAACATGGCATGACTTAACCAATAAAAATCAGAGTTATGGCATGTCAAAATAAGCCCCCAAAACCCACTGAGATGGCATCCCAACGGCCTAAGCATAGAGGCATGCACAATGACCCACTCTTGAGGCATAAATAGTCAAACTTACAAAGCATCAAATGAGTGAAAGATGCAAGTGTATGACCACATTACATGGACTGAAATCACATATGAAATGATGCCAAATCATGAAAATGGTCTAAGAAATGCATGCTAGTGACTTGGACACTCAAAGCTAACAAGCTAGAATGCACTAAGGCTATACAAGGCATGGCATTCATGAGCAAAACAACACAAATCAGAGCCTAAGCATGCTAAAACAAGGCTAAAAGCTTCTTTGAGTTGAGCCAAAACATGCAAGAATGATGATCCAAACACAAGATGCATGTTAAGGCAATAGAGAGGATTACACTACAAGTGCATGGTGCATGTAAGAGGCTATCAAACCAACCTTAGGCAGAGGTGAAGCATGCTAAAATAACACCAAAAGGTTGCTGAAATGGAACCAAAACATGCTTAGCAAACATGCTACTATTATGAGCCATTTATACTAGCATACAAGACACAAGGAAAGGGGATGACCCTCTCCTATTTGGGACCTCAAAACCACCTTTCCACCACTGAAAATCCTCTGGATTTCAGTGGTGAGAAGGCCCAAACAAGGTGGTCCCAATAGCTTAAAAGGATGGTTCAAAACAAGGCCAAACAAGGCCTAAGAGGGGGTAAACTACCCCCAACACAAAAGTGGCCTTAAACAAACATCACAAGAATAAAAAATCAGAACTTTTTACAGTAGAAATTTAAGCTTAAATCAGCATGCAAATAGGTCTAAAAGCTTAAGCCAAAACAAGGGATTAAAAGGTTAGTTTCTCACCCATGAAGAACACCTTCAAGAACACAACTCCAGCAGCTTTCTTGGATCAAAACCAGTCCAAAAGCACCAAAAACAACCTCAAGAAGCCTCGGCAACAAAAGGATGGTGTTCTAGTAGGTGCTCTAGTGCAAAAGTGTGAAGAATTTACACTTTTGAGCAAGAACAATCACAATATATAGAGAGAGGAAGAAAATATAGAGAGAGTGAGTGATATATAACTTGTATATCAAATTCTCAGAACCTCTGGAAAGGGAGAGGGGTCTCCCTTCTTATAGATATTCAATTATCAAGCTTGTTGAACAAGCTTGAGTCTTGAACAAATCCCTCCATACACGTGTATGGAGGATGAGAATTGTGCTTACCAGCTGTCACAGCTAGCACAAAAATATCTGCAAAAGCAGGTGGAAAGGTCTCAACCAAGAAATATGACCGATCGACCAAAAAGAGTGTCGATCGGCCAAAAAGAGTGCCAATCGGCCACCACTTATGGCCGATGGCAAGAAAACAAGGCTAATGGCACAAGGCCTTCGCCGATGGGTTGTGGGGATGGCCAACAAGCCACCCTCTTCCCCCAGGAGCAAAACCACAAGTTCTTGGTCCACAACCAAGCACAAAACAAACAAGTTAAGAGATCCTAAGGTAAGGCGGGTAGCCGAGACCTTCGGGAACTCAAAACGAACACAAGCGTGGATGATCATCGAGTGTTCAAACGATGACATCTAAGTCTTGAGGACAATCAAAAATGGGCTGTCTACAAATATATATAGTGGCAGAGCTAGGAATTCAGTGAAGAGGGGGCACAAATTAATAACAATATTGATTTTATTTTTTCCTCATAATAAACAACAATGATATATAACTAAACGTAAATATTAAGAATTTATTTGAATAGATGTGAATTTTAAATTAAAGGATTTGAGTTTAAATTTTATACAAATATTGTGGAGTAACTATTTTAGGTGGATTGAAAAATTAAAAAAGAAGATAAGTTGAGATAGAAATGATATATTTTAGTAGAGAAATTCTATAAAACACACCGCAAAAAAAAAATGTCTATCATATGTCGCAGTTATAATCTTTGTGGTCTTTAGTTATGACACATTATAGTGTTTGATATAACTTCTTGTGGTTGTTATTTTGGTTATGATTGAAGAGGTCTTTGATTATACATCAAGTAATGATTCGTAATGACTCATTCTGATATTAGTTATGACTTACTGTAAAAACAGTTTTGTGTGTGTGTGTGTGTGTGTGTGTGTGTGTCTGTGTGTGTGTGTGTTTTATAATTGAAGATGTGTTGTTTAGTTATAATTTATATAGTAGTCATTTTAGTTATGAATGAAAATAATTTGGTTATGAAAATTTATAATATCAATACCATAAAGTAATAACTAGTATATGGTACACCCCTTTTGGAGGTGTATAATAGAAGGTCTTATTTTAGTAGGTTCATTGCAATTAGAAAGAAAATTTATAATAGAGAGTGTAACAAGCCCGCAGGGGACCTCGCTACAGCTCGGACTCGACTTTGTTGTCACGGTTCTAAATCTGAACCAAAGAGTCCAAATCCGGCAAATCGTTTTTAAGAAAGTATATTTTTGAAAGAAGTGCCAAACATGGACTGCTTTGCCAGATACAGAGTCGCCACCTAAATGTTTTTTAATGGGAAATTTAGGAAACCCTGACTCGTTGCCAAAGGCCACGTGTCCGTCATCACCAAAGTTGCCTCGGCTCGGGAACTTGGGTACGATTGGGGAAGGTCACTTCGTGAGCACCCCCGCTCGCCCGATCAAAGATCGGCCTCTACTAACCATGATATCTATTTTTGAAAACATTGTGTGTTCTTATTCCGGTTATTAGCCTAGGTTACTATGTGATGCGCACAGCATACAAATATAGACCGGGTCGTCCGAATTGGAACAAAACATTTCATGCTTGTTTATTTGAAAATGGTTTGATGGTGCTACCCGCAGGTAGGCTAAGACACGGATTTGCCACCCTCAGGTGGGCTTTTGGAAAAGATGGTTTTGCCACTATCTAGTGGGCTTAAAACAAACATTTGATGAATTGTCCCAATTCAAGTAACCCAACCTTCACCCACAGGCATTCAGGCAGATATTTCACATAAGCACATAGCCTCATGGTAAGCATGCTATTCATGGCAGTCACTCACACGCATGCAAGGATGCTAAAGCATAAAGCTTACCGAGTACTCCAAGCCAAAATAGGAATTCATTAGAAATCATGCATGATCCTAACTGTACAGAAATGCCTAATGCAACACATGCAAAATGCAATTTATAGCAGGCTCGGCTATTCTAAGATGGCATATGAAATGTTACAACTATCATGTATTCAACTTTGAAATTGAAAGTACGATGCAGTTAGTGTGATGCGCCGAGCCCGGTGCATGCAATACAGATGAATGAATGCAAACATGCTGTCATACTGTATGCTAATTTAAACATGCCCTAATCTAACCATCATAAGCGGATAAATAAAAGGGAGAAAGACGTGGGGTTGGAAGACATACATCACACTCACCCACACTTATTACAGTTGTGCCCTCACTCAGAGGGTCCGAATAAATATACAGTCCAAATATTACAGTCCCCAAATAAAAGAATATTACAGTCCAAAAATATTACAAAATTCTAATTAATTAAAGAATTAACTAAGAAAACAAGTAAAACTGGCATGCAAGCCAGGGACTGCCTTGCTTCTAATGGATGATGCATGTCCGGGTCGTCTTGCGCGGAAATCCACTGGAATGCCCCAATTAGCCTCTGTTTACACCTGTCTTGAAATGCGTGCCAAGCCCCAAAAGGTTGCTGATTCTTTGTTTTGCTGCAACAGAGAGCAGGAAAGGGGCATCGCAATGTATTTGCACAGATATATGCATGTCTCGATCCTCGTACCACCAATCACGCATACCGAGGCATGATGGCCGAGGAGTCGAAATGCACAACTCAATATAGGATGAATGCACATGAAACTACAGCTAAAACCTAACTTCATCATGGATAATCCGGAGTGTCGGTGACTGGGGAATTGAGACACATTCCGTCACTCGGAGTACGAAATGTACCTCGTTTCCCGTGCCCGGGCTAACTCCTATCCCGGATACGATGCGATATGCATGACATGCATGAAAGGCAAATAAGATACAATCCTAACATACACAATGCTATGGAAATGACATGCCTCGAAATACGTGCACACGGGCGCGCAAACCGAGAAAATGACAGAATGCGATCTAAGATACAACCTAGTATGCACTATGCTATGAAAATGAGATGCCTCGAAATGCGTGCACACGGGCACGCAAACCGAGATGCCTCAAAATGCATGCACACAGGCACGCAAACCGAGAAAATGCAGAATATGATAAAAATGAGATGCCTCGAAATGCGTGCACACGGGCACGCAAACTGAGAAAATGACATGTCTCGAAATACGTGCACGTGGGCACGTAAACCGAGGCGATGATATGTGTCTCGAAATACGTGCACGCGGGCACGCAAACTGAGGCGATGATATGTGTCTCGAAATACGTGCACGCGGACACGCAAACCGAGGCGATGATATGTGTCTCGAAATACGTGCACGTGGGCACGCAAACTGAGGCGATGATATGTGTCTCGAAATACGTGCACGCAGGCACGCAAACAGAGACGATGATATGTGTCTCAAAATACGTGCACGCGGGCACGCAAACCGAGGCGGTGATATGTGCTATGTAATGAAAATGAGATGCCTCGAAATGCGTGCACACGGGCACGCAGACCGAGGTAATGATGAAATGCTATGAAAATGACAAGGAAATAACAAATGGGCTTATACGAACATGAGTGAGCCTCAGCCACACTCACATAGGATGCCGGCGGGTAAAATTGGAGTGCCTCGAAATGCGTGCACACGGGCACGCAAACCGAGGCGATGACAAAATATGATGAAATGACATGGAAATGACAAATGGGCTTATATCAACATGAGTGAGCCTCAGCCACACTCACATAGGATGCCGGCGGATAAAAATGAAGTGCCTCGAAATGCGTGCACACGGGCACGCAAACCGAGGCAATGGCATACGCAATGCAAATGACATGGAAACATGATATGGGCTTATACCAACATGAGTGAGCCTTAGCCACACTCACATAGGATGCCGGCGGATAAAAATAGAGTGCCTCGAAATGCGTGCACACGGGCACGCAAACCGAGGCGATGACAAAATACGATGAAATATGGCAAAAATGATATGCAAACATACTAATGGAATTTCAGCACTAAAATATGGGGGAAAACAGTCCCGAAATGAAGCGAAATGACATGAAATGCAAGGAAATGTCCCGAAATGCAACATTAGGCACCCGAAATGGCCTATAGCTATGCCAAACATGCACAATATGGACATGCAATGCAAAGACAGAAGCTAGACAGTCCTAAAAGATGCACTTTCACAGTTATAAACATGGCCAAACAGCAAGTATAGGTAGGGGAAAAATAGCATGCAAGAATAGGGGCCAAAAGAGGGGTAATGAAGCAAGTGGTATAAGAAAAACTCAAACTGAAAAATTTCCTTCTACAACACTGAATATGGACCAAAAATATGAACATTTACAGTATATGGCAGACCTCAAATCAGTATACAAATATGCCAAAAATGTGATGCAAGACAAGGCTCAAAAGGTGCTATAACATGAAGTATATAAAATAATCACCAAACAGAAAAAAAAGTGTGAATGAAACATGAAGTATAGGCCAAAATAAGGCAACTTTTAGTTCGGACCAAGGGCCAAAAACAGAAGCAAAGAGGGCTATCAATTTATGCAAAAATGGGGCCAAATAGGGGATATAACCACAAGTGACACATGGAAGCACCAAACAATGTTGAGCCCTTCTCCAATGTTGAAGAGGGGCTCAAAATAAGCCTTATATCAGTTTATAACATGCTCAAAAACAGATTTCTCATGGGCCAAAAATAGCATGCAAAACTATGACATACAAGAGGATCAATGAAGCAAGTGTATTATGGAGGGCTCAAACAGGGTTGAGCCCTTAATGAAAAGTGAAGATGAGCTCAAAATAGGGCCCTTTTCAGTTAGGGCCGGAGCTTGAAACCAAAAAGAAGTGAGGCTTAGAAATAGATCAAGAAAAAGGGTCAAAAGGGTAAAAGTGTTACTTACCCTTGAAGATTCAAACTTTTGTTGCTTCTTGGATGGATTTGCAGCTTCTTTAGCCTTCAAGAATCCTTCCTTGTTTCTGGAAATGAGATGGTGGTGGTAGAGCTTGGTGGTGTAGAAGGAATAATGGTTAGGGACTTAGGGTTTTTTCAAGAGTTGAGAAGGAAGAAGATGGAGTTAGCTATGGAAGCTTGAAGGAGAGTTTTTCTAACCCCAACAAAGAACAAGGTTTGCTTGCTATATAGGCCAAAGAAGGGGTGTAAAGGTGGGGGAAAAGGAGGGCAAAACTCCCCCACAAAATATCCCCCGGATACAGAAAATATCTGGGGGACATTGCCCCACAGCTGTAAAGTGCACAGTGCGAGGAACACGGCTGGCCTCTTACTTTTGCTGGAGGTGGCCGGCCGGCCACACCCCCTAGCCGGCCGGCTAGGGGTCAAAAGGGTCAATGTGATTTTCTGGCCGGCCAGCTACTGGGGAGGTACTCCTATGTGTGTACAACACAACCATGTGGTTAAAATTCCAAGAAAGTGGGTCCAAGAGGTTCAACATTGGCTCGGAAAGAGGGGGTCAAAAGGGTCAAGTTGAATTACTGGCCGGCCATGAACTTTTAGTGGCCTCCCAGGTGTGTACATCACAGATATGTGGTTCAAAGTTCAAGAAAAGGGGTCCAAGGGGTTCAACATTAGCCCGGAAGAAAGGGGTCAAAAGGGTCAGGTGACCTTAATGGCTGGCCACCAACTTTTAGGGGCCTCCCAGGTGTGTAGATCACAGATATGTGGTTGAAAGTTGGCAACACTAACCCTAGGGTGTTCAACATTAGCCCGGAAGTTGGAAAAACGGGCGCCGGGAGGCTCCGGAGGAGAGATAACTGGCTGCTGCAACAATTGCTGGCCTCCCACCCTTCAGTGACCTTCCCTGTGATAAAACAGAGGTACCTGCCAAAAATGAACGAAAACCGTTGCAAAACGAATGTTCGGGAGCCAAAACACGCAGTTCGGGATCCCGAAAATGGGCTGTTAAACACCGAAAGTGGCGTTCGGCCACGAAGTGGGTTTCTCAGCCCCCAGTGTCCCTCAACAGGGAGAAAATAGGAAGTATGCCAAAAATCAGAGCAATAGGAGATGGTTAAGCGGTCCCGAACCGAGGCACACAGCCTGACGGCTCCGAAAACCGGGAACCGGACTCCGAAATGGGCAAAATGGCCTACGGCCACCAAATGTAGCCTACGGACATTGAGAGATGGTCTACGGGACCTCTCCCTCCCCTCAGAAAAAGAAACAGAGAAAACCGAGTCTGGTTCGCAAACCGAGACAAGGTACAGAAGAGGGTTCGGAAGTCCGGAGGCGGGGCTCGCAGCCGCGACTCTGAGGCCTCTGAACAAGCACAACATGCAACATCACCAAGCACTCAATTGGTGAAGTCTGAGTCTTAAGGTCGGTCAAAAATGGGGTGTCTACAGAGAGACTTTTATAATTTGAAGAAGGGATATTATTATAATTTTATAGAAGTTATATATAATGTAATCTATATATATATAGGGGTATCAATATAATTATCAAAACTTGAGGGGGGGGGCACGTGCCCCCCTGGGCACACATTGCCTCCGCCCCTGAGTATATATAATATAGGGGAAAATATAAATAAATTGTACTTTAAAAAAATAATTATTAATTCATGGAAAAATTTATAAAATTTATCATTAATTTGAGTTTTATTTTCAAAATACTCAATGGCGTGTTATTCTCCCTATAACATTTAAAGACAATATATAATATTTAAGGACAATATATAGTAGTAATTTCACCACTTATAGCGATCCTGGTTTTGACCCGACCTTTATTATGTTTTGGACACGGGTTCCGTGGTTGTATATTGTGTCTATGTCTCGTTTTCCTCCTTTAACTCTTTGAATTTGAGCTTTGGAATATGTTGGACGTGTTTGGAACAGGTTGGTTGTTACTTGGTTTAGATTGTTATTGCCCAGATTTTGGCCTCTTCACTCGAGCGAGGCTTCTTGCGCTCGAGCGAGCCTTGTGTAATTTGCTTCTTCGCTCGAGCGAGGTTTCTTGCGCTCAAGCGAGAATTGAGAGTCCTCAGATCTCTCTCCTAGACCCAGCTTTTCTAGGAAGGTGAAGTTCTTCACTCGAGCGAGGCTTCTTGCACTCGAGCGAATCTTGTGAAATTGCTTCGTCACTCGAGCGAGGTTTCTTGCACTCGAGCGAGCGTGTGTGTCTATGGTAGACCTGAAGCTTTGTATTCTGTGCTCGAGCAAAGCTTCTTACGCTCAAGTGAGGTCACTTGTTGTGTCTGGTCGCTCGAGCGACAACTCCTTTGCTCTAGCAAAGAACGCGTATATCAGTTCGCAGCTGGGTCTTTTTACATCACTTTTTCATTTCATTTCTTCCCAAAACACTAAATCCGCACACTCTCTCTCTAAATCTCTCTCTCTCTCTCTCTCTCTCTCTCTACAAATACTTCAAGATCCAAACACCTCTCAACCCTAGTCCCTTTGTTAAAGAGTTAGAGTATCTCATGGGTTTCCTCTTGATCCGAACAAAACCGAGTTTGGGGCAATTTTTGAAGTTCTTCTTCATCTCCTTTGGATTTCTACTCTTGAGGTAGGGATATTCTACTCTTTGGTATGGGTTTTAACCTAGGTATTTGTCATTTTGTATAAATGGTGGAGTTTGGGAAGATTTGGGTGAAGCTGGGGTTTGGGTTTGAATTTTGAAAGAGGGGTTTTCTATATTTGGCTTCATATATGTAGATAAGGGCTTGCTTATGATGTTATATGAAAATAAATGGCGAAGTTGGGTTTCGGGTATGATATTGGGAAAAAAGGGGAAAGTTTTGCCCTAATTTGTGTTAAAGAACTATTTTGAATAAACAATGAAATTGATGTGGGAAATATGAAATTAGAAGGGTGTATAATTGAATTGTGTAGTTGGATTTGTTAAATCACTAATTTCCCCATATATATATATATATATATATATTTTTTAGGTACATTGGAAAATAATTTCCCCACATGTTTTCATTACTCTATTTAGAATTAGAGTTCTAATTCTCACTCTCTCTCATCCTCTCACTGCAGCAACGGCGATTTGCAATGGCAACAATCTAGCGGCAACAAGATTGTGACTATCAATCAAAAACGCGTAATTAATCATAACCAAAACATTAAAATTGTGATAACCCAACCCGTATTATGCTTAATTATACATGTGTTTACGTGTTTAATATGAATTTGCAAGTTAAGTATGTGAATTATGTGATTTTGGATTTTATATCTGTTGAATAGGAAAATTTGTTGCAATTAGAACTTTGAACTGAAAATTATAAGGCTTAGAGGCGTGATAAACCAAAACCGACTTCATATGTCTGTTTAGAATGATTTTTAGAGCCTATGGTGAAATTTCGTAAAATTACGATTCATAATGTTTTAATTAGCCTATATTATATATATCTCTCTAGTTCTTGAGTTCATCATTTATTTTATTTTTTTGGGGGGGGAGCTTTGCTAGAGAGAGAAGAAGAGGAGAAGCTAGAGTTTTGGTGGAGATTCAAGGGGCAAACCCTAGATTTGAGCTAAGGTATGGAAATTTACTTGGAATTCTTGTATACAACTCATTTATTGCTTGAAAACATATAGAGATTTGAAGATTTGAAACTCTTTTGGGTTAGGGTTTTGGGTTATGTGTTTATTTGAGCTAAACTAAGAAATGGGAACTTGAATGTTTTGATTTTGCATGGTTGGAGTTCAATCTTGTGAATAATGTATAAAAGAACCCTAGATAATTCATGAAAACAAGATTTGTTGAAAGATTGCTCATGGATCATGTATTTTGAATTCGTTTATGTAATGTACGAAATTGTGAAAATATGAGACCATGAAATTATTGTTGATGCAAGACTGATATGTTTAATGAGGGATTACACTTGTATCATGCTTAGTTATCATGTTTTTGAGTTGTTTTTACATGAATTTGGGCTTGGAAATGAGTTTAGGAAGTTTGCATCTTTGAACCATTTTCGAACTGTCTGATTTTGCCCAGACCTCACGAGCGGCCACAATCACCGCATGAGCGGAACATGAAGAAAAAAATGGGGTTTCGTTCTGCTCCTTGGGTGCTCGAGCGACCGGTTTTTCTGCTCGGGCAGATTTGGGCCGCACGAGCGGTGAAGACTTCCACACGTGCGGAACCCTTGTTTCAGCCCAACTTCAAAAAGGCATATCACCTTCATCCGAACTCCGTTTTAGATGATTCTTGAGCCTAAATTCAGACCTCAGAAGTCTAGTTTCCAATGGTGGTGGTCTCACATCCAAATTCTAAATACACAAATAGATATGTTCAAATTAGTGAAGGTTGTTCACTTTCTTTCTAACCATTTCATGTTATTTCCTCTCCTAACTCAGTTTCCTTTCGTTTCTTGCTATTTTTCTCGACACGGATTATGACCCATTGAGGTCTAATGAGTTTAGAACCAACAAAAATAATTTGTTAAAGAGCAAAGTAAGGAATTTATTTATTTGGTTAAGAAAAGATTAAGAGAAGTAAATTTAATCAAGAGAGTGATTCTATGTTCCGATATGTTATGTCATGCGCATTGTGTTTGCAGGTCATGATTCGAGGACTGGTCAACCTTTTCTAGAAATCACTGTGAGTAATAGTATAGTAAAAATATGTTTTCATTATCTATTTTGATTTATGTACGACATGATCTTCTAAATATTGTATTTTGTCAAAATCCACAAGTTTCCAAGGAATGTGAAATGAGTTATGAACAAGAAATGTGAATTGTTGTAATATGATATGGTGGGCCCAAGGCCGTTCCATTTATCCATTCCATTTATGCTATGACATGATATGAATTGTTCAGTCTTTAAGACCTACTGATTTCTGGTATGGAACAAAGTGTTGTGCGGAACTAAGTCCTACTGTGGGAGTCACCTCTAGAGTCCGTACGAGTCACCTCTTGGGTCTATACATACCAATATGATTGGGCCTGAGGCCGCTTGTTAAATAATTGGGCCTGAGGTCACTTGTTAAATGATTGGGCCTGAGGCCACTTGTTAATTGATTGGGCCTGAGGCCACTTGTTAAATGATTGGGCTTGAGGCCACTTGATAAATAATTGGGCTCGAGGCCGCTTGATAAATAATTAGGCCCGAGACCGCTTGATAAATAATTGAGCCCAAGGCCGCTTGTTAAATAATTGGGCCTGAGGCCGCTTGTTATATGATTGGGCCCAAGGCCGCTTGATATATGATTGGGCCCGAGGCCGGTTGTTATATGCTTGGGCCCAAGGCCCCTTGGTTTATATGATTATGGATATTGAGAGAACCTTATGATCATCTACTTACACTGTTTTACTATATTATTACTTATTGAGCTTCGCTCATCCAATTTTATGTATGCACATGTAGGTGATCTGCAGCATGGAGCACACCCCTAGAGTCAGCTTTAGGAGCCTTTTGTGACCCAATCAAGTCATGCCTCCGACACGGAGTTTTGTCTTGGCTCTCATCACACTTTAATCCTATTATGTTATGCTTTCATAGTCTTGGGTTGTAAACATTATGTACGATTTTTCTCTAGCTCTTATATTTTTGATGGGTATGTATATGTATTATTGTATTACGTGGTTAACTCCATGATTTTGCTCATGATTGGCACAGCTCAATGGACTTCTCTTTATTATATGCTTCCGTTTATGGCCCCATTAGCATAAATATTCTGTATGATCGTTTGAGGCCTTCAGTAATCCACGGATTACCGGCCGGTTATGACCCAAACTTTTAGGGGCGGGTTCGGGTCATGACAGAAATTGAAGACAAAAATATAAAAAAATTGAATTAAGGTGATCAATAATTAAGATGAAAATTGAGAAATTCAATCTAAGGTTACCATCAAATCAGAGAGAAATCCAATAAAACAACTGTAGGAGATATTGAGATAAGAAAATTCATTCTATAAATGCAAATAAAAAAGAAAAAGAAAAAAAAAAGAAGATGGAAACGAGAGCAATAACTCACCTTCAGATTTTCGAAGATCAATTAATAGAGATGAGAAGGAGATACATAAAATTTAAAAAAAAAATTAAAAAAGAAGATGAATTTTTTTTTTTTGTAGGAATATAATTTTTCTAAATAAATTTAAAAAATTCTAAATGTACATAAAATTTGATAAGAATAATGTGACAATGTTAATTAATGTGTATTTGATTTTGTTGTTGAGCCAAATAAAATAAAATAAGATTGAATGTATATTTAGCTTTGGTTGTGAATCTTTTAAAAAAAAAAGGGCAAGTTAGGTTGGGGAAAACCCATACCCATTAGGAGATGGGGAGGGTAGTACCTATGGGAAATGGGGAATGGGAAAAAATAATTATAAGGGAATGGGTACAGGAATTAATATCCACCCCATTAACTCCCATTGTCATCCCTAGTGAAAACATATGGAGAAATTATTTTCCGATGTACCTAAAAAAAAATTATGGAAAAATTAGTGGGTACCCATCCCCAGTGGAGATTTAAAGAACATCACTTACCCTACCCAACAAACAAGAAAAAAAGGAAAAACTCATGTATTTGGATTGGGTTTCCATAGATACCCACAAGATAGATTATCCATTGTCATCCTTAATTTCTACCAACTTCCCCAAATTCACATGTTGTATCTATCAAAATTTTGGCTATATAAGCAAATGTTTGCTAGATGTTTTGATATGGATAAGATTGAATGAAAAGTGATATATACTCTCTTAATTCTAATTATTTGCTATTTTCTTTAGCTCTCATTTTCTCTTCTATTGCTTTAAGTTTACAACATCTTTAAATTTCAGTTATTAGTTACTGTATTTGCCCAAAAATGCCAACTACTACACCATTCACAATAGTCACCGAGCTAATCAACTTGTCCGATGTCGAGATGGAGATTCGAGAGAAACTGAGCCAATCGCCGGAGGGATGCTATGGCGAGATCATCACGCTAGCCCCCGACGAACGAAGAGAAATAAGTGCGAGAATGTTTTCAGCAAACATGTACTGATTCATTGATATCTTCTCTTCTCAAAATATTCGTGGGCAACCACGACAACAACCTTGTATTGAAGCCTTATAACTTCATCGATTACTCGAGGATCGAATTCAAGAGGGGGACTGATCAGAATGCAAAGCAAATCTTTATTAGAGGGGTTAGGGACACATTCTCTTTCTTGTATAAGTTCAAGCTGAGTCTCTTTCCCTTCCAATCTCTTTCTCTTTAAAAGATGGTTATTTGTTTTTGACTATGCTTTGCCCTTGTTTTGATCTCGTCTCAGGGGCTTGTGTTTTCTTGTGGGGAGGAACAACTTCAATGGTGAGCCAGAACCCATCAATTGAGTCCCGGAACCTGATCGATCACCATCAGGTACCCATTTTTTAGAACTTTTCTTTGTCTATATGTGTGAATTTAGTTTAATTGATGTTTAGTTTTATAAACTCTTGTTTAATGTCAAGAAAAAAAATAAAAATCTCTCTCTTCCAATTTTAGTTTTCCTTGGGAATATTAGGTGAGAAAATATTTTTTACTTTTTGTTTGCAAGGGTAAGATTATATCCAACCCTTCACTAATTTTTTGATCTAATTTGATTCAAAATTTAAGTAAAAAGTTTGATATGAAATGAATTGCTTCAATCATTTCATCAAATTTTCATCAAAATCTTTTTAAATATTTTTTGTATCCCAAATTTCACATTTCATCAATTTTAATTAAAAAAAATTATTTCCAATTCTTCTTTTTAAATTTTCATAAAATTCAAATTGGACGAGTTTTCAATTTGATTAAAAAAAGCAAAAATAAAAAAAAAAGGGCCCTCCCTTGATTTGATGAACATTTAATAAAAAAATGAAGATGATTTTTGAACATTTTTTCATCAAATTTAAATTTCATGAAATAGAAAGTGCAAAATGCTTTGTGAACATATCCAACACACTAGGCATATAATGTTTTTAATATTTTTTTTTTAATTCCAACACACTAAGCTTGTAATTAAGCATCTTGTCTTAAGCCAAATTCATTAGCTAAATTAGTTAGCCTTCAAAGCCTTGGGAAAATATCTTTGACTCTTATGATTTTTTTCCCTTCATCTTTATTGCTAATTATTGTTGATATAGCATTTCATAAAATAAATAATGTTTGAATAAATAGCTAAAATAAATAGCAGTGTTGGTGGATAAATTTGAATTAATAGATAGGCAAAATAAAATGTATATTTTAGTTTTTTTATTTAGTTTTTCATCAAAATATCATTTTTTTTTTTAAATTTTTGTTGAATGATTTGATTCATTCTTGATTTAATGAAACAATTCTTTCTTTCTTAATTTAATTCAAATTTGATAAAATGATTGAAGCATATTTTTAGACATTTTTTCATAAAATTTTAAAATTAAAATGATGAAAAAATGGAGATGCTCTATAAAAGTAAAGTAAAATAAAGATATTAATGGTGATTTGTTTTGTTTTTTTGTTTTATGCTTTTACCTGTTTTACCATTCTTATCTTTTTTTTCGTTAGGTAGGTGTGGACGTCCCCCGAACGCCCCGGGAGGGTTAGTCCCGTTCTGTTCATTTGGGGTTACCACAGTTCGGACTCGACTTGTGTCACGGTTCTTAATCTGAACCAAAGAGTCCAAATCTGGCAAATCGTTTTGAGAAACAGATTTTTGAAAAAGTAGTGCCAAACATGGACTGCTTTGCCAGATACAGAGTCGCCACCTAAATATTTTAAAATGGGGGAATTTAGGAAACCCTGACTCGGTGCCGAAGGCCACATGTCCGTCATCACCGGAGTTGTCTCGGCTCGGGAGCTTGGGTACGATCGGGGAAGGTCAGCTATGAGCACCCCCTTTCGCCCGGTCCGAAGACCGGCCTCTACTAACCGTGATATCCGTTTTTGAAAACTTTACGTGTTCTTATCCCGTTATTAGCCTAGAATTACTATGTTATGCGCACAGCAAACAAGTATAGACTAAATTGCCTAATTTGGAAATAAACATTGCATATCCGTTCGGTTTGAAAATGCTTTGGAATTTGCTACTCGCAAGTAGGCTAAAATACGGATTTCAACGAGTTTTTTCCAACTCAAACAATCCAACCTTCACCCACAGGCATTCAAAACAGTTTAACACATAAGCATCTAGCCACATGTTAAGCATGCTGTCATGGCAACATTCACACTCATGCGATATGCTAAAGCATTAAAATACTTACATAGTACTCCATGCCAAAACAAAGAACTTGTTAGCAAACATGCATGATCCAAGTCCATGTTAAGTGCCTAATGCATCGCATACAAAATGTTGCTAGAATAGGCTCGGCTATCCTAAACATGTCATGTGAAAATGCACAACTATCACATATTCAGTTTAGAATTTGAAGTACAAATGCAGTTAGCATGATGTACCGAGCCTAATGCATGTAGTACGAATGCATGAATACACACATGCGTAGCATAAGATATGCTAAATTAAACGTGCCCTAATCTACCATCGTAAGCAGGTAAATAAAAGGGAAGAAAGAAGTGAGGTTGGAAGACATACACACCACCCACACACACTTATTACAGATTTGCCCTCGCTTGGAGGGACCGAATAAATATTACAAATTAATTAACTACGCAAGTTAATTAATATTACAAATTGCCTAATTTAATTAACAAATTAAATAGACTAATTAAAACAGGAAAACGCCTCGGGAAGCGCGCCACCATGCATGGGTTGCCTCTGTTTTCCTTCCTTTCCTTCTCTGGAGGCTGTCAAAGCCTCAGGGTTGCATCCCTAGGCACTGGGGAGTACCACCGGCTGAGTGGAATCACCACCGGCACTGGTGTGTATCCATCGGCACAAAATTGAATCTGTCGGCAGAGAAAAGGTTGCCGGCCGGCACCTTACACTGCCGGTCGGCAAAGAAAGTCTGCAGGACCTGCAACTCACAGCAACAGAGGGCAAAACAAGGCATGGCAGCACAATTCAAGGCGTGTATGCATCAACCATATCCCTTATCATTGTAATGACTCAAATGGGCATGTGCCTCGATTCTCGGACCATCAATCACGCATTTCCATGCATGATGGCCCAAAGAACCAAGTATGCAATTTTGGTTTCAAATGTATGCAAACCAATCAAACAAAACTCCCAATCCCTATCACCCAAGTCAAGGGACAAGGAATGCATGCAAGATGCAATGCAACCTAGGCATACAAGCTAGGAATGCAACATGGCATGGCAATGAACTTGTGCAATTATGCAAGCATACATGTGGCAATGCAAATGGATGGAAAGGTGGTCTTATACATGAATTAGGCAGCTCTAATAAGGCCTAAAACAGTGGCCAAAGTGCTAAAAAGTGAGGGCTAAATGGCATACACACACACATGCACATAAGGACCAACACTTAAGCACAAATCAAACAACATTCAAGCACACTTGAAAGGGACAAACATGAACAATTAGCATGCATTATAAGCTTTGAAATCATGCTAATACATGGTGCCAAACCAAGCAACAAATCAAGCCAAGCATGCACCAAATAGTCCAAGTGTTCAAAGCAAATCAAAGGAGCATTGAACTACACTTAACATGACCAAACATGGCATGAAAGGAAGGACCAAAATCAGAGGTTTAGCATGTTAAAACAAAGCTAAAGGACTACTTAGATGGCATCTAAGTGACTCAAAAACAAAGGCATGCATAAACACCAAAACATGGAGCATTGCTACACAAGCTTATGAGGCATTCAAGATGCATGCAAGGCAATCAAACAAGCATGGAAATGGGACTGAAATGGCATATAGAATGATCCCAAATCACCAAAACAATGCAAAGATGCCATGCTACACATGCACATACTCAAGGCCAACAAGCCCAAATACAAAGGAGCTATATCAAGCATGCCAAGATCAACCCAAACGACTATGGACAGAGCTAAAACATGGCAAGATATGCACAAAATATTCACAAGACTAAGCCTAAAACATGCTCCAACAAAGGCTAACAACCTAAGGCACATTAAGGCATAAACAAGGCATTACATGGCAACTATGCTAAGCATGCATGGAGTTCCAAAACCAACTTGAAATCATGTTATATTATGGATATATAAGCATGAAAAACAAACCAAACATGCTCAACACACACTCAAGCATAGGCTTCCTTAAGAGGCCAAAACATGCCCTTTTCAAGGACAACAAGGAGAGGGGTGGCCCTCTCCTTCTTGGGACTTCAAGACATCATCTTCACCACTGAAATCCCTCAAGATTTCAGTGGTGAAGAGACCCCAACACCAAAATCCCGGAGCTAACACAAAATGGCTTAAAATGAGGCCTTTTGAGGCCTAAGGGTGGTCAAAAACCCTCAAACAACAAAACACTCATAATAAACAATAAAGAGGGCCTAAAAACAGAACTTTTTTATGTTATACAATAATCACAAAAACAGCTCTAAGATAGGTATAAAATCAATGCAAAAATGGGGGAAAAAGGGACTAGAATCTCACCCTTGAAGACCCCTTCACAAATGGTGCTCCAATGACCTCCTTTGGCTCCAAACCAGTCAAGAAACTCAAGAACAAGCCCTTAGAACCCTAGTTTCAAGAGGAAGGTGAAACACTAGGTGTTTGTGTGCAATAGTAAGACACAAAGCACCTAGTGAACAAAAGAGAGGGAAAGAGAGATAGAGTGTGTGTCTAACTCTAACCCTAGAACTCAAACCCTAACAATGGCTGTTCTTGCTCTCAAAAATATCCTAAGTCTCTAACCAAGCCTCCCCTCTTGCCTTAGAGAGAGCTTCTCTCTATATTGTCTTGTAAAGCTTACAAGACAAGCTTTTCAAGAGGGGGATCCCTCCATACACGTGTATGGAGGGATGTAATAGCAAGACAGCTGTCTAAAAATATCTGCAAAAGCAGATGAACAGCAATCGGCCAGCCAAAAATGCTATCTTGGCCAAAAGGAGTGCCGGTCGGCAACAAATAGTGCTGACCGGCAACAAAGAGTGCCGGCCGGCAAACTACATTGCCGGTGGCAGCAAAAACCAGCCGGTGGCATCTAGCCACTGCCGGTGGTGGGTAGGGATGGTCTACAAGCCCTACCCTGCCTCTCAAAGGCAAGATGCAAGTGTTTGGTGCAAAACCAGACACTAAACGGTCAAGTTCGGAAATCCTGAGGCAAGGCGCGCGAGCCGAGGCCTCCGGGAACTCCAAACGAACACAAACATGGAAGATCACCGTATGTTCAAACAGTGACGTCCAAGTCTTGAGGACGGTCAAAAATGGGGTGTCTACAGTTGCCCCTCTTTGACAGAACTCGAAAGTCATAACAATGACGGGAGTGAATGTCAAAGCCCAAAGACGACCCATTTTTGACAAGGCCGAAGACTCAGACAAACATACAAGACAAATAAGATATGCGCCCGGAGGCAGGGGCAAAATGCAAGACAATGCACGAAGCCGAGCATAACTTATGATCATGCAAAGAAAGCTGTAATGAAGCAAACATGCGACAATTTTAAGCTAGCATACCAAACTACACTACAATGCAGAAAGGATGTAAGAGAATTATGGAATTCTCAATACGTCTCACTCGGGAGATACAATACCTGTGCGGCTCGTCTGGTTGCACCAGTTTCAAATGAACCGTACATACAATATCGTGCCTGCAAAGAAAACAAAATTAACAGGTACAATATGGTTAGCAACATGCATAACAATGCAAATATGAATGCAAAACGAAATGCAATATATACAAAACAATGTATAAACAATGCAAATGAAGATGCAATGTAATTGAAACAATGCAAGCTACGTGCAAAGCAATTGAATCGTGATCCAATCATGAGCGGTTCGGAGTCACACCTATGTCAAATAGATTGATGGAGATAACAAGTCTGTCTACCACAGAACGGTCAACTGAACTGTGAGTATTGTAGACAGACGCAAGAACGAGTATTGGGTGGAATCGACATAAGTGGGGAAACGACCCGCTAGAGAAAGGACTACGATCCTAATGCCGGATGCAAAAATTTCACTACAATGTAATACATGAATATGGCACGCGGGCCAAACCAAATCTTGCCTAGGAAAGGCATGTACGCATACAGGCCATGTGTAACACAGAAAAGGTGCCGCAACCCTCAACCAACATACCAGCGTGGAATCGGCGCGATACACATGCAGAACTGTGTTTTAACATGAAAAGTAAGGGCACATACCAGACCAAGCTCAACATGGAAAGGCGCAAGCCATAGGCGGTAGGCGATGCAATGAATGCATGCAATCTACAATGCAATATCTACAAATATGCAATGGAGTGGATATGGATACAATGGATATGGCACGCAAGCCAAACCAAATCTTGCCTAGGAAAGGCATGTACACATACAAGCCATGTGTAACACAGAAAAGGTGCCGCAACCCTCAACCAACATATCAGCGTGGAATCGGCGCGATACACATGCAGAACTGTGTTTTAACATGAAAAGTAAGGGCACATACCAGACCAAGCTCAACATGGAAAGGCGCAAGCCATAGGCGGAAGGTGATGCAATGAATGCATGCAAGCTACAATGCAATATCTACAAATATGCAATGGAATGGATATTTACAAAATGCATGACAATGCAATGCAATGCGACCTACTGGGGAAAATGCAATGGATGCATGCGAGCTACAATGGAAATGCATGACAATGCACTATGATGCAATGACTATGATTGCAACTTTCCCTATCTTACTAACAGGGTGATATACTAGGTTGGTTCAGTATCCAGAACTGAGGTGTAGACATGCCGCCTCAACCTATGGGGCTTCCATACAGATTTCAAGCCGAGGGTAAACCCTCTGGGTATTTAAACCAGACTTTAGTCTCGGAACTCCCGAACCTTTGCGTTCTAGGCATAAGCCGTTCGAACTCTAGTTTCCACCGTCCCAGTTGGTCTTCTAGGAACTCATCGCAAGCACAGACAGGTGGCTTTACCAGACCACCGAAAAGTCGTTCGGGCACGAGAAACACCAAAGGAATTGCACCTTCAGAGGATTTAAGGTCTCCTAGACCAGGATGCAAAATGTATGCATGACAATGCATGTTGCATGGAATGCGCGACAACACGCGGCTCAAGACGTGTACAAAGCAAATAGTGTGCACACCAATGCATTAAAGGTTTTGCACCTTACAAGGATTTAAGGTCTCCTAGACCGTACGTGTTTAAGGTCTCGCCAGACCATTTGCAAAATGTAAGTGTGACACACATGCCACACGGAATGCAAAATGAAACAAATGAGACACGCACGCCTCATAAGGTGCAAAAATGATACAAGTGGTTTTGAAAGTTGGACTTATACGCTACGCGAAGCCGGTTTTGAAAGTTGGACTTATACGCTACGCGAAGCCGGTTTTGAAAGTTGGACTTATACGCTACGCGAAGCCGGTTTTGAAAGTTAGACTTATACGCTACGCGAAGCCGGTTTGCACTCAAAACAATGCAATGTACTAACAAGTACAAGCAAGATGCGCAAGATAGCGCGAATGGAGGCATGCAAGATGCAATTGAGGTGCACAAAACAGTGCGATGCGCAAAACAGCGCGGTTGAAATACAATGCACAAAACAGTGCGACGATTTGAAATGCACAAAACAGTGCGATTGAAATACAATGCACAAAACAGTGCGACGATTTGAAATGCACAAAACAGTGCGATTGTTTGAAATGCACAAAACAGTGCGAACAATTGAAATGCACAAAATAGTGCGCCGATTGAAATACAATGCACAAAACAGTGCGACGATTTGAAATGCACAAAACAGTGCGACGGTTTGAAATGCACAAAACAGTGCGCCGATTTGAAATGCACAAAATAGTGCGATGGTTTGAAATGCACAAAACAGTGCGATGGCTTGAAATGCACAAAACAGTGCGAATAATTTTGAAATGCACAAAACAGTGCGATGCTAAGTGCGACCGCATGCCACACGGAGTGTAAATGGGCTTAAATGCGCAAAAACGCACGTATTCCGGAATGCATGACAATGCATGGAATGGAAATGCAATGATGATGCATGAGAAATGTGCACGACAATGCAAAGGGGTGCGTGTTGCAACGCATGTAACATGTGCATAACAATGCAAATGTGTGGCGCACGACAGCGCGATGTAATGCACCGAAGTAGTGTGATGAACTCGTGAAACACACATGGGGCAACTATTGAATTTAAAAGGATACAAAAAGGATACACCTTGTACAAATTCGAGTGCCACGTACTGGAGACACGGCCCGAAGTCAAAACGGAGGCCGGTTGAACGTCGGAGATGCACTTTCTTGCACTTTCTTGAGCTATGAAGACCCAAAACAACTCAAATGGCCTAACCAAGGCTGTGGGAACCCCACCGGCCGAAAGGGGAGGCCACCGGCTGGCCACCGGCATAAAAATAATTCCATCGGCACAAAAAAGTGCCGGCCGGCACAAAACATTGCCGACCGGCAAACAGTTGCTGATGCGGGGCAGTTTTGACTTTTCACCCTGGGCATTATAAAATAGGGTTTCGAAACCCTATTTTCTCATTCCTTGGCCGCCGAAAACTCTTGCCCTCTCTCTCTAGAGCATTTCTTTCTCGTTTTTCGCCCGTTTCTTCGCGTTCTACGCTCGTTTCGTCGTCGGATTCGCGATTTCCTTCGCGTTTCGGACATTTTCCACCGATCACATTTTCGTTTCGGTGCCTCGTTTGGCGTTCTCGCCTTTTCGGGGTTTGTTCCCCTCACTTTCCTCTTCATTTCCGTGCCTTTTCACATTCCGGCCTTCTCGGCCATTTTCGACCCTCTCGGGAGTTGACTTTCCGGTTGACTCTTCGTATTTCGACCCGGTTTTCCTTTTCCGGGCCATTTTCACATCATTCTCTACATGGCGGACGACATTCCACGTGGCGGGACTCCCCCGGACCACGAGATGGATCCCGGGGTCGAGCTCTTACCACTGAGCGAGCGCCCGTTCGATCCGGCGACCTACCGGCCTGCGATCCATGTTCTGCCCCCAGACGGCCTGCGTCAGTTCCGGAGCTTTGAGAGGCATGTGGCGCCTGAGCTACTGCTGCGTGAGCCTACCTCCCACCTTTCATTCGGCACTTCCGAGGTAACTCTCTTCTTTCTGCTTTACTTTCCGCAATGTAGGATACAAAACTGCCATAGTTAGTCGTACTCCTTAACTGCTGAAATCTGATACACCATAGACCGTAGTTGACTGTAAACATACATACAACTGATATCTGTTTGAGACTGACACATGCACACACACTGCACTAGCCCTGAATCACCCAAACACACGGCGCACACTGTATTTCACTGCACACACACTGGCACCTAGTATTTGTCTGAATCTGTCAAACTTGCACACATGCCACATCTGTTCTGAAACACCCAAACATGCTGACACAGCACACGTATTTCACTGCAAGCACACCGGCACCCGGTATTTGCCTGAATCTGACAAACTTGCATACATGCCATACCTGTCCTTTCAAAACTGCATTTTGAATGTTGTCTTGCAATTGTTATTTTCTGTTTACAGGAGGGTTCCCATACCATTCGCAGGTATGGGAATACTGGTGCACGGGAGTGGTATGATGAGCTCCTTGATGCGGTCCAACGCATCGTGGACCGGGCGGGTTTCGGCACCTTCTGCCGAGGGCTCTCTAGGTTGTCCACATGCAGACCTCTTCTTGCTGCTTTGGCGGAGAGGTGGTGGGACACCACCGATTCTTTCCACTTCTCTGCTGCAGGGGATATGACGATGACCCCTCATGATTTCTCGATGCTCACAGGCATCGGGGTAGGGGGGATCCGATCCCTTTTGACACAGACATGGATGAGTGGACCGCCGCTCAGGTCCATCTACTGGGGGAGGCGCCACCCCTAGCTCGTCCAGGTTTTGTGCGGTATTCCTGGTTCGAGGTACAGTTTCGGGTCCAGCCCGCATTGGAGGAGGAGGCGCAGATGACCCCGGAGGACGAGGAGAGGTATGCTCACGGCTTCCTCATGTTCCTGTTCGGGACTACCATTTTCGCCGACCGGGCGAACACCGTGCCTCTCTGTCTTCTCAGCGCACTGGTGGACATCCGGGACATCTTGCACTATGACTGGGGTGGCGCTGCTCTAGCCACTCTCTATGGGTACATGAGCTCGGCTTCTCGCGGCAGCGGCCAGCTACTCGGAGGCTACTGGCGGGCTTGGGAGGTATACTTCTTCTCCGCTTTTCATTTCTGTCTCGTACTTTCTGTACTCTGTACACTGCACACACTGTAGTCTGCTCTATACTTGCCGTATACTGTACACACGGCACACGCATACATTCTGCTTTACACTGACTGTACACTGTTCACACTGTACACTGCACACAATACACTGCACAACACACGGCTCTGCCCTTTCTGCTTTATTCTGTCGGTCATACTGACATCTGTTTTGCAGTTGTGGGTTTACGCCTACTTCCCTAGGCTTGCCCCCGTGCCAGTTGCGGAGACTCCCCTGGCCGTCCCCTTTTCGAGTCGCTTCGACGGGAGATGCACCCGGCGACCACGAGAGACTTTCGGCTTCTTCCGCCGATACTTCGATACCATTACCCCTGCCGAGGTATGTTTTACTTACAGTTTATTTAAGCTTCGCTTTCCAACTGTATATTTCAATAACAGTAGATAACAAACTGTCTGCCATTTTCTGATCACTTGGCGGCCGTGGGCTCCTATGCCGGCGGCGATGCGGGGTCGGTTCCCTGGTGCGGAGGAGACCTCGCGTTTCCGGATTCTGCTTGAGGGCCCGGTCTATCGGGCTTGGTACCTGGGGGAGCGTTTTCTACGCCAGACCCTAGGGTTACGTGAGCAGATAGTCCCGGTTCCCCCTCCTGCAGACATGAGGGAGACCGAGGGGCTCACCACTGAGCAGCTAGATGATTACTCCATCGGCTGGGAGGAGGCCGACTTCCGAGGCACCGGCGACTATCAGGAGTACGTGCGAACGTACCTGATGCGCCCCCCTGAGCAGTCGTCGAGCAGAGGGGGCCAGGCCTGTAGCATCGGCGGCTGAGGCCGGAGCGGGAGTTGGAGCTGGATCTTCGAGGAGGGCCCGAGTCCGTGGCAGGGGCGGAGCTCAGGAAGGACGAGGAGCTGGCTGGCCTGCCCTGCCCGCTGTACTGACTTTCCAGGGGCAGGGTGGGGCGACGTATCAGATCCCCTTCGCCCCTCCACCGGCTGGTCACGAGTTCATCGATGTCCCCGATCTACCTCCGGTATGTATCACCGCACTTCGTACAGTCATTTCATTTCAGTTTACTTGATATTCCACAGAATATTAATGCGTCTGATACTTTTGCAGGCTTCTTCGGGGTACACCCGTCAGTCGTTGGCGATGAATGCCTCGATGATGGGGATGCTCCAGCGGACTTTTGACCTCCTAGCCGTCTACAGCATACCGGTATGTTCTTCTGACATTGGCCTCAAACCATTCATACACTGCTTTACATAATCTGATTCATGGCACAACACCCGATACACTGATCTCACAGTATCTGATACACTGCATACACTGCATTCTGCACCGTACCCTGCGATGATAAACTGCTCACAGCATTCACTCACTGTACTCACACACTGCATTCTGCACTGTTAAACTGCTCACGGCATTCATACACTGTACTCATATACTGCATTCTGCACTGATAAACTGTCTACAGTATACTGATGCATTTCACTTTTGTGTACCTTTTCAGTCTCCTTTCCAGATTCCCATGGCAGGAGGTGCTCCAGCTGGGCCTTCTGTCCCTGCCCGGGGGAGAGATGAGGAGGGCCGGATGTTTCCCCGTACCAGGGGAGGGCGTACTCACGTCGGGAGTAGCTCGCGAGCTCCAGTCCCGGATGGTGATGACGACGAGGAGTCAGAGGCGGGGGCCGAGGCGGAGTCAGAGTCATCAGAGGAGGAGACCGGAGACGGTTCTAGCTCGGGCTCTGATGACGATGCTGATGATGCTCCTGGACCCTCGTCCAGGAAGAGGACTAGGACGGACTGACGGCCCCTCGGAGTGCTTGACACAAATGCAGATTTTTGCTATCTTTTCTTTCTTTCTTGTACTTTTCTTTTGTTGGTAGTTAGATTACCTTGTACTGCCGCAGGCAGATTTTTGTTTCCAAAACTTGTACATTTGAAAAGATAATGAAATGAAACGGACTTTTTATCTGAAAAAGTGTTTACATTTACACATCTCATGCATTGCATCGCATCTCATCATGTTACACCTCAATGTAAATGAAATTGATTGGTTGTCTAAAAATTGAACACTCGCACTGTAATAATCAGATAACTAAAACAGCCAGCAGCAAAATAACCCATGCAGCCCACTGCCTGATTCTTGGACACACAGCCCTTACTCTATTAGGGATTAATCTGCATACAGTCCATAACACAGCATTCGGTTCATTCTGCGCGCAGCAAATTCTAAACAAAACAGCCCAATCTGACAAGACGGACCTCAAAGATGGAACCGGTTGGAGTCAAAACACATTCAAATGTAGAGAATGGCACAACATTCTGAGCATAGATGATTTTTGAAATTGAATGAGGGTTTTTCAAACCGGGATATCGAGCCTACAACTGAACACAGCGGGGAAGACTCAAATATAAAGGTACACGACCTAGCACGACGAGACACGCTCGGAAAAGACCAAAAACAAGGGTTGAGGTAAACAAAAGCAAAGACACGACAGACAGACGCGTTAGCGAAGATGGGGGACCTCGGACCACGAGGAGCCAGTTCAATCTGGGTATTATTTCCCACCCTGTCTGATTTGTGATTCTCACATCACTCGACTCTCAAGCTCGGATTTTCTCTCAAAACCCTATTCCTTACTTTTCTCTCAACTTACACCTCTCTATTCTTCATTCTCTCATTTTTCATCCCTCCCCGGGGTGATTGATGGATAAATAGAAAGGTGTGGGTTCATGCTCAACACCGTTAGCTCACGACTACTTCTTCTGGCGGGCAGAGTGCTCTTCTGGCAAGTACGTCGGTGACGGGGGAAAGACAGAACGCCTGGCTCAACTGCGCCCCTAGTTCATCATTTTAACCATTCTTTGTTTTTGCTTTCTACTAAAACAATTTTGATCAAAATGAGAGTTGGATTAACGTACTTGTTCGATTTTTGATTTGGAAAGCATGCAAGTCAGGCTGCAAGTACTGATAATTTTCCTTTTTTGGGTCCACGACAATGGTCCAGTTTTGGAAAATGGAATAGTTTTCGAGAAAATAGTCAATCTCAATAAAAATTTTCAAAAACTATTTTTCAAACAGCTGATGCTCGACAAGCATGGAGCCTACACTTCGAGATGCACAACCTCGGATCGGAGGCAATAGAAAATTGCCCCTGGTTTGAAGGGAGTGGGAGGCAACAGAAAGTTGCCCCTAGTTTGAATGGCGGCTCACGGCGGCTCGTGGCAACGGAAAGTTGCCCCTTGTTTGGGATGGTGCCGCAGCAATCTGTAAACAGTCTTCATTGGCGGTGGTCAAGCTCTTGGACACAGAGATGACGAAGACGGTCACAACACATATATGGACACAGTCACCTTGGAAGGTGTTGGCAACCAGACCTTGGAATGAAATCGAAACCATTGCATGGACTGAGACGCTATGAAAGCGTTGGGGGCTGGACTTCATGATGAAGTTGCCTACGTATCCCAAACATGGGAATCAAGCCTCACGTAGTTCCGGCTAAGGTCCACTCGGGTATTTTAACCTTCACTTTTTTTTTTAGGCTCTCACTTTTGCCAAGGCGCCCAATGCGGGTTTTCGACCTTGCGAGCTTCTTTTCATTTTCTATTTTTTCTTTTTCATTTCTTTTTCTTCTTTCTTTTTTTTTTTTTTGCATTTTTTGTCTTTTTCTTTTCTTCTTTTTTTTGTATTTTTGCTTCTTCTTTTTTGTTTTTCTTGTATTTTTCTCTTGCTCTAACTTTTGCCTGGGCCGCCCTTCCGGGTTTTCGGCCCAGCGAGCCTCTCAAAGGGTAAAAGTGTAACGAGTCCATGCCAAATGGTTTTTCTGAATTGAAGCCTCTCTGTGTCTAGGAGAACGGCTATTGCACTGATTTGCAGAAGAATCCATCACGGTTGCTCCACGAGCTTCTTCCGACGAGATCCACTCCTTCTGATTTGGCTTTGGTGCCTCTTTCTCGAGGGCTACTTCGAAACTGGCCATACAGACCTTTCATGGCGTTTGTCCGTTGAACTTTCTGAACGTTCTGAACGGGTTCAAAGTCGGAAAACAAACGGGTTGAATCTTGAGGCTGAGAGCGATCCTAGGCTGCGCAATCTCAAGAGCGATTCCACACAGGTCTTCGCAGGGCCGCGTAAAACATTTGTTTTTGAAAGTTTTTAAGAAAACGACAAATCGCTCGCGCCGAAGATAGTGTGGAACCAATCTGGATCAAGCCAGGATCCTTCTCAGTACTCACGCCGACAAGCATGATTTCATTCATTAAAAGGCTTAGCACGCTTCTCTTTCTCTCAAAATGATCAAAATTTGCAAAACCCGAGGAATTCCTTCCTCTTCGTTTTTATCACCGCGGTGTTCAAAAGGTTTGTTTTTTTTTGAAAAACTTAGGTTAATGCAATGAGTTTGGCACGCAGGGGAGCAGGCAAGATGTACTGTCAGCCCGATCAAATTCTCTGGCACTTATGCTGAAAGCAAGCATGAAGTTTGAGATAGCAACAGCTGTTTCAATCGACTTTGTTGGTGCAACTGGCTCCTTGGCAGAAACAGACTCAAAACAAAAACAGATAATAACAAAATGGCGTTCGGGACAACGACCCCAGAATCACCTGGTATTATATACAACCGGGACTGACTTGATACAACCAGACAGACCCTTAAGCAAAAAAGACTGACTCAAGACAAAGAGACAAACTCAAAACAAAAGACTGACTCGATATCCAAGCCAGGATTTACAAAACTCGGTTTCACCGATGCTTAAAAATGCGTGCCAGACGCTTCAAAAAAATACACCAAATGTTGCCCGCAGGCGGTTCACTTTACATACTCGCAGTATCTGAGCCCTCGAAATCCAACAACTGAGTGGTGACGGGCTTGCCTGAGGTGGGTGGTAGGATAACCTTGTTATCAATCAAATCCTGCACTTCATGACGAAGGCGGGAACATCCATCGGTACTGTGACCGGACTGTTGATGGTACGCGCAGTACAAGGTAGCATCATGAGTGGCGGGGAGATTCTTCGGGAGTGGCCGGGGCTCCAAAGGCTTAAGATGCCCATTCTTCGCCAATATTAGCAATGCCCTAGACAAAGGCATGTGGAGGTCGTGAAAGACCCTGCGCCCTCGGGGCAGGTACTTTGCAGTTTGAGGATTCTTGCCAGATGCGCTGGCAAAAGGATCGGCTGGCGCTGCCTTGGCCTTTTGAACCTTTCCTAGTGCAGGGTTGGGAACTACAGGAATTGTCCGGGCATGACGGGGCCCATCCCGGTTTTCTGCCTGGCTTGAACTGCCTTTGATCGGAGCGGGGAAAGCATCATCTACAGCTTTGGTCACTATTGCAGATGTTTGTTGCTTGCTCATTCCTCTAACTTTCAGAGCCTCGACTGCCCACAGCAGTTGTTCAATAGGGTCGGCGTCTACCTTTGCCTTGTCCTTTCCCCTGGCCTCAGCCTGATCAAGGGTCTGGGTTGGTGCTGGCATGTCGTGGCTATAGCCGGAAGCCACCTCTGGCTGGCTGAGCTCTATCACAATCCGCCCCAGTAGCGGGGGCTCCTGTGGTACAAAATTCCCGGCATACGGCGCCGCTGGCGGTGAAGCCGACATTCCATAGGCGAGGTCTGCCACAGACCTTTGGAGATCGCCTATCATCCCCATCAATTCAAAGGTGGTGGGCTCACGAGCCTAGTATAACTGGGGAGCCCAAACCGGGTGCACAACGGGCGACCTGGGCGGATATGACATACTGATGCTGGCCTCACTCTGCGGAGTGGTCCCCTGCTCCAATGCAGCCGTCATAACCACAACTTCTTCTGAACTTTGTGCCACCATAAATCCTGCCTCAGCAAGGGGGAGACACTGGCTATTCTATATCAACTCTGCAACTCTCCTGAACCTTGAAAGAAAAACAGACAGCATTTCAGCCCAAACTGATCGAATACGGGCATAGTCAAACAACTGTACCCTACTGCTGATCACTGTTCCCAAATTTCTGTTCCCAAAAACTGAACCCAATACCCGCATATAACTGATTCCTGATAACTGATTCTCAACAATACTGATTATGGTGCCCTCGGGCCTGATACTCAAACTCGCAAACTGGTATATGCGTTCCTGTAGAGATACACTCTAAAAGCACATAGCAAGTAAGTGAGAGCCAAAACACCCCTATGTTGGGGTAGGGTTTCCCTGTCCTATTTTGTCAGGAGCTAGGGTTTCACTACGCACACAGCGGTTTCAAACAACTTAGCATCGGGTAAGCAACCTGTCCTAGCTTGGAATGGTCACTATGGATCCGAATATGCACTAGGTTGAATGGTCAAAAGGGTGCCATTTGTGTTCCCATACTGTCAGAGCCCATAACCGGTCAGCCTTATGGTCATGCCTTGACAAGACAAGCCTCCGGCAAACCGTTCAGGAATGGCAGATGGCAAACACGGTGTCCTAGGCGCACCAATGCACATGCAATGCAAAGAAACACATAAGTGAAATCAAAATAGGATATCACGAGTTCGAGTCAAGCTCTCTAAATTCCCCAGCAGAGTCGCCAGAAACTGTGGACGTCCCCCGAACGCCCCGGGAGGGTTAGTCCCGTTCTGTTCATTTGGGGTTACCACAGTTCGGACTCGACTTGTGTCACGGTTCTTAATCTGAACCAAAGAGTCCAAATCTGGCAAATCGTTTTGAGAAACAGATTTTTGAAAAAGTAGTGCTAAACATGGACTGCTTTGCCAGATACAGAGTCGCCACCTAAATATTTTAAAATGGGGGAATTTAGGAAACCCTGACTCGATGCCGAAGGCCACATGTCCGTCATCACCGGAGTTGTCTCGGCTCGGGAGCTTGGGTACGATCGGGGAAGGTCAGCTATGAGCACCCCCTTTCGCCCGGTCCGAAGACCGGCCTCTACTAACCGTGATATCCGTTTTTGAAAACTTTACGTGTTCTTATCCCGTTATTAGCCTAGAATTACTATGTTATGCGCACAGCAAACAAGTATAGACTAGATTGCCTAATTTGGAAATAAACATTGCATATCCGTTCGGTTTGAAAATGCTTTGGAATTTGCTACTCGCAAGTAGGCTAAAATACGGATTTCAACGAGTTTTTTCCAACTCAAACAATCCAACCTTCACCCACAGGCATTCAAAACAGTTTAACACATAAGCATCTAGCCACATGTTAAGCATGCTGTCATGGCAACATTCACACTCATGCGATATGCTAAAGCATTAAAATACTTACATAGTACTCCATGCCAAAACAAAGAACTTGTTAGCAAACATGCATGATCCAAGTCCATGTTAAGTGCCTAATGCATCGCATACAAAATGTTGCTAGAATAGGCTCGGCTATCCTAAACATGTCATGTGAAAATGCACAACTATCACATATTCAGTTTAGAATTTGAAGTACAAATGCAGTTAGCATGATGTACCGAGCCTAATGCATGTAGTACGAATGCATGAATACACACATGCGTAGCATAAGATATGATAAATTAAACGTGCCCTAATCTACCATCGTAAGCAGGTAAATAAAAGGGAAGAAAGAAGTGAGGTTGGAAGACATACACACCACCCACACACACTTATTACAGATTTGCCCTCGCTTGGAGGGACCGAATAAATATTACAAATTAATTAACTACGCAAGTTAATTAATATTACAAATTGCCTAATTTAATTAACAAATTAAATAGACTAATTAAAACAGGAAAACGCCTCGGGAAGCGCGCCACCATGCATGGGTTGCCTCTGTTTTCCTTCCTTTCCTTCTCTGGAGGCTGTCAAAGCCTCAGGGTTGCATCCCTAGGCACTGGGGAGTACCACCGACTGAGTGGAATCACCACCGGCACTGGTGTGTATCCATCGGCACAAAATTGAATCTGTCGGCAGAGAAAAGGTTGCCGGCCGGCACCTTACACTGCCGGTCGGCAAAGAAAGTCTGCAGGACCTGCAACTCACAGCAACAGAGGGCAAAACAAGGCATGGCAGCACAATTCAAGGCGTGTATGCATCAACCATATCCCTTATCATTGTAATGACTCAAATGGGCATGTGCCTCGATTCTCGGACCATCAATCACGCATTTCCATGCATGATGGCCCAAAGAACCAAGTATGCAATTTTGGTTTCAAATGTATGCAAACCAATCAAACAAAACTCCCAATCCCTATCACCCAAGTCAAGGGACAAGGAATGCATGCAAGATGCAATGCAACCTAGGCATACAAGCTAGGAATGCAACATGGCATGGCAATGAACTTGTGCAATTATGCAAGCATACATGTGGCAATGCAAATGGATGGAAAGGTGGTCTTATACATGAATTAGGCAGCTCTAATAAGGCCTAAAACAGTGGCCAAAGTGCTAAAAAGTGAGGGCTAAATGGCATACACACACACATGCACATAAGGACCAACACTTAAGCACAAATCAAACAACATTCAAGCACACTTGAAAGGGACAAACATGAACAATTAGCATGCATTATAAGCTTTGAAATCATGCTAATACATGGTGCCAAACCAAGCAACAAATCAAGCCAAGCATGCACCAAATAGTCCAAGTGTTCAAAGCAAATCAAAGGAGCATTGAACTACACTTAACATGACCAAACATGGCATGAAAGGAAGGACCAAAATCAGAGGTTTAGCATGTTAAAACAAAGCTAAAGGACTACTTAGATGGCATCTAAGTGACTCAAAAACAAAGGCATGCATAAACACCAAAACATGGAGCATTGCTACACAAGCTTATGAGGCATTCAAGATGCATGCAAGGCAATCAAACAAGCATGGAAATGGGACTGAAATGGCATATAGAATGATCCCAAATCACCAAAACAATGCAAAGATGCCATGCTACACATGCACATACTCAAGGCCAACAAGCCCAAATACAAAGGAGCTATATCAAGCATGCCAAGATCAACCCAAACGACTATGGACAGAGCTAAAACATGGCAAGATATGCACAAAATCTTCACAAGACTAAGCCTAAAACATGCTCCAACAAAGGCTAACAACCTAAGGCACATTAAGGCATAAACAAGGCATTACATGGCAACTATGCTAAGCATGCATGGAGTTCCAAAACCAACTTGAAATCATGTTATATTATGGATATATAAGCATGAAAAACAAACCAAACATGCTCAACACACACTCAAGCATAGGCTTCCTTAAGAGGCCAAAACATGCCCTTTTCAAGGACAACAAGGAGAGGGGGTGGCCCTCTCCTTCTTGGGACTTCAAGGCATCATCTTCACCACTGAAATCCCTCAAGATTTCAGTGGTGAAGAGACCCCAACACCAAAATCCCGAAGCTAACACAAAATGGCTTAAAATGAGGCCTTTTGAGGCCTAAGGGTGGTCAACAACCCTCAAACAACAAAACACTCATAATAAACAATAAAGAGGGCCTAAAAACAGAACTTTTTATGTTATACAATAATCACAAAAACAGCTCTAAGATAGGTATAAAATCAATGCAAAAATGGGGGAAAAAGAGACTAGAATCAAACCCTTGAAGACCCCTTCACAAATGGTGCTCCAATGACCTCCTTTGGCTCCAAACCAGTCAAGAGACTCAAGAACAAGCCCTTAGAACCCTAGTTTCAAGAGGAAGGTGAAACACTAGGTGTTTGTGTGCAATAGTAAGACACAAAGCACCTAGTGAACAAAAGAGAGGGAAAGAGAAATAGAGTGTGTATCTAACTCTAACCCTAGAACTCAAACCCTAACAATGGCTGTTCTTGCTCTCAAAAATATCCTAAGTCTCTAACCAAGCCTCCCCTCTTGCCTTAGAGAGAGCTTCTCTCTATATTGTCTTGTAAAGCTTACAAGACAAGCTTTTCAAGAGGGGGATCCCTCCATACACGTGTATGGAGGGATGCAATAGCAAGACAGCTGTCTAAAAATATCTGCAAAAGTAGATGAACAGCAATCGGCCGGCCAAAAATGCTATCTTGGCCAAAAGGAGTGCCGGTCGGCAACAAATAGTGCTGACCGGCAACAAAGAGTGCCGGCCGGCAAACTACATTGCCGGTGGCAGCAAAAACCAGCCGGTGGCATCTAGCCACTGCCGGTGGTGGGTAGGGATGGTCTACAAGCCCTACCCTGCCTCTCAAAGGCAAGATGCAAGTGTTTGGTGCAAAACCAGACACTAAACGGTCAAGTTCGGAAATCCTGAGGCAAGGCGCGCGAGCCGAGGCCTCCGGGAACTCCAAACGAACACAAACATGGAAGATCACCGTGTGTTCAAACAGTGACGTCCAAGTCTTGAGGACGGTCAGAAATGGGGTGTCTACAGTAGGGTCGGTTGATTCGATTTTGGAAAACAAATTAGTATTAATTGACTATCAACTCCGATTCGTAGCTTGAATTCGAAGGCTCGAATTTGGCTCAAATTCGGAGCATAGGAAGAAGAGAAGAAGAAGAAGGAGGGAGGAGGAGGAGGAGGAGGAGGAGAAGGAGGAAGGAGAGAGGAGGAGGAGGAGGAATAGAGGGGAGGGGGCCATAAAAATGGAGCTGGAGGAGGAATCGGGGCCGGAGGAGGGGCCGGAGACGGGGCTGCGACGAGCTGCGGCGAGGCTGCGACGAGCTGCGGCGTGCTGCGACGATCAGCGGCGGCAGGGGCCCTTCTCTCCTCTCCTCTCCTCTCTCTCTCGCCTGTGTTGCCTGGTTCAACGAAGAAGAAGAAGAAAAGAAAGAAAGAAAAGGAAGAGAAAGAAAAAGAAAAAAAAAATTCGAAACCCAAAACGACGTCGTTTTGGGTTTCGAGCTGAATTCGAGCCACGGAATTCGAGCTACCAGGAATTTTTCATTGACTATATATGATTTTATAAAATTTTAAACTAAATTAGTTATAAAAATTATAAAATCAAATCAGACCCAACCATTCAGAGTCGGTTCAATTATGATAGTTTTTTTTTTTTATTAGACCTACCATCAAGAAACCATTCAGACTCAATTCAATCATGACATTTTTGTAGAAAAATTAGACCTACAATCAAGAAATGATAGTTCAATATTGTTTAACAATTAACAACTAGCAAAAGATTTATCGTTCAGTTCAACAATTAACAACTAGCTAAAAATAATATTGTTCAACAATTAATTACTAAACTGTCATGCCAATAAAAATTACAAAACTAAAATTGCAGCAAGGCTAAATCAGATTTGCATCAAAACTACAAGATAAAATGGGTAAATTACACTGACCTCTCCTAAAGTTTAAAGAAAATATAGCAAGTTTCACAATGTTAACATAATTACAGTAAACTCCCTTAAAGTCTTAATTTATATAAAATATTTAGATATATTTTCATCAATAATTCGTTAGTTAAATGGATAAAAAAGTGATCTTGCAATCTCTTTTATACTAAAATGTGTTTTTTTTTTTTCATATTTATCTTGTATCTTCATAGTATCTGCATTAATTTTGGTCTATATTTTCTTACTAAAAAGGAAATTGGTATAATTTATATTAAAACTATGAGACAAGTAGTATTTTTTAAAAATCTTAGGGAAGATTAGTATAATTTACTCAAATAAAATTTTAGTAAATAAGCCCATTGCAACATTATCAGCCCATTCCAACAAACTTTAATTAGGGCTAGTTTGAGAATTAATTATTTTAGCAACTTCTTGACTTTTTACAAAAAAAATAAAATAAATAGAGCCAGTGATGTGACAATTTTTGATTTTTTTTTATTAAAACAACTTATTGATAATTGAGACCTTAGTTAATAGGTCCATTGTAGCACTTCGGAGTTCATGACTACAACTGTAACGCCCTCAAAATGATACACAAACCCAACATTTAACAGTTCTATATTCATGGTAGATAATCACGTTTCCATACATACATCAGAGTTAATATTACAAAAGGATATTTCATAAGAGTTCCAAATGTTTACAAAAATAATTGAATGCCCTACAGCTTACATCTTTCCAAGTTGTTACTTGGTTACACAAAAGAAGAGTTCTAACTCTTTTACAAGTAAAGCTCTCGACTTAGATTTACATTTAAGTACAAATATAGGCAAAACAACAAAATGAAGGCTTCAGCTCCAAAACTTCCCAAGCTATACCCTTGGAAGTGGCATATCACCTGCACCTAAAAATGGTGTCTCAAAAAGGGTAAGCCAAAACCCAGTAGAGATATACTAAACCAAATATGAGAAATAGCTAAAACATTAGCATTCGACAAATGGCTAACACTTATAAACCAACATACACCCGTTCCATAACCCAACAACAATTACATCCATATTTCAATCCTCTTTCATTTATTTATCCAAATCAATTCATAGACATGACTCATCATTTATCCAAACAATCTGAAATGAGACTACTACTCCTATTTTCAACACTTCAATCATCAATGTTATTCAAACGTAATTAGGATTTCAGGACTTTCACCCTGGACACTCCGGCCAACTTAATTATCAATGGAGTCCATCCCCTTTCTCTTCCCAAACAATGGAGTACATCCCCTATCTCCTCCCAAACAATGGAGCACATCCCCTATCTCCTCCCATACAATGATACATATACAATGTATTCAAACACATTATCATATACAATGATCAATTTAAAGCACATATTCAATATGTTAATCCAACCATCATATTCAATGGCATAATTCAATTGATTAGTTTCAATTTACCTAATCATCATGCAATTCTACAACAATCATGGCTATCCTCCACCGATAACCCAAAATAGTTATCTCTAAACAAGTACATAAATCTATCAAACAGATAAATTATTACATGTCCCATAGGTGAGTGATTTGTCAACCCAACTACACCAGGCAATTGAATTTTCACCCAATTTCATCATTTTCAATTCAATTATATATTCCCATAATTAATTTCATTATTTTGACAAATAATTCATTTAATCCCAATTAGGGCATTTTTCCCTCTTTCTCAAATAACAACTCTAAGGCTCAATTTCATCAATTATATACAAATAGCCCCATTTCAAAACCTCATATTCACCATAGAGTTCAAAACCAAGAAACCCCTCTTTTATAATCTCAAATCAAACCCTAACTTTTTCCAAAACTCCTAAACACCACTATCTATACAAAATAACCAACATTTATGTCAAAACTCATAGAAAGGAGTAGATTATCCCTACCTCAAAGTTGGAAGCCCAAAGGAGAAAAAGAAGAAACTTAAAAGTGCTCCAAATCCACTATTTTTCGGCATCAAAGGATAGAGAAGGAGTGTGTAGAGAGAGAGAGTCGGATCTAGGGTTTTGGAAGAAAAGGAGGTTCAAAAATGGTGTAAAAACACGCTGCTGCGAACTAATATATGCAATGCTCACTCGAGCGACTAGACAGAACAACACCTCGCTCGAGCGCAAGAAGCCTCGCTCGAGCGAACAATGCAAAGCTTCAGGTTTGTAACCCAGACGCACACTCGAGCGCAGGAGTTCTCGCTCGAGCGAAGGAACACAAAACATAAGGCTCGCTCGCTCGAGCGACAAAAGCCTCACTCGAGCGAATAATACCAACCTTCAGGTTTTTCAAAAACGCAGACGCACGCTCGAGGGCAAGAGTTTTCGCTCGAGCGAAGAGACACACCATAGAAAGACCGCTCGAGTGCAAGAAGCCTCGCTTGAGCAAAGATGCCAAATTCTGGTCAGCAACCATTTGTTCCAACACCCAACCAACCTGTTCCAAACTTACCCAACACATCCCACAACTCAAATACATGGAATTAAAGGATAGAAACAAGATAAAGATAACAACAAACAACCATAGAACCCCCGAGTCCAGAACACAATACATGACGGGGAAAACTGGGATCGCTATAACAAATTTAAAAAGCCGAATGCGATTAATTATTTTTAAGAGTCTTGTTAACAAGCATTTTTAAGACACAAGTAAATGATAAAAAATTTGAAGAATACAAGACACTTTTCTCTAAATTCAATGCATTTTTACTGACATCAATACATTTTTTAATATGTTTACATATTTTCAAAACACTTTATACACACTTACTAACATTAAACAATGTATAAAGGGCTTTCGTTAACATTTGCCAATTATTTGGTATATGCTGATTTAATAGCTTAAAGTTATAAGGGAGTTAATTATAGTGAATGCGATTGCAAATTAAATAAAATTATAATAATAATGTTACTGATTGAGAAGTGTATTTTTATTTTTATTTTTGATTTAATGTCATTGCAGATGGCTGGGATAAATGAAGCCATGGAAACGTTTCAGATGTGATTCTAAGTGCAACTAAAGTCATGTTATTATGTTTTTGTAAATCTACATTATAGTTTTTGGTTAAATTACATTTTTTTTATCTTTATAATTTGATTTAAATTTATTTTATTATTTTAATTTAAATAATATTAAATCTAAACTCTAAGTTCAGTTTTAATTTGATCATTCTGTTCAAATGAGACATGTATCATTCACATGATTTATACATATACAAAAAAAAAATAAAAAAATAAATAATAATAATAATAATAATAATAATAATAATAATAGTAATAATAACAATAATTTGAATAGAATGATCAAAATTAAATTAAATTTAAAGCTTAGAAATATTATTCAAATTAAATTCAAGAATAAAAGTAAAATTTTAGACAAATTATAGAGATGAAAGGTGTGATTTACCAAATGCATTTTTGTTTGACAATACTAGTGTTTAATTGTAGCACCTGTATCCTTCAAAACTTTTGGGGAAGTGTATTCAAATCCTTTATTTTTTTTATTTTGGAAATCTTTGGTGTTGTTATGGGTTGGTTTTGGAGGAGTACAATTCAATTTAAACTCATTGGGCTTGGTTGTTCGCACTTATTCTTGTCAAAAGTTCCTTGGAGACTTAGAAATTCTATTCTAAGGTCAACACCATCCTTCCTAAGGGTCGATCCTTACCTGTTGGTGAAATTTCTGGGAGTGTTGCTGGAAAACAGGGTAGACACTAGACTGGAGAGGGTCGACCCTCTTATGTCTGTGTGTTAGTTGCTAGAAGATAGGGTAGACACCAGACTGGGAGAGGGGTCGACCCTCTTATGGCTGTGTGTTGGTTGCTGGAAGATAGGGTTGACCCCCTCCTGTCTAAGGGTCGACCCCCGCGTGTTTTTTTTTTTAGATTTTTAAGGTTCAAATGGGCCCTATCTAAGGGGGGTTTTGGGCCTATAATTTTATTTGACCTTAGGGCTGTTCCTCACTACTATAAATAGGCCCAAACCATTATTCTCCCATGATTTTCCTTCCCTTTTTTCCTCTTAAACAGTGATTTCTCTCTTCTCTCTCTAAAACCCAAATTTTTTCACTTAAATCTCTAGATCTACTCACCTAGAGTGATCTTTTCACCTTGCTCCTTTGAGATAAAGTGTAGAGCTTGTCAAGGGCTTCATTTTGATCAGGGCAAAACGTAGTTTCGTCGCCATCGAATTTTGAGCTTTCTCTCTTCTCTCTCATCCAAGCTTGAGGTAGGGATATTCTACTCTTTAATATGAGTTTTAACCTAGATATTTGTCATTTTTTATAAATGTTGGGATTTGGGAAGATTTTGGTAAAAGTTAAGGTTTGGGTTCTAAACTAAAGGGGGTTTTTCATGTTGATTTACAAAGTAACCTTGGGGGTTTGTGTATGAGGTTCTTTATTGTTAAAGTGGTGAGATTTGGACCTATGGGTTGATATTTTGGAAAAAAAAGGAAATTTTGCCCTAAGTTGAGTTGAAATAACTATTTATGTAAATAATGAAATCGGTTTGGGAATTATGAAATTGAGGGAAATGTGATTGAATGGTGTAGTTTGGTTTGATAAATCACACACCTATGGAATTTGATAAATTATCTGTTGATAGATTTATTTATCTATTTAGATGTATCCATTTTGGGCTATCGGTGGAGGATAACTATAATTGTTGTAGAAATTGCATGAGAATTAGGATGATTGAAACTAATCAATTGAATTATGTCATTGAATATGACGGTTTGATTAAACCATTGAATATGTGTTTTGATTAGTCATTGTATATGACAAAGTGTTTAAATACATTGTATATGTAGCTTTGTTTGGGAGGAGATAGGGGATGGACTCCATTGACAATTAAGTTGGCCGGAGTGTCCAGGGTGAAAGTCTCGAAATCTTATATATTTATTGGAGTCGGTTCCCTCGAATGTGGTTCCGTAAAATGGCAAGAAATAGAAGTATTGAATTAATGAATGTAATGAATTGTGAACTATTGAGTTGTAGTCTCATATTGGTTGCTTTGATAATAATGAATTTGGTTAATTGATTTACCCGGAATGGAAGAATGGAAATGAATTGAGATATTGACTATCTATGTTAAATGACCTTGAAAAGAATATGAATTGGTTAAGAATGTTGTACATTTATCTGATGCTCATATTTTAGTTAATTCTCATATATTGTTTAGCATATCTCTACTGGGCTTTGGCTCACTCTACTTGGGACACCATTTTCAGGTATAGGTGACATGCCGCCTCCAAGGGCATAGCTTGGGAGGCTTACAGGTTGAAGGCTCCACTTTTGTGATTTCGTTTTTGTGCTGAATGTTTATTCAAGCCGAGGGCTTTATATGTATAGAGCTAGGACTCTTCTTTTGTTGTAACCAAGCAAAGTCTTGGAAAGATGTAAGCCCGTAGGGCACTTATTCTGTTGTTAACATTCAAAGTTACATGCTATAGTTTCAGGATGATCATTTGTGAAAGTGTAATGCATGTAATATCTCTTATAATATTAACTCTGATGAATGAAAATATAACATTTTTGTTATGTCTATAGATCTTATGAATGATTGATTTTTTTTTTTTTAAGGGCGTTACAACTTAGTATTAGAGCGTACCAGGTTTGAATACTTTGGGTACGTGGGAAGTGGTTAGTACAACAATGGGTTTGTCTCGCTTGTCAGAGACTTATGTATGATGTTATGTGCTTATATGATAACTTGCTTATGTGACTATATGGGTATGGGATTTAGTTTCTAGGATGTTGATCAGATCTATGGGTTTCTAGGAGTCCTGTTGGAAAGGATTTGATCACTGCCGTTTCTAACTGGAACTCCAGCAATGCCACGGGACAGTCATTATCCAGAAATGAAATTCGTATGTGCTTATGTGATTATGTGCTTATATGGAGTGAATTACTGTTGTCCAACGTATTAGGACACGAGTGAGTTAGCTTCGACACATTTGTGAATGTGCAAATCTCTTATTACCCTTATTAGGATGCTTAGAGGAGGAAGTGACAATTTCCCTCCTTCCACACGGGAAGGGTTGCGAAAATGGTCTATGGAGTTACGCCAAGGTACTACACCTTTGGTATAGTTTGAAGCATGGTTTACTAACTTGTCCAGATTTGCTCCAGAGTTAGTTGCAACAAGGGAGCGACGTTGTCTTGAGTTCGAAGGGAGGTTGTGTGATGCTATTTGGAGAAGAGTTGCTAGGCAATGCATAGAGATTACCATGCCTTGGTAGAGGCAGCGGCTCACATGGAGACCATTATCGATAGTGTTGGTCAGGATGAGGAGGAAGAGTCAATACCGACAAGTTCAACTATTTAGAGAGGTAGTAGACCTAGTAAGGCAGGCGTTGTTGACACCTCGGGCTACTCTTGTTTCATCAGACTCGTCATTTGGAGAGTCTAGCCAGACTTAGGAATTCTTAAGGCAACCTCGGAAGAGAGGATCACCTTGGTGTTTTTGATATGGTTGGATAGGCCATGTTTGGCGCCGATGTCCTCTGAGGAAGCAGCACTAGTTTTAGTAGTCCAAGTGGGGACAATAGTGAGGCTGGAAGTGTGAAGGATTTTTGATTCTTCACAGTGTTATTTGATATTATATTATGAAAGGTTGTATGCCTATGGATATTGTTTATGTATGTGTGTGTGGTTTTAAACCCAAAAGGTGTGGTTATGTAATTAACTTTGTGCTCATTGGTAATGTGTTAATAGAAGTGGTACGAATTGAAAATCCTAGTGTTTTTTTTTTTATGCCATATTGATGTCATGGGAAATGGGTTGGCTTGTGATGTCTCAGGTCAGTCACGAATGCCTTGTGGAAAGGCAGGGATGTGTTTTATTTTGGACTTTGAGTCTTGAGGATAGAGGACTGGTGGTTAGGTCGTATGGTATTCAAAGTTGGTTGGCACGTAGTCACCTTGGAAATTGTTCTCGGGTTGCGTTAATGGACTTAGAGGCCTGGGGGCCTCGCTTTTGGGTGCATTTGATTGGTGTGGTTGTATAAAACCCCTTGAATTAGGGCAACGTGTTAATGTGAAAATTTTGCAAATGCCTTGCGCCATTGAATTATGACGATTGATATTGTTGGTGTTATATTGGTTTGAGACTTCCGTGACTTGAAAGTTATGTGTGTTGTACTATACCTCTTGGTACTGTATGTATCTCTATTTATTGTTGTGATTGAAATTTCATGGGAATTAGGTAAATTAAAACTAATTTCTCACCCGTTGTCATTGAATATGATTATATCTTTAAATAAATTGTATATGTAAGATGTTTGGAGTCACCGTAGGTGTGATGGTTTTGATTGGGTGAAGGTTGAGATTCACCGAATATTGTTGGGAAATAAGTTGGAGGGTGAGTTCGGCTCTGTGGCCTTTTATGGCATTCATTTCAACTGAAAACTCTGATTTGAAATTTCGTCGATTGTTTGGAGAAAATGTTTGCAAAACAATTAGTCTCCTTGAGATTTTGGAACAAAATTTTTGTTGGAAAATGATGTAAGTTTGAATAATTTTTTAGATAAGTGGGTAAGTGATGAAGAGCCTTTGAAATAACAAGAAAAATCATTGTTTTAATCAGATTATGTGATTGTTCTATTCAACATTGTAGGGGTGAGATTCCGTTATGGTTGGATTTCAGTTACTAGTTATGTACATTTTATTTTCTGATCTGTTGTTTCTTGTGAAGGGGTGTTAGTCCCTTATCGTAATATTGGTTGTTAGCATCGGTGGGGTGTTGTGTTGTGAGCAGCTTGGTAATATGTTTCAGGAAGAGGTATAGTGGAGGTTTCCTAAGTTTTAGGACTCTTTTATTATGTTTGAATGCGATAGGTATGTACCTTAATTCTGGTTAAGTCAGATGATGCTGTCAGAAGAGTTGGTTGGGTATATAACCTGTGATTAGGATGTGACCTGTGTGTAGGGTCAGAGTGGTTTAGTGCTTATGGGCAAAGGTTTGGGATAACGGCGAGGAGATTGAGGATTTCATCTGTTTGTCTAGAGAGTTCGGACGATAAGTCTTTGAAAGCCGTGTCAGTGTTTTTCGTTGGCGCCAGGGCTTAGTTTGGAGTAGTTGTTCAGTAGTAGCAATGGCTAGGGGATTGACACGGAGGCTTAGTATTTTAATTGTACTCTTATGACGAGTGAAAAATAGAATGTGGAATAAAGAGTTGACCTTATTGGTCATTGAGGGATTGAGGTGTTATGTTTACTTGTGTTCGATTCGAATGGTTACGTAGTAACGAAGGTGTTGTAGTGTGGTAAGCCTTTGCTGGTTAACTTGGTGCGAGGCAACAAGTGGGTAAATTTTGTTATTGTGAATTCAGTCAAGGTTGTGAGTACATCCTTAGAATGAGGAATTCAGTGTGGATGTAGAATATCGTGCATTAAGTGATAAGGTTTTGCTAGTATGGTATGTGGTGGTGTGTGGTTTGTATGTTGTTATTAGAATATGTGTAGAAGGGGATCGGTCACAGGGCAATCCCAGGAGAGTGCCTTGGTAAGGCAATTGTGTAGTTAATGATTAGGTTGAGTAATTTAATGTTCGAAATTGTTGGATCACTTTGGTGTGGGTGTTTGTCGTCCAGTTTGGATAGTGGAACTCCAAGTGAGGCAGTAAGATTGTGTAGAGTGAGTGATGCACTCTGTCAGAGTTGTTTCAACTTATTCGGTCCTTGTGTGCGTTGACTTGAGATGGTGTATTGGGTTTGACTTGAAAAGTTCGGTTAGGACTCAAATGTGAAGCAAGGATGTGTGTACCACTTAGGCGTACATGTGAGGGGTGAATGAAAAGTCAGAGTACTATGGGGTAACTTTGAAGAATCCGAAGTGATTCATTGAACCGGAGAGGTTGTGTATGGAACTCCATTTAGAAGTTGGCGAGGTTGAGCAAGATGTTGGTGTTGAAGACTGGCACGAGTGAATAAAGTTAGATAGTTGATTGGTCAATACTTGGGTTGGTTGACATATAGTCACCTCGAGCATCGATCGAAATTGTAGGTTGTGTAATTAAACGGTGTCTTGGTGTGGAATGTAAGTCCCTGATGGACAGTTAGAAGGTTGTTTGAGTGCTAGTAACCTGTTTGGGATTTCAATTGAGAACTTTGGTCTTATAAGCGCTTTGTACCATTATGTGATTAATGGTATGCAATTTCTTCCTTTGTGTTATTGTGTTACTGGCATTTCTAAAATTTATAGGGGTTCTCATTGTGGAAAATCTTGTTTTGGGTGTTGTAACATCACTGTGAGTGTGATGGGTTTTGTAGGATGACTATGTTGTGATTTACTCGAGGAATGTTGAAGAATAATTTGGAGGAAAACCAAGTGTTTTGAAACAAATGGGATAAATTAAGCATTTTCTTTAACTTGAACGGAATATCTTATACCATGTGTTGAGAAGTCACATTTTGATCTAGCCTAAGTTACTAGTTACATGTTGTATGTCATTTGGCAAGGACTTAGAATTGTCGGGTATTGATGTGCCATGACATTATTGATTACTCGTGTTTTATTTCACGTTCTCGTTCTACGAGAGTTGACTGAAAGCCTTGTGTGCAAGTGGTTTCCTTTTTCCTATGTTGGAGTGTTAAACACTCAATGGTGATTCGTAAGTAGTCAAGTCATGGTGGATGCCTTGAAGCACGGTTGTTATTGATGACGTTGTTACTATTATTATCGGGGGAATGTGTTCTTGTCTTATAAACCACCGCTAGTTTGGTCGGTTGGAGAGGTAATCGTATTCGTTCCTTGTTGTTGAGTCGAGTCTTGTGAAGTAAGACGATTCTATTAGTTACGGTATCATGGAAACATCTCGGGATTGAGGAAACAACTTGGGAGTCTGAATTGGAAGTCCATGAGAAATATCCAGACTTATTCGTTAGTATTTGAACATATGTCGAGATTTTAGTATAGCGATCCCGGATTTACCCTTGTTGTATAGTGATCCGGACATGTGTCCGTGGATGTTGGTAGTTGATCATTATCTTGTTTACATCCTTTCTTACTTTGTATTTGAGTTATAGGATGTGTTGGGCAAGTTCGTTACAAGTTGGTTGAGTTTAGGAACCAAAACTAGTTGCCCAGATTTTGGCCTGTCTGCTCGAGCGGGGAGTTTGACGCTCGAGCGAGGAATACACCCATCCAGTATTTCCTGTGCAGTGTTGGACACTCGAGCGGGGGATTGGTTGCTCGAGCGGGAGGTTGTGAGTGACGCTCGAGCGGAGCTTCGAGCGCTCGAGCGGGGACCTGTTGTGTCGAGATGCTGGGAGAGTGCATCCGGCGCTCGAGCGGGAGTTTTGCCGCTCGAGCGGGAATCTGTGAGTGCTGCTCGAGCGGGGGTTTGGAAGCTCGAGCGGGGCGACTGGGTTTAAGTTCCAAGTTTTGACTTTTCAAATCACTTTTTTCACTTTCTCTTCTCTCTCCTACTTTTCCAAAAACACCATTGTTGAGCCTCTCACTCTAGAACTCTACCTTCTCTCTAGGTTTTGATCTAGTATGAGTGATTTGCTCATCTTTGGCCTTTACAAAAAAGTTATTGATCGTCAAGGGCTACATTTTAATTTGAAAATTTCGGGATTTGGAGCACGTTGGGTTTTGTCATCTTCTCCCTTGGGGCTCCGAATTTGAGGTAGGGATATCCTACTCCTCTCTATGGATTTTGTCTTTAAATTTTAGTATTTTGAGATGTTGGGGTTGGTTTGGTAATTTTGTGAAAGTTTGGGGCTTTTGTGTTATTTTACAAAAGTTGGGGTTTTATGTATAATAAACCTAGATGCATGTTTGGCATAGAGAAATGGAATAAATGTTGAATCATTGATGAAAACGGGACCTAAGGGTTGTAATGTTAATTATGGAAAATGACCTAATTACATTGTTTAATTAATTGGGAGAATTAATTGTGAGAAATGAGGAAATGAAGTGAAATTGTTGAGATTGGGAATGCATGGGGTTAAAGGGTGTAGCTGAATTATTTATCACTCGCCGAATTGAAATGTTGATTGAATATCCATTTGTGCATTTATCTTCTGTTTAGAAATAACTGCTTTGGGCTATCGGTGGAGGATAGTCGTGATTGTTGTAGACAATGCATGATGATTAGGCAAATGAAAACTAATCAATGGAATGTGTCATGGAATTTGACGGTTGATAGAATACATTAACTGTATGTATTGAGCGATTGTATATAGAACCAATGTGTTTGTATACGTTATGTGTAGAGGAGGAGATGGGGGATGTACTCTGCGGTTTAGGAGAAGATGGGGGATGTACCTCTAAACCGGATAGTATTGGGAGAAGATAGGGGATGAACTCCGTAGATACAGCTCATATGCTTGTCTAGAGAAGTGAAGATAGAGCTCATATGCTTATCTTTGTGAAGTGTAGATACAGCTTATATGCTTATCTGTGAATATGGGATATAGTTGTTATATATATCTGTTGAGAGTGTGGATATAGCTTATATGCTTATCTGTGAATGTGGGATATAGTTTTTATACATATTTGTTGAGATGATGATGGAGCTAATATGCTTATCTGTTGAAAAAGGGAAAATGAAAAGTAACTTGGACTCATAAGTCGTATGACGTAAAATGTGGTTTATGTGGACGTATCAGTGTTGGCCATCTATCAATTGCTAATCTTTTAGTCATTGTTCATGGTTGGTTTAGTGTATTTCTACTGGGCTGTGGCTCACCCTATATGGGAATATCATTTTTAGGTACAGGTAGCATGCCACCTCCAAGGTCATAGCTTGGGAGGCTAGAGGCAGACAGATTTTTGTTGTTTAAGTTCCTTTTGATGTATTACATGTATATTCAAGCCGAGGGCTTAATGTGTAGATGAGTTAGTACTCTTTTGTTGTAACCAAGTGTTAACTTGGAAAGCTGTAAGCCCGTAGGGCATTTTGCTTTTGTTGTTATCATGTAATACCTTTGTAATGAAACTCTGATGAATATAAGATTGTGGATATTTCATATGTCAATGAATGTTTTATTTGATGGGTTTAATGTTATTTTTTTTGAGGGCGTTACATTAGTTTGTTAATGAAATGTTAAAACATTGTATATGTTGTGGGTGTCTTGAAAACATGGATTCAATATGAGCATTGTATATGTTCTGGGAATATAAAATATTGTATGTGTTGTATCAAATTTAGAAACATTGTATATGTTTTGGATATGAATGTTGAATATGTTTCGGAAATGCAGGTTTAAGTTGAACATTGTATATGTTGTTTAAGTCTTGGAAATGCAAATTTATCATAAACATTGAATATGTTTTGGAAATATGAGATGCACGTATTGAAATTGGTTAAATTTTGGAAGATTCATATTGATAGTATACGTTGAGATATATCTATTGTGGAACTGTTCTCTTGTGGAAGGATTGAATGACTGGTAGGTGGGTCATGGTAATGAGAATTGAATTATAATCATTCGAAAATTGGGAAGTCATGATTTTGAAACTTGTACTAAAATTTCGGGGACGAAATTTCCAAAGTTGGGGAGGTTGTAGCACCTGTATCTTTCAAAACTTTAGGGGAAGTGTATTCAAATCCTTTATTTTTTTTATTTTGGAAATATTTGGTGTTGTTATGGGTTGGTTTTGGAGGAGTACAATCCGATTTAAACTTGTTGGGTTTGGTTGTTCGCACATATTCTTGTCAAAAGTTCCTTGGAGACTTAGAAATTCTATTCTAGGGTCGACACCATCATTCCTAAGGGTCGACCCTTACTTGTTGGTGAAGTTTCTGGGAATGTTGCTGGAAAATAGGGTACACACCAGACTGGAGAGGATCAACCCTCTTATGTCTGTGTGTTAGTTGCTGGAAGATAGGGTAGACACCAGACTGGGAAAAGGTCGACCCTCTTATGTCTGTGTGTTAGTTACTGGAAGATAGGGTAGACACCAGACTGGGAGAGGGTCGACCCTCTTATGTCTGTGTATTGGTTGCTGGAAGATAGGGTCGACCCCTGCGTGTTTTTTTTTTCAAATTTGTAAGGTTCGAATGGGCCCTATCTAAGGGGGTTTTTGGGCCTATTATTTTATTTGACCTTAAGGCTTTTCCTCACTACTATAAATAGGCCCAAACCATTTTGCTCCCATGATTTTCCTTTCCTTTTTTCCTCTTAAACAATGATTTCTATCTTCTCTCTCTAAAATCCAAAATTTTTCAATTAAATCTCTAGATCTACTCACCTAGAGTGATCTTTTCACCTTGCTCCTTTGAGATAAAGTGTAGAGCTTGTCAAGGGTTTCGTTTTGATCAGGGCAAAACATGGTTTCGTCGCCATCGAATTTTGAGCTTTCTCTCTTCTCTCTCATCCAAGCTTGAGGTAGGGATATTCTACTCTTTAATATGAGTTTTAACCTAGATATTTGTCATTTTTTATAAATGTTGGGATTTGGGAAGATTTTGGTAAAAGTTAAGGTTTGGGTTCTAAACTAAAGGGGGTTTTTCATGTTGATTTACAAAGTAACCTTGGGGGTTTGTGTATGAGGTTCTTTATTGTTGAAGTGGTGAGATTTGGACCTTTGGGTTGATATTTTGGAAAATGGGGAAACTTTGCCTTAAGTTGAGTTGAAATAACTATTTATGTAAATAATGAAATTGGTTTGGGAATTATGAAATTGGGGGAAATGTGATTGAATGGTGTAGTTTGGTTTGATAAATCACACACCTATGGAATTTGATAAATTATCTGTTGATAGATTTATTTATCTGTTTAGATGTATCTATTTTGGGCTATCTGTGGAGGATAGCTATGATTGTTGTAGAAACTACATGAGAATTAGGATGATTGAAACTAATCAATTGAATTATGTCATTGAATATGACAGTTTGATTAAACCACTGAATATGTGTTTTGATTAGTCATTGTATATGACAAAGTGTTTAAATACATTGTATATGTATCTTTGTTTGTGAGGAGATAGGGGATGTACTCCATTGTTTGGGAGGAGATAGGGGATGGACTCCATTGATAATTAAGTTAGCCAGAGCGTCCAGGGTGAAACTCTCGAAATCTTATATATTTATGGGTACCGGTTCCCTCGGATGTGGTTCCTTAAAATGGTAAGAAATAGAAGTGTTAAATTGATGAATGTAATGAATTGTAAACCATTGAGTTATAGTCTCATATTGGCTTCTTTGATAATAATGAATTTGGTTAATTGATTTACCCAGAATGGAAGAATGGAAATGAATTGAGATATTGACTATCTATTTTGAATGACCTTGAAAAGAATATGTATTGGTTAAGAATGTTATACATTTATCTGATGTTCATATTTTAGTTAATTCTCATATATTGTTTAGCATATCTCTACTGGACTTTGGCTCACCCTACTTGGGAAACCATTTTCAGGTACAGGTGATATGCCACCTCCAAGGGCATAGCTTGGGAGGCTTAGGGGCTAAAGGCTCCACTTTTGTGATTTCTTTTTTGTGCTGAATGTTTATTCAAGCCGAGGGCTTTATATGTATAGAGCTAGGACTCTTCTTTTGTTGTAACCATGCAAAGTCTTGGAAAGATGTAAGCCCGTAGGGCACTTATTCTGTTGTTAACATTCAAAGTTACATGCTATAGTTTCAGGATGATCATTTGTGAAAGTGTAATGCATGTAATATCTCTTGTAATATTAACTCTGATGAATGAAAATATAACATTTCTATTATGTCTATAGATCTTTTGAATGATTGATTTATGTTTTTTTTTTTTTTTAGGGCATTACATTAATGGTGGTGATGTCTGTAAAGGCTGCAACTAGTTTTTTTTTTTTTTTTTTTTTTGGTTGGGCGAGTTATAAGATACATATATGGCACCCCTTAAAATAAATTAGTGGGCATGTCCATTCGATAGGTGTGCCATTAAATCTCTAAAATATAATTTTGATTTTAATTTTAAAATGTATATGTTGTGTATTGTTGTAGCAGTAAAAGATGTTTTTTCTCAAATCTAATGTTATGAGCTCAAGCCCTATTTACTTTATCAAATAGTTTTTATTTTTTTGTTTTAAATAACTATTATAGGGGTATTTTGGAAAAATTCAGAATATGAAACATATTTGTGTCTACACCATAAGAAGCTTTTACATATTAATAGTAATAAAAATAGTAGTGAGTGTGTGCTCACTTGATGAAAGTACTGTTAAATTTGTAAAATATGTATGTTGCGGGCTGATGAAATGGTAAATATGTTGTTTTCGTTACCTAAGGCCATGAGTTAAAGTCTCATTCACTTCATCATATAATTTTTTGTTTGAAAAAACTATTATAGGGGTATTTTAAGAAAATAAAAAATATAAGAGAAATTTGTGTCAACACCATTAGAAGCCTCACATATATAGTAATATAGATAGATAGAAGATAGATATAGATAATTACAAATTTCTCAACTTTCTACTTAATTAAATAAATAAATTGCCTCTTAAAATTGTATTTGGAGTATGAATTTGGTAGAAAATTTGTCTCATGTGTCATAGTTTTATATATATCAAACACTAACTAAACTGCACCTCCATAAAAATTAGAAAAAATATCACATCAATGATATGTTTTAAAAATAATTATCAATCAGTAGTGAACTTTATGAATATTAATAATTAAAATCATAAACATTTTTATAAATTGGCAATTAATTATTTTTTCAAATTATTTCTGATTTGTAATTTCTCCTAAAAATTAAACTCTGTTTGGTTTTAAATTTTTAAATACAATTGTTGAGTTTTTATTTTTTAAATTTTTTTGATTTTTGTGATTTTTTTTAATATTTAATCAAACTTATTACTTTTTACATGTGCGTGAACTTAAAAATTATAAAAAAAAAAAAATTGTTAAAAAAATTCACTATATACAAAAAATTTAGTCTATTTTTATATGTTTTTGTATTTATGATTTTTTTTTTTTTAGATGTAACACCCCGAAATAATTCCAACATATTAAATACATCAGACCACATTCATTTGATAGAAATAATCTTCTTCCAACCTCTATACCATTAATCACCAAAGTTTATACAAAAGTTTCACATGCAATTTATACATTCAACGGTAAAAAAACACATGAATCTATAGCATGTGAAGCATCTAGTTCCAAGAAATTGAAATGCCCTTAAGGGCTTACATCTTCCAAGGCAATAGCCCGGTTACACAAAATGATCTCTCGGACCCAAACATGTTTAGCCCTTGGCGTACAAAAATTTACAACAAAACATAAGAGTAATCTACTCTTCAAAAAGTACATCCTCGCCCTCAACTTGGCGAGATCACCACATTTTTACCTGCACCAAAATCCCATAAGGGTGAGCATAAAGCCCAGTAGAGAAACCTTAACAAAGTATATACATTTATGTAAGATTTCCAACATTTAATGCAAGTGTGAATGCTATGCATTGCCATTCTCGAAATAATAACATGCTATGCTTTTCTTGAAAATCACTATGTTTTCAATAATTTTTTTTTGCTATCTCATCAATTCCAAACTTTCAATTTAATCATAAGGGGCGGTAAATACGACTCTGGTAATCCTTAGGTCGGTATCTGCAAGTAGGCTCAACAAGCACTACCAATACCCCACTTTACCGGTTGCTAACCGGAAGGGAAGCAGTACCTCCTCCGCGCATGTTTTCGGTCTTTCACCCCGGACACTCAGGCCAACTTATCAAACTCATCTACACCCCCTAACCGGACTTACCAACGTATTTACCCCAAAACATTTCCAGATTTTAAATCACAATATTACGTTCTCAATGGAAGTTCCAATTTTCGAAACCAATTCTCATGATATGCAAGATATTCATAATGTCAATGCAATAATCAACCATATTACATCATGTTTATCTACATTGATCAAAACCATAGTTAACCTTCCATGGAGGTTCAAACCTCCATTTTGTCCTTTCCATGCCATCCTATCAAGCCAAAAGTTTGTCATTTAATAACCATGTGTCACAATGAAACCACACTTGTGTTTCTTTCAACATATAATCATTTCAAGGCATAACAATATGTGAATGTTACCCTCATATCCCAAAATCTTTCTTATGGTAAGAAATTCTTCATCAATGAAAGTATGTACATATATATATATATATATATATATATATATTTCTACATAAACATTTGAATACAACAAACATATCTTGTCACACCCCGAAATAATTCAACATGAACCAACCATATCAACTAATATTTACAATTTAATGACCATAATCCATCCATGCTCATATGATTAATAAATGAGTTTATACAAAAGTTTCACATGAAAATTATACATTCATTAGTGGGTAGACGCATGAATCCATAACATGTGAAGCATATAATCTCAAAATAAATAAAATGCCCCCTATGGGCTACAACTTCCAAGGCTTAAGCCCGGTTACACAAAAATGGCCTCTCGGACCCATATAAAATAGCCCTTGGCTTACAAAGATTTCACAACAAAATAAAGAGCAATTCACTCTTCACAAAATACATCCACGCCCTTAACTCGGCGGGATCACCACATCTTTACCTGCATCAAAACCCATAGGGGTGAGCATAAAGCCCAGTAGAGAATTCTCACAAAGTATATACAGTTATACAAATTCCCTCAATATTAAAAATGCATATGTAATGCCATGCAAATGCCAATAATGAAGGAAAATTTCATTTCAATGCACTATTTGAAAATCATCATGTTTTTCATAATATTTTTTTAATCTCAACAGTTTCACAACTTCCAATATTTAAATCAATAGGGGTGGTAAATACAACACTGGTAATCCCTAAGTTGGTGTCTGCAAGTAGGCTCTACGAGCTCTACCAATACCCCACTTTACCGGTTGCTAACCGGAAGGGAAGTGGTACCTCCACTGTGTGTGTTTTCAGTCTTTCACCCCGGACACTCAGGCCAACTTATCAATCTCATCTACATCGCCTAACCAAACTTACCAATGTATTTATCCCTTTAACATTTCCATAAATTCCATTTCAATATAACCTTTCTCAATGTGAATGTTTTCTAACTCATGTCAAGATATACAATAATGACAGGAATTTTAATGAGAGTATGATACAATAATTTAACATTTCATAACCTTTCTCCATTTTTTTCCCTCTTCCAATGCCATCTCACAAAATAACTACATGCTCAACCGATGTTATCAACACATAGCAAAACTTCTCATTATGCACATTTCTTAACATTCTAGCCATTCCAAGACTATATGAAATTTTCAAACATAACTTCTAAGATTTCAATTCTCAAAAATCCATGGTGTTCAACAATTATCATCTCATAACATTACAAGTTCAAGTGTTAACAATAATGTTAAAATAACATCTCATTTCCCATATATCAAGTATATTGCTATTTTGCTAAACATTTGATGAAACTTACTCTTATTCATCCTCTTGACACAAGAAAATAAGAATTTCAAAAGCATATTTTCTATTTTCCCAAAATCCCCAATTTTCTAGGGTTTTTCATCAAGACAACACACTTCTCCTTTCTTTGGTAAAACCCAACTAAAATCACATTTCTTAGATTTTATAAATGAATAACCATCAAGGAGTAACAAAGATTGAGTTTTGGAAACCCACATTTAAAACTCTCTACCTTTTGAATCAAAATGTAAAATTAATACAAACTTCAAGAAAACCTTTAGATCTTCAACAATGTAACAAAACATGTATATATAACTCAAGAATGTCCCTACCTCAAGGTCTTAATGATGGAGAAAATGGTACCCTAGCTTTAATGGAGGATTCTTCAACACTCACTATACCAAGAGGAGCCCTAGCTTGATCTTCAAGATTAGAGGAAGATGATGATGATCTTGACCCAAATATTTGCAAAATCAAAGAGTTTTAGTGTTTGAGGAGATTTTTTAGAGAGAAGGAGGAGAAAAATAGGGTTTAGAGTGAGAGGGAAATGTCAAAAGTGAGATACACATTCGGACCAAAAGAGAGAAAAAACAGAGTTTTTGGACTGCCCAGTCTACCGCACGTGCGGCGCACCTCCCCTCACGTGTGGAGCACCCCTCCCGCACGTGTGGAGCACCCCTCCCGCACGTGTGGTGCTCCTCTCCTGCACCTCACTCTGCTCGTGCATTTATTTCAATGAGCAAGCCAAACAATCTCCTGAATTCCGCACGTTCGGCCTAGCCTTCCGCACGTGTGACCCATGGCCCCTGCACATACAACCCTTAGTTTCCAGCCTAGAATTTTCCCGCTTCGCTCCCGGGCACTCCAGACTCGGCCGCACACTCTCCGATACCGAGAGATTTAACCCCGAACCAAACAAGAGTAAGAACTTTATTTAGAGAACTATTCCCAGACATTTCAAATCCAAAAAAAGTAAGTAAGAGAAGAACAGAGCGACAAAGGAAAGAAAAGAGAAGAAAGACCCGGTCATCACATATCTTATCCTTTTGTCCACCATGTCACACTACAATGCATCTATAAACATATATAACATCAACATGAGCCCTTCCTCTATTTCATTCAAGAAACCCCCAAATTTCTAGGTTCTCACGAAAACCCTATCATTTTCCATCTCTTTTGCAAAACCTCATTACCCACCTCAATCTCAACCCATATGGCTCAATGATTTAAGAAAAATCTTTGAGAGAAAACAAGGACAAGTTGCTTCTACAAAACTACCATTTCTTGAGCCATTAAACCCATTTTTCGGAATAGACAAAGGTAGGTTCATAAAATTAATTAAAACTTGCATAAACACATATATAACTCAAAGGAAACCCTACCTTAATGTTTGATAAAGAGGAGAAGATGAAACCCTAGGATTAAGTGGTGTAGAAATCCAATCTCTATCGTACACAACGTAATTCTAGAGGTGTTCTACAATATTGATGAAGAAACCATGGACCAATCTTTAATGGATGATGAAGGATCAAAGATTTGATCTTGTTTTTGAGATGGAAATATAGAGAGAAGGGAGAGAGACATATTTTAGAGAGAGAGATATAATGAAAATGACATACAAACAGCCCCAAAAGAAGATAAAAATAGAGCCTCGGATCTGCCCAGTCTGCCGCACGTGCGAAGCGCCTCTACCCGCACGTGCGGCCCTCATCCCCACATGTGTAGTGGTCCCCTGCACCTCAGTCCGCACGTGCCTTTTAGGCAGTGTGCAACTCTCCCAACTTGTCCCCTTCTGCACGTGCGCCCCTTCTTCCCCGCACGTGCGGCCCTAGCCCTCCAGCTCAGAAATCAGTTCATTCACTCCCGGACACTCCGGACTCGACTAAGCATCCTCCGAAGCAAGAGAAAAGTCGACACCGAAACAGACAAGAACAAGAACTCTAATTTGAGAACCATTTCCGGATGTTTCAAATTCACGAAGGTAAAAGGAGAACGAAGCAAAGAAAGAGAGAAAATGGGAGAGAAAAGACCTGATCGTTACAACCTCCCCACCATAGGAAATTTTGTCCCCGAAATTTAAACTCACTATTTGAATGGAAAGATTTCTAACAATTATAACTATACCATCAAACTTTCAATTCACAATATTAATATTTAACCAAGATTTGCCATGCTCTTCATCAGTATCCCCCAAAACAACAATTTCTCATACTAAACATTCGGAAATAAGCATTCATAGCAAAATATCATTCTTTCACAATCTCAAGCTTAGAGTAACAATACATAAAAACACATGCAATTTACAAGTTTAACACCATTTTCCCTTTTAACACAAGGGGACATTACAAATTAAGACAAACAACTAAGTATGCTCAAATAATTCTGGATACTTGGAGCGGACTTCCGCCTCCCTTTCCCAAGTTGCTTCCTCAATCTCGTGGTGCCTCCATAACACCTTCACTAACGGTATAGTTTTACCCTGTAATACTTGCTCCCGGGTATCTAATACCTAGACTGGACGCTCTTTGTAGGAGACATCTTTGTCTACCTCCAATTCAACCCAATCTAACACATAAGAAGGGTCGGGTTCGTATTTCCTAAGCATTGACACATGAAACACATTGTGAATTCCCGAAAGTTGTGGCGGTAAAGCTAACCGGTATGCCATTTCCCTGATTCTCTCCAATATCTCAAAAGGTCCAATAAACCTAGAAGACAACTTCTCTTGCCACATATCATCAAACCTCGCCTAGGTGAGATTTTAAGGAAAACATGGTCGCCTACTTCGAAAGATAAGGGTCGTCTACTCTTATCAGCATAACTTTTATGTCGGCTTTGGGCCGTAGCTAACCTCCTTCGAATGAGAGCAACCTTCTCGGTTGTCTCCCTAACAATTTTTGGACCAAACAACGGTGCATCCCCCACCTTGGCCCAACAAACTGGTGATCTACAAGGTCGGCCATACAAGGCCTCAAACGGTGCCATCTCAATACTAGCTTGATAGCTATTGTTGTAGGCAAACTCGATCAATGGTAAATGCCTCTCCCAAGACCCCTTGAAATCTAGGACATAAGCTCTAAGCATGTCCTCCAAAATCTGAATGGTGCGTTCCGACTGCCCATCGATTTGAGGGTGGTAAGTTGTGCTAAAAGTCAACTTAGTTCCCAATGCCTCTTGAAGGCTTTGCCACAACTGGGCGGTGAAACGAGGATCCCTATCCGACACAATGGTTACTGGAACCCCATGAAGTCGAACTATCTCTCTAACATACAGCTCTACCAAATGCTCGACTGAATCACTGGTACGCATCGGAATGAAATGTGTAGACTTAGTCAACCTATCAACAATCACCCAAATGGCATCATTACCCCACTGTGTTCTAGGAAAGCCAACTACGAAATCCATGGTAACGTGCTCCCATTTCCACTCGGCTATCGGCAAGGGTTGTAACAATCCCGCTGGTCTCTGGTGCTCGGCCTTCACTTGTTGATAAGTAAAGCACTTGGACACAAATGATGTGACATCCCGCTTCATACCCCTCCACTAAAACTAACGGCTAAGGTCACGATACATTTTTGTGCCTCCCAGATGTACCGTAAGGCGTAAATGATGGAACTCCCAAAGCACTTCCTCTCTACAAGATTTAGGCACAAACAAACGGTCTAGGTAAAGCACACTCTGATCTGAGTGAATGATCAAACCCCTTTCTTCCTTCCCATTGGAGATTCTATCACAGATTGACTCTACTTCACGGTCCCCTCGTTGTGCCTCTACAACTTTGCTAATTATGACAGGTTGAGCACTCAAAGTAAACAATGTTGCACCCTCTTCGGACTCACCCAATTGCAATTCAAACTTGCCAACTTCACCCAACATAACCCACTCCTGAATGGCTACACTCACCAAACTACTCACGATTTTTCGACTTAAGGCGTTGGCCACTATATTGGCCTTTCCCGGGTGATAATGCAATTCGAAATCATAGTCCTCCAAAAATTCCATCCACCTCCGTTGACGTAAATTCAAGTCTTTTGGGGAAAACAAATATTTTAGGCTCTTATGATTGGAGAAAACTTCAAACTTCTCACCGTACAAATAATGTCTCCAAATTTTCAAGGCAAACACTACTACTGCTAGCTCTAAGTCATGACCAGGGTAATTCTTCTCATGAGTTTTCAATTGCCGTGAACCATACGCTACAACCTTTCCCTCTTGCATCAAGACACAACCAAGCCCATCCCAAGACACATCACAATAAACGGTGTAACCCAAACCTCTCTGGAATGATCAACACTTGTGTCGTAGTCAATCTAGTTTTTAGCTCTTGGAAGGACTTTTCACAAGTTTCACTCCACACAAACTTAACCCCCTTTCTAGCCAACCGAGTCAAAGGCGCGGCTAGTCTAGAGAAATCCCTCACGAAACACCGATAGTACGCCGCCAATCCCAAGAAACTCCAGATCTCAAAGACATTCTGTAATAACCCGACCCTCACATGTGTTTCCGGTATATTTTTAGTCCCTCATTCTGTGCATTTAAATGTTTACTGTGGAATTTTATGTGACTTTATGTTTAAGCAAATAAATCTTATGATTGGCGACCTATATCTGTTTAATAAGAAAAACATATGTCACAATTATAATGTTTGGATCAAAAATTGAGAGCCTTAGAGGCTTAATAATCTGAAATTGATTTTAAATTTGAGATCAGCATAATTTTTAAGTCATAATAAGCATTTTTATAAAAAAAATGTGATTTGGAATGATTAAACTGATTGAATTTTGTCTTTATTCAACCTTTAGATATATGTATCTATAAGTGCCTCTTTGAACATTTTTGTTTTGATTGAGAAGTCTTTGTATCAAAATATCTCCTGAGAAGAGAGAGAGTTAGAGAAGAGGAGAGTTGGAAGGAAGATGAGAAGTTCATCAAGAAGAGGGATTTGGGAAAAATTAAGAGAATTTGTAGAGAATTCAACTTGGGGTATGCTTAATTCTTTCTAATTGACCCCTCTCTTTAAATAAGAAGAAATTCCTCTATATTTTGTGTTAAGTGATCAATGGAGTTGTTGTCTATTGTATTGACTTGATTTGGAATTGTGTTGAAGTATCTAGTGAGAATTTCACCTTACTTCCTCAATTGTCAAGCTTGAACCCATTTGCATGAACAAATGGTTGTATATGTATGTGTGTGTGTGTGGAGGGGTGAGGGAATTGGAAATATTGTAGAATTGAGTTATGTTCATAAGCGTTAAAGATTAAAAATCCAAGTTATATTGAGATTGTTATATGTGTGTAATGTCCATGTACATGATTTTTAAACCATGCTTCCTCAATTAAAGGACCTGCTTTGAGCCTTACAAAAGCTTACCAAAACATTGGGTTTTGTTTGGAGTTTCGAACTGCTGCTAGATAGAATCGCCGCACGTGCCGGGGTCATGGCCACACATGCGGGAAGCCTTGCCACACGTGCGGGGCTCACAGCCTCACGTGCGAAAAACATGGAAAAATTGGACTGAAGACACTGAAAAAAAGGCACGTGCGGGACCCTATTGCTGCACGTACGGGGCTCACAGCCACACATGCGGCCCAAGCTGGAAAAAATGATGTTCTTCGTTTTACGTGCTCGACCCTCCGATATTTTTAAAATCTATATTTAATGCCTTCTGATATTTGTAAAATTCATTTGAAGCGAAATGATTCAACAAAGAAAAAGGAAATAATTGACGAGTTATGTATGTGTGCAAGGCACACTCCGGGAAGGACTAACGCTCCACCACAGCACTGTGAGTAGTAGTACTGTAATCGTACGTTTAGTACCATTAATGATTCTTATTATTTACACTCTACTCTGTGCAAGTATTTACGTCAACGTTTATGTTGTTTGGAAATCGGTGAGGATGCTGGAAAACTTTGTGTACATCGGCATGACTCTAGAACTACTTTGCATTCTGGTTACGGTTAATAGTTAGCATTAATGTGCTATAACCTGTAAGTTACCTATGGCTATGCATAAGAATTACATACGAATTATTAATATTGTGCAATTAATTGACGGGAAGGAATTAAGAATGTAAACCCTGCTTACCGGAAACATGAAATTTTGAAGGTCTTACTAGGGACTTCTATAGTCTGTATGATGCAATACACGTCTTATGACATAGATATCTGCCTAATATGTTCATCGGAAATAATAATCAAATAAAACTATAGGTTGCTTATACGTTAGTGACTGTTGAGGAACTATGATAAATATCGGATTGACCTATGAATGACTCAACCTGAGGAAAGAACTGGAAATTAATACCATTATTATGTGACTTACGTTATGAGGTGAATTATTCTGTCCCTACTGATCGTACTGTAATGATATACATAAGATAATTATGTCAACTTGTAAGAAACCATAGGGTACCTTATGAACACTATTATGGAATTATATTCTTATGAACCTGAGATTGTTCTGTTCTGTTTAATCGTTCTGTTTATGCCATGACGTGATATGAATTGTTCTGTTTTTAAGACTTATTAATTTATGATATGGAGCAAAGTGCTATACGGAACTAAGTGTTGCAGTGCGAGTCATCTCTAGAATCCGTGCAAGACACCTCTTGAGTCCATATATATATGAACTGGGCTTAAAGCTGATCTGTTAATGTCTAGGTCTATGGCCGTTCTGTGAAATCTGTGAGGCCTATGGCCGTTCTGTGATATCTGGGCCTATGGCCAATCTGTAAGCTCTGTTAGGCCTATGGCCATTCGGTATAATCTGTTATGGTATGAAACAAAGTGCTGTACAGAACTAAGTGCTACAATGTGAGTCACCTTTAGAGTCCGTATGAGACACCTCTTGAGTTCATACATACAAGACTGGGCTTAATGCCACTCTGTTTAAGGGCTTAACGCCACTCTGTTTAAGGGCTTAACGCCACTCTATTTAAGGGCTCAATGCCACTCTGTTTAATCTGGGCTTAATGCCACTCTGTTTAAAGACTGGGCCCAAGGCCGTTCTGGAAATGGTTACAGTATCAGATTAACTATATGTCTTTTGTATTTATTTACGCATTGAGATGCATTATAATTCAAGTTGATCATTTAATTATTTAAGTACTATTATTCACTGAGCTTGGCTCACTCTGTATTTTATCTGATTCTGTAGGTAATCAATCTGGAGGTCACACTTAACCCTTGAAGCCATCTCTCTTTTGTCAACCTCTGTGTGTCCAGGCACCTAGCTAAAGCATGTGTATTTTGAGGAGTTTTGCTAAGCTTTTGGCTTGGATTTTCATTGTCAATCTTCAGTTAAAATGTATATAATGCTTTTGTTACTCACCCAGTCATGGGGTTGAGTCCGTGTATGTATATGTATATGACTAGCTCCCAAGTGTATGTCACTATATGTTTATTTGTTTTACGCAATGTGGTGATCCTGGCATAGTAGTGGTAGCTCAATGGATGTTATTTTATGTTATTGTATGACATTAAATGCTTCCATTCAGGCCCCATATGTTATGTCTAGCAGGTTAAGTGTTCGTTTCTAATGAGGTCATGCCCAAACTTTTAGGGGCGAGTTTGGGGCGTGACACATTCTTAGGTTGCCCCCAATCTTGTATGGAATCTATTTTTGAAGAATCTACAGTTACTTCCTCTCTTAACACCTCATGACCCAAAAACTTCACCTCGGTGAGCCAAAACTCACACTTCTCAAATTTGGCATACAACTGATGTCTTCTAAGCAAGTCAAGCACTACCCTCAAGTGAGCCTCGTGTTCTTCCTCGTGTCCAAGTACTCCTTAAAAATTTAGTTCATCAAATCCATAAAGGAAGCCAGTGCATTAGTCAACCCAAATGGCATTACAAGGAACTCATAGTGGCCATAACGCGTATGAAAGGCCGTTTTCTAGATGTCCTCTTCTCGAACTCTCAACTGATGGTACCCCAATCTCAAATCTATTTTGGAGAGACAACATGACCCCCTAAGTTGATCAAACAAGTCATCTATTCTGGGTGAAGGGTATTTGTTCTTGACAGTAACCCGATTCAACTTGCGGTAATCGATGCACAACCGCAACGACCCATCCTTCTTCTTCGCAAAAAGAGTCGGCGCTTCCCAATGTGATGTACTAGGGTGAATGAAGCCCTTGTCTAAAAGCTCTTGGAGTTGAATCTTCAACTCATGCAACTCCACAGGTGCAAATCTTCACAGCGCCATAGAAATCGGTGCCGTTCCAAGCACTAAGTCAATGGTGAACTCGATCTCTCGGTGGGGTGGCAAACTAGTAAGGTCTTCGAGAAACACGTCCAGGTATTCGCAAACTACCCTTGGCAACTCAACTCGAGTCCTGTCACTCTCACTATCCAAGAGTGTGGCAAGAAGACCACTAAGCTCGTTCCTCCTACAAAGGTCAAACACTGGTGATAAGACCCGATCAACTCGGTCTCCCAGAAATTAAAAATAATCACCACTCAAGGTGCACACTGTGACCCTCTGACGAAAACAATCAATCACTGCCCGATACGAAGACAACCAATCCATGCCTAGAATGACATCAAAACTCGACATATCTAGCAACACAAAAGCAAACAGGAGTCGACGCCCGGCGACCTCTATCTCACAACCAAGATACCCCTGATCTAAATCAACTGTACCTCTAAAAAAATAGTGTATTTTTGGTATTTAGTAAAAAAAATTTTAAAAAAATCACAAATATTATACTTTTTAAGTGTATTTATGTTAGGTATGTCTAAAAATTAAAAAAAAAATCTTAAAATGTATACATAAAAAAAAATCAGTGAAAATAAAAATATATACGGAAATGAAAAAAAAAATTTCTAAAAAGTGAATTCCAAAAACTGGAACCAATTACTTTAGCTTCTTTTTAATTTTTTTTTTTAATGATATATGATATATTACATCATTCCCACAAACAAGACAAAAATGAGCATATAAGAAATCAACAAAATTAGTACTGAAAAAAAGTATGAAACTAGTAAATAGTGCCCCGGTGTATCAAATAAAATAGCAAAGGAGGCGAAGCTCTACCTTTTTTGGTTGATATCCCTGTCCATTTCGTGTAAATAAGGAGATCAGGAGTTGTTAATCCCAATGATTGGTGTGCAATTTAGGATTTAGGGGTGTTTCTTTTTTTTAAATTTCAGGTTCAACTCCTATTAGGAGTAATTCGCTTTTTGGGGCCAAACCAGCGAGGTTTCCCAGATCTACGTAGAAAGAGCTTTTTTTGTGAATTTCTAGATTAATCGAAGTGCATATAAGCTGATCTGGATACTCGATTATCAACTACAGAAACCAAGAGTTGTCCTTTTCATTAGGAATTAATGTCATAAGAAAGTTTCATCTTTAATGCATGCGAAACTTGTTAGGCAATTTTCACTGTATTTAAAAAATAAAATTTGAAGATAAAATTATGTTTGAGTACTAAGCACTGAAACAAAATAAATAATCAATTAAATTAAAATAACATATTCTATTTTATTACTAAAACAAAATAAAATCTGGAAAAAAAAAAGTAGAAATGTGGATTTAATAAAAAATAATAAAATAGGAAAAATAATTACAAAAATAAATTTTCTAAAAGGATCAAGTCTAGTGTTCAACACTATTTTCGTAAAGATAGATTTGTCCTCCCCACAGTACTTTCAGAATTTGGACGACTATCTCTCAAGATAAAATGATTCACGACAAACAGTAGCAACACTACAAATTGATTGTCCAACGAACACGCTCTGTGTTTATACTCTCTCAAAGAAAACAAATGCAGCAATATGCAGGAAGAAAAAATAGAAGAAAAAGGCATGAAAATTGAATGCTTGGAACAAATGGTGGACCTCCTATTTATAGCAGAAATGGTTACTGTTTAGGTAAAAAGAAAAAGCCATGAACTTGTTTGGGTTAGAGAGAAAAGCTAATGAGGGGTGTGACTATTCGGACCAAATTGTTAGTGTTCAAAAACGTTGGGGTCAATTCATAAATAATTTTGAATAGAAATTTAAATTCCTAACATTAAGAATTTAATTTTCAAAAAATAAAAAATAAAATTCAAAACCTTCTGGCCCAAAAAGTTAAACATTGGCATGCCCAAGTCCAATTAGAGCAGGTGGTGGTAGTGCACATGTGTGTTTGTTTTTGAGTTCAATAGATCTAGTCTATAACCTCCCACTACACAAAACTTAGGTATCCTTTGGGGTCCGCCACAAGATTCGAGCTCAAGGTTTATAAACACACACAATACTTGCCTAGCCAAGCAATGTGGACAAGTTTTATAGCAATCCTGATTTTCTTCCCGTCATTTATCGTATTCCGGACTCGGGTTCCGTGGTTGTATGTCGTTGTCTATACCTTATTTTCATCCTTTACTCTTTGAATTTGAGTTTTGGAATGTCTTGGGCGTGTTTAGAACAAGTTGGTTGCTAATTGGTCTAGAACCTTGTTGCCTAGAATTTTGGTCTTCCGCTCGAGTGGGTCCTTTTGCGCTCGAGCGGGGTTTGCAATCCTTCAGTACTTTGTGCGTCTACAATAATGCTGTAGAAGTGTTTTTCACGCTGAAGCGGAGTTTCTTACTCTCGAGCGAGTCTGAGCTCAAGCGGTCCCTATGGCGCTCGAGCGGCTGTCGAAAATCTGTAAAATATTAGACGAGTATATTCTACGCTCAAGCGGGTCTCATTGTGCTCGAGCAGGTAGTGCCTTACTATTGTGTCTCGGCGCTAGAGCGGCCTTTATTGCGCTCGAGCGGGTCGAATATTTGTGTCTAACGCTCAAGCGTCAAACTCTCCGCTCGAGCAGACTGCACGTATATCAGATCGTGAAAATGACATTTTAAATCACTTTTTCTGTCCTTTCTCCTTTTAAAACTTTCCAAAACCCTAAGTTGAGAGCCTCTCTCTCTAAAATACCCTCTTTCTCTACATTTTGACCTAGACCTAGCGATTGTTGTAGAAACTGTATGATGATTAGATAAACTAAAACTAATCAATTGGAATATGTCATTGAATATGACAATAGTATGTAAACATTGTATATGTGATTAAATTGGTCATTGTATATGACAACGAATTTAAATACATTGTATATGTATCTTTGTTTGGGAGGAGATAGGGGATGTACTCCATTGTTTGGGAGGAGATAGGGGATAGATTCCATGGATAATTAAGTTAGCCAGAGTGTCCAGGGTGAAAGTCCCGAAATCTTATTTATATTTGGGTGTCGGTTCCCTCGGACGTAGTTCCGTAAAATGGCAAGATAACATAAATGGATGATTAATGTTTATATGTGAAGTGTTGGTGATATGAGTAGTAGTCTCATTTTGAATTGTTTGAATAACATTGAACTATGTCAATGAATTGATTCAAATACTTAAAGGGAAGTGGATTTAGTATAATGTAAATGTCGATTGGTTATGGAAATGGTGTAAGCTATGTTACAAGTGTTAAACATTTATCGGGTGCTAATGTTTTAGTTAATTCTCATTTAATGTTTAGCATATCTCTACTGGGCATTGGCTCACCCTACTTGGGACATCATTTTTCAGGTACAGGTGATATGCCGCCTCCAAGATCTTAGCTTGGGAGGTTTTGGAGTTGAAGACTCCCTTTTTGCTATTCATTTTGATGTTCAATGTACATTCAAGCCTAAGGCTTTCTATGTATAGAGTTAGGACTCTTTTGTTTTAACCAAGTGATGTCTTGGAAAGTTGTAAGCCCGTAGGACATATTTGTTTGATATCTTTGTAAAGAATACTCTGATAAATGTAACAGGTAACATTTCTATTATGTTTTATGGATTTTATGAATGGATGATTATATCTTATTTTAAGGGCGTTACAAGTTTTTTCTCATACATTATGGGAAACCCACCAAGTCACCATTTTCATGGAGCACACTTTGGTATCGATTTTCTATTCACCCTATAATGATTTTGAACAATTAAATATACGACATGAATCGCAATGCGGTGAAAAACGCATTGCCACATGGACTTACCAAATTCAGCGCATGGGTCCCACCTCAAATATAGTCCAAAGTTAGGAGGGAAATATGTTTTTACCAAAACCATTTCTAAAAAAACCAAGGATAATTTTGTCTTTTTGGTATGTTTGATCAACGGAATTAATAGTAAGGGAAATAATAATCCATGAGATTAGCATAGGATTTGTTATCTAACTGGATTAGTGTGATACATAATTTCCTCTTGTCCACACTTGTTTTGTAACAAATATAAAAATATATAATCTCAATTACATAACCTGTGTGAGAGAAAATTAATTCTAATTGTCCATGATTAGAAGGTGTCTCAAAATCAACCTTCTAACAACAATTAATGATTTTCTTCACAACAATTAACAATTAGCAATTAATGATTTAATTCCCTCCCTTTACTAGTACCCATAATATTATATGAAATTATTCTCTGTACATATCTTTTAAAAAAAAAAAAATCTCAATGTACGCATTTTGAGTTAAAAAAAATTAAACCCTAATTTTTTTATTGTTGTCAATTTGTTTGCTACACACTTTATACTCATCTATTGTTTGCAAAGCAATACTCTCATAACAACCATCATATTACTTTAGTGATGAAAATGTTAGTTTTTTCGTATATAACTTTTTTTTTCTTATCCCTTCGTGGCTTTCAGTCAGACATCAACTGTCGAATTATTTCATTATATTTGGACATCAATTCCTGAAAGTTTTTTTAATTTTTCTTTTCAAAACAAATTTGTCAAACTAATCACTTTTATTCGGAAGTTAAGTTTCGAATTAAATGTATAATTTCGGAAAGCCCACCGAAATCCCCAAACCGAAAAACATAAAAAAAAAATAAAAAAAAAAAGTGTGTGGAAAGGAGGGTTGAGTGGTGTGTGTACAATGATTATGAGTAAAGGGTATAATTGTAACTTTTAGTGTGTGGATTGAAAAATTTAATTAATAATCAAATTAATAAGTATGTGTACTGAGAAAAGATGTACACTAAGTTAATTCTGTATATGGAAATAGAATTTTCCAAAACGAAGGCTAAATCAGTTTGCCTTTCAATACTCTATTTTAAGTGAAATGTGGGGATAATTTTGTCTATATACCAATTTGATGGAATGATTACTGCTCAAAAAAAAAAAATGAGGTCTTTTTTTTATAAAATGAGTCAATTTTGAACGAGTTTTTAGCAAATCAAATACGAATTAAATTTTAATAATTTGCTTTTTTATAGTGTATATAAGTTTACAGGCTGAGTAATAAATTGTTAAAATTTGATTTAACAGTTGTTGAAAATCATTAACAGTTGTTGAAATTTGAGTAATTTCATTAATTGTTGAAAATTGTTAATTGTTGTGAAGAAAATCATTAATTGTTAATTAAATCATTAATTGTTGTTAGAAGGTTGATTTTGAGACACCTTCTAATCATGGACGATTCGAATTAATTTTCTCTCACACAGGTTAATGATTAATTAATGATTGGGAAAAGTTAGGGATCATGAAAATTTTTTCATGAAAATTTTATAATCCTTGGATTACCTAGATTAGTGTGTGGTGCTTTATTCTAAGTGTAATTTAATGGTCACAAAACTTTCATGATTATTTTCGTAAAAGGTTTTTCATGATACCTATCATTGCTGATAATGATTTTGTTGAAAATCAATTTAATTCTAACAATTAATGATTTAATTTCACAACAATTAATGATTTTTGTCTCTCAATTAATTAAGAATTACTTTCACAGGTTAATTCATAATTAGAATTAAATGATTTAACAATTAGGGCCTCGTTTGGGAAGCGACCCGTTTAGCCAAAAAGTCACTAAAGAAAACCAAAAAGCCAACAATTCATATCAAAAAGTCAAAGATTCTCTTTTTTCTCTACTTTTTGCACATCTTTTCGTAAAAAGTCAAAAATTTATCTCAAACATAATAATTTTTTTTAGCTCATATTTTAGCCAAATAATCGAAAAGTTACTAAATTAGCCTGTTCTCAAACGAGGTCTAGAATTAATTCACAAAATCATTAATTCACAACAATTAATTGTGAATTTTTGAAAAAATATTAAAAGTAAGTCATTTTTGGAAAAATAATGCAAAAATATTTTATTTGCTTTTTGGTCAACCAAACAACATAAAATGAATCAAAAATATTTTATGTTAAACCAAACGAAACCCAAATGTTAAATTATTTCGTTATAAATGTCATCATAATTCTAATTTTAAGTGTGAAATTAAATTTTAAGAGACGTGTTTAATTTTTTATAGTGATGACTTCCCATAAAAAATTAAAAAAATAAAAACATAGCAATGATGAATTTTTCATATTGATGACTTCCCAAATATAAAGTGTATAACGCTTATCATATTGATGAATTTTTTCATATTGATGAATTTTTTATAGTGATGACTTCCAAAAAAAAAAGTGTATAACGCTTATCATATTGAATTTTTCTCTTATAAATGTGACAGCCTCCGTTCCTCATTTGTTATTCTCTCTTTCTCCAAAAAAAAACCATGAATCGGCAAGAAATGCAAATTATAATTGAGAAGCAAGATGATAGAATACAGAAGCTGCAATCAACAGCTTTCCAACTAGCAAATTTTTACTTCATCTTTCAGGGAGTGATATCCACGGTGGTCTCAAATGCCTCATCCTCTGTCAAATGTCAAGACTGGTGGTTCCCCTTCATCCTCTCCTTCATCGCCTCTGCTCTCAACCTCTGCGCGTTGCTCATGATCGGAATCAAGTACAAAAGATCACTCAACCAACAAGATATAAATTGGCAACATTACCAAGAATACGAGCAGAGATTGGAACAAGCAAGAGGTCCAGAATAGGTTATAAACAACAACATTAACAATAGGATACTGGGGATCCATTTACTAAGAAACTACGATCGATTTATCTGTTCATGTACATGAGTTTTTTCGTTGGTTTTTCTTCATTAGCATTGTTTGGTTGCTGGTGGATTCGTTGTAAGGAAATTGATCTCAAGATGCTAAGTGGTGATGATAAATGTGTCAAACTTTGTGACGCTGAAAAGTGCATAAGAATCTGCCCTGAATATTGATGCTGCTCATCATGTGATGGAGTTATTAATTTGCTTCCTTGAATAAAAATCTTATTGGTGTGACTGTCTCTAGCATTCAAATAATAGCACCTGAAACCAGACGTAACTTTGATGGAATAGATATATCTAACTCTTCTCAAGTTACCATTCGTGACTTCTTCACTGCAACTGGTAATTTGAGTTCCATTAAAATGAATTTAAATGGCATACAAATTTTTTCTGTACCTTGTCTTTGTGGGTTATTTTGACAGTTGATGTTGTTGTTGGCCAATCATTTAACTTTTGTTCCCTCATATATAATAAATAAAACAAATGAAAACAGGTGATGACTGTGTGGCTGTCAAATCTGGTTGCTCTAATATTAATATTACAGGAGTTAATTGTGAACCAGGCCATGGTATAAGGTAGTAGAAACTCTCTCTTTGTTTATTTATTTATATTTTTCACATTTTTTTGGGAACATATAAGAGTGTTTTTCATGAGTAAAAGCTGAATTTCAGAGCACAAGGCCTATTAGGCTATTATCTTGACAAAAGTGTCCTTCATGGTCTAAATATTCTCAGATCAAAAGAAAAAAAGAAATCTAATCATTCGAAACAAAATTTATAAAAATAAAATTTTGAAAAAGCATTTCTCTCTATTTGCAGTGTGGAGGCTTAGGAGAGCATGGATCTCAACTCAAATCGATTACATCTGTGAAACCGTAGAGCCTGCATAAAAATAAATATATAAATTTAAAAATCACAAAATACCAAACAGGCCCCAAACAATGAGCAATATGAATTTCATATCTTTGTATCAAGTGCTAAGAAAATTACCATTGGTCGATCACAGCTACTCTTTGCCTGAAAATAAAATCATTAATTTTTTATTAAAACTTATGTATATATTTGTAAGTGTGCATGTGTAGTAAATATTTCAATGCATGAAGATTAATTATAACTTATTTTGTAATTGTTGGAGTCTAAGTGTGAGTCTGAGTCTGAGTCTGAGTCAGAGTTGTCATCTATGTAGCTTGATTTCCCCCACCAAGCTGAACCCTGATCATTGATATGTCCATTGCCATGGATATTGAGACCATCTACACTTGAGAAGTAAATCCAAGTGTTGCTTTAGCAATTTGACCACCCTTTTTTTTGGCCTGGTGCGATAAGAGTTCCTGAGATTTGCCATTAAAATGGCCAAATAAAGAAGTTTCACATATTTGCATATCACAAAATTAATGAACATTAATTTCCACACACAAAAAATGGGCAATGAACATTAACCTAATTTCTTACTTATTCTGTTGAGAAATTGTTTTTATGGATTGTAAATTGAATGAATGAACCATGTATATGATTCTCTCAAATACCGACACAAACACTCACTCACAAATAAATAGCCACACATTGCTTTATTTTTTATCACACCAAAAAATCAAAAAATCAAAAGTAAATAGCCACAAATTCTACCTGTATTTGGACATTTGGAGATTTGCAAGGACCCTCAAAAGCCAGAGGGTTTAGTAAGAATGTCTTGCCGCAGGGTACGTTTAGGGTTGGGGTGCCTCCACTAGCTCCACAAGTAGCTTTCCATGCTTTTACAAATGCCTATTTGAAATGCATATAGTTAATTTCATTTCTTTGTGAAATACAAACACTAAAAAGGATTAAAGAAAGAAAAATCGAGCAAAAAAACAAAAACAAAAGTGCACATTTATATAGAGAGAGGTGTAGGATTGAAGAACATACTTTGGTGTCATCCCTATGTCCATCTCCAGCGGCACCATATTGCATAACGTCAAATGTACTCGTTGGGAAGCTGTCTACTCCAAATGAAGCAATGCAAATTATCAAAAACAAGTTGAGTAGAGCCTGCATCGAGAAGAAGAACAGTTAAATTTCACATTCAAAAATAAATAAATAAAAATTATTCAATGCCCCTAATGAAATTGCTCCAACACCATCTATGAGACATTGAATAATTGCTTCCAACAAACTGATGTAAAGCTGGTGTTGGTGGAAATAATTACTAAAAGAAGGCAATAGATTTTTTCTCTTTTTTTTTTTTTTTTTTGGCTTGGCAAAAAAAAAAATGTTACAAGAGGAGGCAACACTAGTACTTTAAGTTGCTTAGGGATCAAAATGGTTGTTAGAAAAAGAAAAAGAAAAAGAAATTGTGATTCAGAATATGGGAATGGACATATATCTCACCATTCCATACATGCATACAACAATGATGCCCAAAAATAAATGTGTGAAATTGAAATTGTAATTGTAATGTGTAATAACCACTCTTCCATCATTTTTATACACAGTGATATCTGAAAGGGGTATAACATCCTATTCATTTAATTTTTGGACACAGTAACTTTATTGATCCAAATATAAAGTTTCTTCTTTAATTAACTGTATATTTTTTATTTCTTGGGAAAAAGAACTAAACGCTATATACTATGCTAAGAGAGGACTTGCTCAGTAACAACTGATGTGCAGCTTATTGGGCCCGTTTTGGGGCCCATTTTAATAATTCAAACCATTTTCTTTAGAAGATATCGAGTAGAACATACTTACAAAAAAAATAAGTTGATCAGATATTGGTAAAATCAGATATCGGTAATCTTTTTATTAATCTCTAATTTCAATGAAATCGAATTAATTGCCTTCATTGATATATTGCTGCATTTAGATGAAAATGAACGAGTTCAAATATTTCTTATTTCTTATCGATTCCTATCAAAAAAGAACAATTTGAATAGAATGTCCCTTCCTTTCTTCCTTTCTTTTTTTTTTTTTTTTTTTTTGAAATATTTAAAAAAATAAATGGCAAATGCAAGTGTAATTTGATGAAAGGGCTACCAATATCCAATTAACTTTTTTTTTTTTTTTCCAAGTATGTTCTATTTGCTATACTAAGTGAATTGTTCAGAATATTGAAATAGGACTCGAAATGAGCCCAATAAGTTATACAACAGTTGCTACTATGCGCTTTTGAAATGATATATTTGTTAACTTCGGTGTTGAAATCTCTTGGTACATTCATACTATAGATCTTGAGAAACTTCATTAATAATTTGGGAGGTTTGTCTTTACTCTTTTTGCATGTAATTGTGTATGAATTTAAATTGATTATTACATACATATGACGAAAATTGCATTTATACTTTTTGTTTTTAAGTTAAGTTGGATAAAATATCTTTAAGATAAGTACTGGAAAAAAAAATAAGAAAAAAAAAAAAAAGGTGCTATTTTTGAAGTAAACGTCTTATGAAATTTGCACCCTTGGCCACATTGGTGACACTTCTTGTTTTCTTTTTCTTTTTTTTAAATGAAAAAAAAATTAAATAAAATTTAACTTTACTAGTAAAAAATAAAATTTAACTTCTCCAGGTAAAGATCTTCCATTTTAGAATTTTAGGATAAAGATTCAAAAATACTAATCTCTTGTTTGAAACTACGCTTTTGTTAGAAACAATCCTTATGTTGTGTTTGGTGGGGGGATTTGAGGAGGGATTTTGAAAGGGAAAGAGAAAAGATGTGTGAAATTAGGTGAAATGTACGTATATTTTATTCACATTTCACCTAACTTTTCCTTTTCCCTTTTCAAATCCCTCCTCAAATCTTCCAACCAAACACAACGTTAGGGATCAATGTTAGGTTTGGTTGCCATGATTAATTTGAGAAAGATCATTTATTTTCCTTTTCTTAGGAATCAATGTTAGGTTTGGTTGCCATTGAATGATTAAACACAACTTGCACGAACAAGAACTATACACTAATTTGCGAAAAAGTAATGGCTTTGTTAAGCAATATATGATTCATTTGAATTAATACACCAAACTTGTAAAGAAATTGGAAGACAATCTTAATCATGGAGAGAAAAATAACCAAACCCTATAGACTGATACTGTGAATTTGTGACCAAACGTAAAATATCATATTATGAATGGTCATATGGTGTTTGGAATCTCCAATTTCAGTCGGGAAAACATCAAAAATCATAGGTAAAATTTTGGTGACGTGTAATGTATAGCAATATGAAACGCACAATATGTGTATCTTTACAAAATATTTTAAGCTGTTGATTTTCACATCATATTAAATCCAGTATTTAGATTTTTTAAATATTCACATTATGCATTATAATATTTACACAAGTTCACATCATTAAATTTATGGGCATTTTTCTCATCATGATCAAGTGAATATCCTCATTGTCTTTTATTTATGATTTTGTGAATGTTAACATGATAAAATTCGTGAACATTTTTTCATATAGCAAACGTCAACCTTCAAATTGTCAATGTAACCATTCATATTATGATTTAAATAGTTAAGTGAATATTCACATTGTTAAACATTCATATTGTGAAACTTTTTTTTTTTTTTTATTTTACATAATCACATATTCAAGTAAGATCTTATTTAACAGATCCCGTTAAATAGGTTTCAAAAATAAATACATATAACAAAAGTTATGCATTTTTCAAGTTAAATATACCCCCAAACAAAAAAGTCAAAAAAAAAAGTTCAAATTAGAGCACACCATAAGCCCATTTCAAGTTGCTAAGGGCTAAAAAATATCTATAAATGTAAAATTGTCCATAAAACAACTATGAAAATTAAGATTTGGTGAATCAAATTATAAAATAATAAGACTAATTAGAATACAAAAAATATTTTATGAACTAATTGAAATACAATTTCATGAAAAGGGAATTTCTATGATGTCATAAATAAAAACATCTTCATGAGTGTTCTATTTTAAAGTGAACAGTCCATATTAAATTACATCAACTAATACAAAAATTATATCATGATACTTATAATTAAAAAAAATGATTATTATGTTAATAAGGCTACACTCACCATATTTTTACATGATATCTAATGTGTGACAAACACAATGATTATTGTAATGATACCATATAAGCATCAATCATATTCAACTATTAATAATAGGAGTAGATTATGCGTGCTAAATGAAAAACGATATAAAAATATGATAAAGATAGAATTAATTTTTTATGAATAATTTTAATGGTGTCAATTATCAAAATCTCTCAAAAAATTTATACAATACTACAATATAAAATCAAAATTCAGTGGGTTCAATTGCGCCCACTACCTCATCCTCATGCATAAAGCTCCGCCCATGTTCACCATTCATGCATATATGCATCCATGTCACCAAGTGAGCACCCCCTACGATGGCACTGCAAAACCATATTTCGAAACAGCAAGTATAATATAAGAAAAGAAACTCAATACACAATAAATTCTGAATCTCAAAGTATCAATGAAATACGAATGCGAAAATATCATGAAACAGTATGGGTGGCAGCCAAATCATCTTTCTTATCTCTCTTTTCTTTGGGAGGTGGAGTGTTGGTATCAATGCAATCTTCTATAGAGAACCTATTTTGATCTATTTGGTAGAGTGTGGTCCAATTCTCTAAACAGCTGCCACTAGGAAGAATCCTAGTGTGGCGATTATAGAAACAACAAAAAAATGGATGCAAAGCGAGAAAGATATAAGGTGGAGATGAAAAGCTAGAGAGAGAGAGAGAAAAACAAACATGACTATCAAACAAAGTTATCTAGGATGAATAGAACATACTATATGTAGACATATCAATCTGCTCGGGAAGCTCCTTTATATCCACCTCAAACCTCTCCTGAACCTGCGATCAACCCAATGCACGTGTAATCAAGCCATTTAGAAATTGAACATCATTACTCATGCAAAAAATAAACCATAAAAGCTCCTCACCTGATTGAGAACATCAGAATCTGATGCAGACGAAACAAATGTGATTGCAAGCCCTTTCGTACCAAATCTACCAGCTCTACCCACCTGCAAAGAATTTGATAAGAAAGCTCAGGAATGATACAAGAAACGAGAAGCTGGCCTTGACATACAAGACAAGCTAAAAAACACTGCCTACCCTGTGCAGATAAGTATCTGCTGAATCTGGCATGTCATAGTTAATGACAATGTTAACACGTTCAATGTCGATTCCCCTACCAACCAGATCTGTTGCCACGAGTATCCTCTTGTGCCCCTCCTTGAAACCCTTGTAGCGTGTCAACCTACAAAAGTTAAAAGTGCATATATACATGAATATCCACATCAATGGAAAATATACAAGACAAGCTGCAGAGGAAAGTTTATAATTGGTAACTCTCTAGTAAGCTAAAACAATCTAAAAGAGAAATGAAGCGCAGCAACAAGATCCAATTAAAACTGGAACTCGACTTCCAAAAACCAAAAAAAAAGGAGTCAGTTCAAACAGCATTGTGCTCGAAATTGGATGACCAATTCTCCAAACCAAAGTGGTCTATTCGGATGATGGGTTAACAGTGAAACAAACCAAACCATAATTTATGACTGGAATTAACTGCTCCATGCCAAAAAAATGATAGCTGTCACAGCATAGCCAGTCTTAATGACAAGAGAATTAACAAGCATAATGTGGTACATGTAGATTCAGAACATGTCAGCAACTAAATGGCATATGTACTACTGAAAAAACAGCCATAAGTAAATGTGCATTTTCTAGAGGAATGTAAACATTTTTGCTATAATACAAACCTTTCTTCCTGGGACATACCAGAATGGATGCAGATTGATGGAAAATTACACTCCACCAGCAATTTGTTCAGCTCAGCAGCTCTGCTCACACTTTTGACGAATATAACAACATGATTGAAGTCCAGTGCATCAAGAAGGTCATTCAGCTTGCGGTTTTTCTCCAGCTCACTCAATTTGATATAGTGCTGACACAAGGAAAAAATGGAGAGGTAAGACAATGGTTAAAAATAAGGTAAAGACCAAAAACCAAACTTCCAAAGCAATACCTGTACAAGACCATGAAGGGTCAATTTCGCCTCGTCATCAACATAAATTTCCATTGGCTGAAAGGAAAAAATGTCACAGTAAAGCATATTAGGAGCCTTCCTGAAGGCAATGGAATCCAGCACGAAATGAATGATGGATGAACATCCCTTTAATCAAGATTCCGGTCCATCTGATTTGTCTCCTTGCAGATATTCTAAGTCACAAGAAGCAAGTCCACTGTTGCTCAACATATACACTATTATGTAACCAAAAAGAGCCACAGGTAAGACATCCGCCATCAACCCCCTTAAAAACCCACACTCAAGGCCTAAAGTAAACAAGAAAATAACTAGGGATGTGAACAAAAGAAAAAATAAGGTACTGAAGAATGAAGAGACTAACCCCACACATCAGACCTAAAGACCGATCTTTCTTCTGCCACTACCCCTCCCCTATCACATTACATGCCTAGGTAGAATATTGAATAATAGGCATAAACAAAATGCAAAACTGAAAGCATAGAAGGCAGCAAGCCTGCAACCACTGCATTCCTAACTATTTATCGCCAGCAGAAAGCTGACATTTATGGAAAAGGATTCTTCTAAATTCAAGTAGAACTGGTCATGGGACATTACATCTTGCATAAATTTCTTGCAAACAGGACGGATTTCCTTGCTGAGTGTTGCAGAAAACATCATAACTTGTTTGTCATGAGGAGTCATCTTGAATATCTCCTGCACATCTCTCCTCATGTCTGCAGTACATATGAAGCAAAGAAATTACAAGGTATCAGAAACCTTAAACAAATCATGTGGTAGTCGTGGTGTTTTGGGGGGGGGCTGGGGTTAAATGGGGAACATACCAAGTGACTCGAGCATCTTGTCACATTCATCAAGGATAAAATGCCTCACATTCCTCAGAGAAAGATCCTTTTCTCTAGCAAGTGCCAGTATTCTTCCAGGTGTTCCAACAACAATGTGAGGGCATTCATTCTTCAGTAGGTCCTTGTGAATTTTGATACTGACACCACCATAGAAAACAGCAACCTTGATGTCTGGCAAATAAGTGCTGAACCTCTCAAACTCATGGCAGATCTGCAGTAATGATAACCACCAAAAAGAAAGAAAACTAATAAGATAGAAATTGGATTGTCTATGCATACATACATGTCTGTGTGCGTTGTTTGAGGAAGAGAGAGTAATAGATAAGGGTTTAAGCCCTAAGATTTAGATATACGCCTGGTAAGCTAATTCCCTTGTATGACATAGAACAAGGGCAGCAACTTGACCTGCAACAGGCTCAATTTGCTGCAATGTTGACAGAACAAAAACAGCAGTTTTCCCCATCCCAGATTTCGCTTGACATATGACATCCATACCCAATATTGCTTGAGGGATACACTCATGTTGCACTGATGAAGAGCCAAAGAAAATCGGAGGGAAGGAACCCTCAGTTTTAATTGAAAGCTTTACCAAACCATTTTACTTCTTCAAAATCAAGAGTATGATAATAGTTATTTACCTGAGAAATGTAAAACCAAAATTGTTGAGGTTGCAAGAAGCTAATCGTCAAAAAATAAAAAATAAATATTGGAAGATGAAAGAAAGGAGAAAAAAAATAGGCAGCTACCCAGAACATGATTTTAAGACAATATTAAGTATAATGTGTCGACATATTCAACACCAGCAAATAACAACAATAATAATCACTATCTATTTAAAAATAAGCCATAATATCTAAAACTTACCAAAGTGAAACTAAGTAATAGGAGATCCATGACAACCACAACCAGAAAGATATATATATATATATATATATAGAGAGAGAGAGAGAGAGAGAGAGTTCAGAAGTAATTTTCAAAAAGTACAAATCTTATGCGTTTCAATTACAGATGCTCATCTTTCTTTAATCTAAATTCTACAAAAGCCTAAGAAGACAGCTAGACATCAACAGATGGATGAACATAACATTATGAACAAAACTGAAAGAAAAACAAAATAAATAGTTATTCTAAGCCATAAAAAATCCATTTGAAAATGGGGAACATACCAAGTGACTCGAGCATCTTGTCACATTCATCAAGGATAAAATGCCTCACATTCCTCAGAGAAAGATCCTTTTCTCTAGCAAGTGCCAGTATTCTTCCAGGTGTTCCAACAACAATGTGAGGGCATTCATTCTTCAGTAGGTCCTTGTGAATTTTGATACTGACACCACCATAGAAAACAGCAACCTTGATGTCTGGCAAATAAGTGCTGAACCTCTCAAACTCATGGCAGATCTGCAGTAATGATAACCACCAAAAAGAAAGAAAACTAATAAGATAGAAATTGGATTGTCTATGCATACATACATGTCTGTGTGCGTTGTTTGAGGAAGAGAGAGTAATAGATAAGGGTTTAAGCCCTAAGATTTAGATATACGCCTGGTAAGCTAATTCCCTTGTATGACATAGAACAAGGGCAGCAACTTGACCTGCAACAGGCTCAATTTGCTGCAATGTTGACAGAACAAAAACAGCAGTTTTCCCCATCCCAGATTTCGCTTGACATATGACATCCATACCCAATATTGCTTGAGGGATACACTCATGTTGCACTGATGAAGAGCCAAAGAAAATCGGAGGGAAGGAACCCTCAGTTTTAATTGAAAGCTTTACCAAACCATTTTACTTCTTCAAAATCAAGAGTATGATAATAGTTATTTACCTGAGAAATGTAAAACCAAAATTGTTGAGGTTGCAAGAAGCTAATCGTCAAAAAATAAAAAATAAATATTGGAAGATGAAAGAAAGGAGAAAAAAAATAGGCAGCTACCCAGAACATGATTTTAAGACAATATTAAGTATAATGTGTCGACATATTCAACACCAGCAAATAACAACAATAATAATCACTATCTATTTAAAAATAAGCCATAATATCTAAAACTTACCAAAGTGAAACTAAGTAATAGGAGATCCATGACAACCACAACCAGAAAGATATATATATATATATATAGAGAGAGAGAGAGAGAGAGAGTTCAGAAGTAATTTTCAAAAAGTACAAATCTTATGCGTTTCAATTACAGATGCTCATCTTTCTTTAATCTAAATTCTACAAAAGCCTAAGAAGACAGCTAGACATCAACAGATGGATGAACATAACATTATGAACAAAACTGAAAGAAAAACAAAATAAATAGTTATTCTAAGCCATAAAAAATCCATTTGAATAAATATCTTGCCTTCAGATGGATGCTCAAATCCAGAGTCCACAATAGCCCACAGAAGCTCTGGCTTCAAAAGAAAATCTCTGAATACGGAGCTGTGAATTCCGACATAGCCCCTACAAAAAATAAATAAATAGGAGAATGAATCAGAAATTTAGAATATATGATAACATTTATCCAGACTGAAACATCACACAATAAGATTTATAAAGATTGGAACATCACTGGAGAAAGGCGCAGACTTGACAATTTATACCAGAGCAGAAGCATCTACAAAAATACGACTTAGAAGAAAAATGCAATTTTCTTGTAAAACACATCACTTGATAATAAAATCAGTGGAGAGACCTGAAGTGTCAAGTGAAAGCAGAATATCACAGACCCAGCACCTCACCTCCACCCGCTCCCAACACAAGGAAGAAGGAAACAGAAAAAATACGAACTTTGACGTATTATAAATTGTAATGACAAGCCTTTATTATTTCAGAAGATCATAAAAAACAAAGTAACTAAATGTGTAACAAAAATGCAAACAGTCGGCAACAAATTGCTGTACAACTCTTACTTTGGCATATTCTACAACAGAACACCATACTTAACTATTTCCAAATTGATAAACATGAAAAAGAATTTAAAGACCTTATAAATCTCACCAAGAAATATATTTGGTCAAAACATACTCAATTTATGATACCAAGTTTAATATTTTTGTGATAACCCGAAAAAGATCCAAGGAATAATTACAGCCTAGTTTACATCTCCAAGTGAAAATTCCTGGAAATAACCAAATAGAAACAAAGCCAAAAAGCATAGTTTAAATCCCAGTTTCAGTATCAAAGATCGAAACTTCCATGTAAACACACGTCCACTAGCAATAAATCAACAACACAAAAACACACGTACATATACATATATATAGTTGGAAAGTGAGCTAAGAATTGAAATTTTGAACTGACTTCTTGGCGGATTCACCGTTGACTTTGGCGGCAACAGAGTCGGGGACTTTCTCGTCTTCTTCGTAGTCGAGAAGCTCTTCCTCGTAAGCATCGTTGTCCTTTGTTTCGCCCCTTCTAAAATCATATAAGAAAAATTTAAGAGTTGCGTTAGGGTTACGAATTCAAACTAGAAAGAGACTTAGAGATTTTGATGGTTCACCTTCGAATCTGTAACAAGGTTGGGTGGGGTTAGGGTTTGAAAAATCTGCAGAGAAAAATTGTTAGGAAAATATATGAATGAAGAGAGAAACCTCAGGCAGTGAGAGAATGATAGGGTTTCGTTTTTGCCTCGAGTGGTCGATTATTATATAAAATTATTTGTGCCCACATTTATTAAAAACAAAAATGATTTATTTATCTTGCGATCGCTTGGACGATCATTCGGATAATCGATGCAATCTTCGTGTAATTGTCATTTTCATTGATTGTAGCTGTTACTCCGATTGTCGGATGACGGGCAAGATTTACATCAAATGATTGATTAAATTATCGACATATATAAATTCAAACAATTTAAACAGGTCCAGATTTGGAAATATAATATTATTCTATAAAAAAAATTGTTACAATTTTACCGTTGCGGTCAAAATTTATATTTTTAAAAAAAATGTATCATTTTATATTTTAGTAAATTACATTGATTTTTTTTTTTTAAGGTATGCCAATCATTAAAGTAATTACTCATTGTTTTTAAAAATTCATCAAATAGTACATGTACTCACGTGGCCTTAAAAATTAATGACAAATTGAGAAAATAAAATAGTATATTGACATTGTTTTACGAATCTTGATACATGTTTATTGCTTAACTGAGACTTATGAGTTATCAATTTTTGTTTTACTTCTCCTAAATGTAGAGCTAAGATCTTTGTTAAGCAATTTTTCTTTTAATCCATTGTTTCTGTAAGTCTGTCGTCACATGATGTGAGATGAGAATCTCAAAATAAATAAATTGCACATTAAGACCAAAAAAATAAATAAATAAATTCAAAAGAGAGGATCTGACGCCTCCCAAATGCAATGGGATGCACCTAGTTAGTCTTGTTCCTCCCAAGCATCAAAAGATCACTTATCTCTCTGATAAATATACATTTACTTGGAATTTTTACAATTTCAAATTTATATTATTCTTTACATACTAATTTCTGGAAACAATATCATTTTATTCAACCACTCATATGCTGATCACATTGAATGCGTGTTCTAGTGATTGCAAGAGGCTAAGCAGTCACCAATGGCCATCTGAGTAATTTCTAAAAGCTGTGTATGAAATCATTCAATTGCTTCTGAAGCAAATGGGTTGCCACATATTCAAGATGAAACACATATAAAACATGGGTCTTCCCCTAAACCGGTGCCACTCAGCCGAGGTTTCCAACAGCTACTAGCAACCATCTCAACCGCAATATAAATCCAAATCTAAATTATTTGACAAAAAATACTTCAAAGGTGAAAGATGTCCTTTGCATACTTCATGTGAAATCTTTGGCTTTCACTCCTTGCAAAACTGTTAGGCCTCTCGGCCTTTAATTCAAACAAATAATGATTCTATTTCTTAACAGCTTATATAAAGTTAAAAGTTGATGACAAATAAGTAAAAGTTTCCGGACAATCATCCTTTCAACTTATTTATGCTACTTTTTACTCCTAAGAGCTATAATAATTAGCAAATACTCTCACAAATATTCCCAAAATGAAATATAAAAACAAAAGTATAAAGTAGCCCCTAATAAGTTGCAGCAACGGAGTAAATATGCACGCATTCAGAGGGGTACGCACACCACAGGCCAAGAGCTTTTCCTATCACATATTTTAGCAAATCTGGAGCCAAGCATCATAAGAGAATTCCAAAAAAAAATGCCCACAGTAACAACACCCCCTGGACTTTGTCATAATTTAACATTAATTTCACAGTCAACCCAAAAATCATTCAAAATATTATTTGTCACAAAACAAACCAAACCAGACCAAGTGAAGCTTGACCGCCAAAAAAGGGAGCACAAAGGAGTAACATTGTAGTCATATAGAGAGCAGCAGCTTCTATTGAAAAGCTTTCAGAAAGAAAAAAAAAAATTAATAAAAAATCTACAAAAGAAGTTATACAGAGGTCCACAGAGTCTTGGTTTGAACATTGGGATCTAATACACCACTGAATGAGACTCCCCCAAATTACTTAGCTGCTTGCTCTATAACAACACTTTTTTTCCATGCTGCATCTGACTCATTAATTTTCAGTGGAGGCAATGAAAACATGCTTACTGTTGAACTTTCACTTCGAATCTTATTCAAGACCTCCAACGCTTTTAAGGTTTGCGTCATGTACATACTCTATGTTTTTAATTTCTGCAAGTTCTTCAGGAACTTCCTCGAGCCTGCCTTCACTTGTGGGAATAGTCGGGGTGTTGAGCTCTTCTTTCCCTTTAGCAGCTTGATATGATGCAGCCAATTGCTCATTCATTGAGAAAAATGGATCAAGCATTCTCTCACACTCCTTCACAAGCTTGTTAAGAATGTCAGTTGTGAAGCATGGTTCATGCAAAACCTTTTGGATGAAAGGCAATCGAATTAGGGCACCACTTCGTTTGTCATATTTCTTCAGTATCTTCACCAGTCCTGTGAGGAGCAAAGTTGAGTTAAAAACAATCATTTCCAGCTTTCAATAAAAAGAAGACATCAACATTAGCATAGCAAAATCTTTTATCAACTTAAAACCATACTCAAACCTTGATTTTACCTTGTCAATAAATAATAAACCTACAAGAATAAAGCCCTAGCCCACCACAACCTTAATTCCAATTCCCTGACTTAAGGCAAAGCCCTACATCAGATCCTTTTTGAAATCTCTAATCCAATCACTACTTCCTTTCAACACCATTTTTTGCTATGTTTTCTTCTTAAGAAGTCATGAGAGATAATGCCTTCATAATGGATACCTACCAATAGATAAACATGCATAGGCATATGCAGAGCATATTCCATCATATAGAAAAGTTCATCTTCATATTTCAAACAGAATTTGACAGTAGATTGCTTGTATTTCATATTTCAACAAACTTGATGATCTTAAAGAAACCATATGGGCAGCCAAATTTTGTGTTTTCTTACTTTCACATCAAATACAAGTAAGTTTCCCATTACATACATATCCCTCAATGAAAATAACCTAACTAAATTGTGGAAGAAAGTGAACAAGATCACCCCTGAACAAATCTCCTCATTTTTGCAACCCTCAAGTGAACAAAAGCTTTGTCCCAATTAATCTAAAGCTATGTTTGGTTGGGGGATTTGGGAAGAAATTTGGAAAGAAAAAATAAAAAAGTGTGTGAAATTATGTGAAGTGAAATTATGTGAAATGTAAGTACATTTTATTCACATTTCACCTATATTTTTCCTTTTCCTTTCCCTTTCCAAATCCCCTAACCAAACACAGCCTAAGGAAATATGTTATCAAACTTCAACTCAATGTTAAGAAGTGATCTGGTACTAACATAGTACCTAAACAATGAGTGGGAGGCAGTAAACAAAATTTCATAACAGGTGCAATTTCAAAGAAGTTCAATACGGGCCATTCACACAGAGGACAATTCTGGGTTCATCCACTAGATCATTTGATGCTAGATTATCCACCACTTTATACAAGTTATTACAACTTTTAAGGTAAGAGGGAAAAAGTACCTGTATAGTTAAGGGCACTGTAATTAAACAATAGAACCATCTCTCCATGAAAATCTACAATCTCCCTCCCTACAGTCATCAACTCTTCATTTGAATCCTGAACCTCTGCTACCCTATCTTGCAAAACCTGTACTCCAATCAAAACAAAAGTGAAGAGAAAAGAATTGTTTCAATACATCATCACTGTGCAAATCTGCTCCCTTCTCACCAGAAGGTATGCTACATGGCATCAAATATTTTCCATATAAACATGCTAAAAAACAACAAAAGGAAAAAATAAACAAATCAATACATAGATAAGGGCATGCTGCTCATTGAAGCTTGCTAAACAACAAAATATAGGCCAGGAGCACGTCCTGGTGTTAAACTTAATATAATACTTGATAACCAAACCAAATATAATACTTAATATAACATTCGATGAGCGCAAACCTACTTGAATTATGACTTTTTAAAAAGAAAATTAAAGAAATGAAAATGCACAATTGAAGCAAAGTTATCAAATTATAACATTTTGATACTGTAGCATACTCAAATTATTATTATTTTCACACTAACTATTGGAAAATGCTCTAACATTTCCCTACACTATTTTCGTGCATATGATTAGATGCATGTATGTATACATATGAAATTCAATACATATATATACACAAATTTAATATGTATGTATGTATGTTTGTATGTATGTATGTGTGTGTATTGAGAATTAGATTAATTAGATCAAAATTCAACTCAAATAATTCAACGAAGAAAAAAACAAATCAATAATAAGTTTCCACTTGAATCAGAAATTAGATTAATCAAATTACAAATAAAAAAATGGATAAATACCTTTAATCTGATGACGTACTCTTCCTCTTTATCAACGAAGAAACCATTGAACTTGTCAATCTCATCCTCTAAGAGCCTCACAAAATCGATCACCTCCTTCGTCACAACCTCCTCCTCCTCCGCTCCGCCGTCGTCGGTCAATTTGCGGCGTTTAACGACGCTACTAGTAGTACAACTAGTCTCGCCATCTTTGGGGTAGATCAGACGCAACTGCTTCTTGAGATCCTTGTAGGTCAAGAACTTGTCTCGCCATTCAGGAAAGGTTTGATCGATTAGTTCGCAGAGATGCTTCCAGAATTTCATGTTCGTCGCGTTTGGATTCCAAAACTCGGTCTTTTCGTGCGTGGTGTCGCAGAGATGAGCATATACAGATAGATTTCGTGTATTGTATTGTATGTATAGGACAAGGGTTGTTTAGAAGAGAGAGAGAGAGAGAGAGAGAGAGCGAGAGGTGAGAACGAGAGAGAGAGAGATAATGATTGAGAGATATGATGCGGAGGAACAGAACCTTAGAATATGCGAGGAACAGAATAAAGAATATCCTATTTCTATCTTGTCAAAGGCAAAATGGATATATCATCGTCTTCGGTTATATGCTCTTCGTTTTGACCGTTAGATTTTGTTGGATTTGGATTTGGATATGGATTGGATTGGTGTCAAGTCAAGCATGTTTGGCAAATTTTCAATGATCTTAAATTTTTTTTTTTTTTAACATGAATTACACTATGTAATTTAAAAAACAATAGTGACAGATGCCTCGAATTCGATGTCTTGAATTTGGCTCGACTGCTTTTTTTTTTTTTTTTTTTTTTTTTTTTTTTTTTTTTTTGCCGTGTTAGTTTTTTTTTTTTTTTTAAGTTTAATATAAAATATTATACATTTTTCATCAACTCATCATATAAAATTAATAAAATTTAACCAACAGTTTAACTAATCAGTCAATTTTATCACTTAATCAATCCAACTTAATTGGCTGATCAGTTAGACTGTTGGTTAAAATTCGTTAATTCTATATAATTTTGTACGATGAGTTAGAATAGGATGTCTAGTTTTTTGGCACACCCCTGTATATAACCACTTTTAAAAAAAAATAAAAATAAAATAAAAAACCAACACAACCTAACACATAAAATTAAATTAAATTAAAAAAAATTAATCAGTCAATTTTATTACCCAATCAATCCAACCCAACTCACTTACAAAATGTCTAATTTTTTGGTACACCCTTATACATAATCACCCCTATAAAGAAAAGAGAGGAAAAAAAAATTTAAAAAAAAAAAACCAAACTAAAACAGCTTTGGAGAAAAAAAAAAAAAAAATTGATTTAGAGGCAAATTCGAGCCTCAAATTCGAGGCCTGAATCATTTTTGTTTAAAAAATTATAAACATTTTTTTATTTTAAAAAATTATTTACCAAAATTAATTCAAAAATAAAATTTTTAATTGTCTGTATATATCGTGCTAAAATTATTTAAATTACTAATTAAAATATATTTTTGATATCATTAAATACTATTAATTAATTTAATGACTTATTAATAAAAATGACTATTTGTTATAAAATTAAAACTTCAAGCGATGATATGTAATTTTCAAAATTACATAAATAATTTATATTTTAAGTAAATCTCAAAAAGTGTATTTATAATTTATTCTTGTTTAAGTCTTTTTTGAGAAGCACACAAATAAGTTTCTTATTAGATTATTGGCTTATTTTAGTCACATTATTTCTCTATTTTCCTGCGTTTCTTTTTGTAATAAACAAAAAAAAAAAAGCATCTTATATGTTGCGGAACTTTTTTCATAAATCACGTTTCTAACACTTTTATACCATAAAACCTAAATTATTTTTTATTATCACATTAGGCCCCATTAAGTGTAGTAAGATTAAAGTACTCTCTCTCTTCATTCACTACAAGAAAAAACACTTTTGGCGACCACCTATTTTTTTGGTCGCAAATAGTCCACTTTCTGCGACTAAAATTTAACTTTTGGCGACCACAATTTTTTGGTCGCGGAAAATCACCTTTTGGCGACCAAAAAAAAAAGTTGGTCGCGGAAAGTATACTATTGGCGACCAAAGGCTTTTTTGGTGGCGGAAGATCACCTTTTGGCGACCAAAAAAAAAGTTGGTCACGGAAAGTATACCCTTTGGCGACCAAAAAAAAAAGTTGGTCGCAGAAAGTATACTATTGGCGACTAAAGGCTTTTTTGGTCGCGGAAGATTACCCTTTGGCGACCAAAAAAAAAAGTTGGTCGCGAAAAGTCTACTATTGGCGACCAGAGGCTTTTTTTGTCGCGGAAGATTACCCTTTGACGACCAAAAAAAAAAGTTGGTCGCGGAAAGTTATGGCAGGATAAATTTAAAAAAAAAATGATACTACAGTAATTACATGCTATTTTTCTATTTAGGCATTAAAAGTTTTATAAAATAATATATAACCCAATTTTTATGGGTTATATATTTTTTTTCTCAAATATGAACAAGAAGTATGTTATTGGCAGAGTGGATTGGGTGCATGGTGACTCCTTGGTCAGGAGTTCAAGTCCCAGGGAGCACAAAAGAATTATTTTTTTTGGGTCAAGGCGCTGACTTTTGGCGACCAACTTATCTTTGGTCGCTAAAAGTTTACTTTTGGCTAATATGAATTGGACTTTTCGCGACCAAAAAAGTTGGTCGCGAATGGTCACTTTTAGCGACCAAAGGCTTTTTTGGTCGCAGAAAACTATCTGTGACGAGGCTTTAGCGACCAACATATTTTGGTCGCGAAAAGGTTTTAGCGACCAAATATGGTACTTTTCGCGACCAAACATGTTCGTCACGGAAAGTGTTTTTTCTAGTAGTGATTCTAAAAACAAAACCATTCATATCCCTCACATTATCACTCAAAAAAAATGTATCAACTACCCACCACTATTTAATGTTCCCACAGCTTTACTTTAAAAAAATGCATTAATTACATACCATTATTTAATGTTGATATATATTGTACACACAAAATTAAACATGATTTTTTATTGATTGTCATTATGTTTTGGTAGTTTTCATACATCCAAATGTTGACTGTACGTGATGACGTGAATGTGAATGTTCACATCAGATGATGTTGTGATAAAGGTGATGTTAAGATTCACATTAGCATTACACCAAATTACACAATTACAAGCCTCAACTTTTATTCAAATATAAACATGACGTGAATGTTCACACTAAAACATATGATATTAACATTCACGTCATCTGATATTAACATTATAAACATTAACATTTGTATTCATATTTATATAATTTAATGTGAATATTCACGTCATCTGATGTGAACATTCATATTCATGTCATCTAATATGAATATTCATGTCATCACGTACAGTCAACATTTGAATGCATGGGAACTATCAAAACATAATGACAATTAATAAAGAACCATATTTAATTTTTTATATGTAATGTATATCAACATTAAATAGTGGTGTGTAGTTAATGCATATCAACATTAAATATAAAGGTATAAGAGTCTAAGAAAATAATGTAAATCAAGAAAAATGACCTTATAGAATAAAGGTGTAAATACATGGGACTAAATGGGTCATAAATATCCTTTATGAACTTCCTAGGTTAGAACACTCCTAAATAAGATTTATCAATAAAAATCGCCGTATGGTATACCTAAAACAACCCTTATGACATACAAATTGATCAATTAGTTCTTTGCTAAAAAATAAAAATTAAAATTAATATGTTTGGTTTGAGTTTTCTGAATTAAGTTTTTTTGAAAACTGAGTTTTTTTATTTTTCGTGTTTTTTTGTTTTTAGTGACTATTTTTTTAATTTTAAGCATTTTTTTTACTTTTTTAAATGTACCTTATTTAGATGTATGTAAAAAGTAAAAAAATTGTAAAAAAAATATTTTAAAAAATTAACGAATAAGTAAAAATACAAAAAACATACTAAATTTTGGTATTTTTTATATTTTTGGTATTTATTGAATTTTTAAAAGATTTTTTTACAAAAATTATACTTTTTATGTGTATTTATGTTAAGTGTGTCTAAAAATTAAAAAAAAAATTACTTAAAATATTAAAAAAATTCAATAAAAACAAAAAAATATGAAAAATAAAAAAGTAGAATTTCTTAAAAACTGTTTTCAAAAAAACGAAACCAAACAAGTTGATTCCAAGTTTTTAATGGAAAAGTTAATTGTTTTGGAAGATGGATTTTTAGTTAAAAAAATTAAAAATCGCTACCAATATCACATTATTTTTTCAACTTTTCTGTGTATCTTTTTATAAAACATTAAAAAATCAACTAAAATAATTAATTCTCAAACCCTTAATCAACAAGCAAATGTCTATTTGGGAAGAACTAAAAAGGCATTAAAAATAATTATCCCAGTAACAAAAAAATATATATATATAATTTTAACAATTATTAAAAAAAATAAATTTTAGAATCGGAAAAACTAAATTAAGAAATTAGAAAAAGTCAATCCCAAACTGTCTAATAAATCGAGTAATAGAAGTGGGCTTTACCATTTCAGCAGTTGATATGTATATATGAGGGATTCTATTTCTACCTAAAAAATAATTTAGTACGTTTAATTAAAATTTTAAAATTTTAATTTTTATTATATTTTATTATAAAATTTATTAATAAGGACAATATATATTAAATTTTAATTTTTTTTTTATAATGCACCCTAATTATTTATACATATTCTTAATATTCAAATTTTTCAGATTCATTCCAAAGTTTCAATTATTTTTTCTTCTTCTCCTTACTCTAAAACTCCAATCCACTTATCAAAAGTCACCATTATTGAGAGGGTAATTTTTGGTGAAAATTGGGCCGAGCTATGAAATGGACTTTATGGCCCCAAAGTACGACGGACCAGGTAAAATGGGCCAAGAAGTTACTCCGGCCCATGAGAAATAAAGTTACTTCGGTCAAAAGAGGTGAAGTTACTTCGGCTCAGGAATTGTAAAGCTACTTCGGTTTGGACAACTTGAGTTAGTCCGGTCATGACGTATTCTGGATAGATCGGTCAAGACCTTGCTACTTGGTAGCTCGGTCCCAACATATCATGGTTCATGCATGGGAGAACCGAGATGAGGAGTGAAAGGAAGGGCCGAACTAAGGATAGTTCGGCCTACCTCGTGGCTCAGCTTAGCCAGTTTACTTCGGTTAAATAGTAGTTCGACCGTAGTTAAAACCATCTCACTTGGTTTAAGCAGTGGGGGGTGTAAAAGGATAAGCATTATCCTTTAGGAGTATGAATCCTAGGAGGACTCTGCATGGAGAAATAACAGTCCTACTAGGATTGTGCCACTCGAAACCTATAAAAGCTCACAAGCATCACCTTGGAGAAGGTAACATAACACAACATACAATTTTTCTTCCTGAACACATTGAGCTTTGTCTATTTGTCAAGTTTTCTGACTTAAGCATCGGAGAGGTTTCCGACACACACCCGCCGGCTAGCTCACGTTTGTGTTTTCAGGTGACAAAGCGACGTCGTACGGAGGAGCGTGGACTTAGTCAACAGGATTATACGAGGAGAATTATTTCTTCCCCGTACAATTGGCGCCGTCTGTGGGAAAACCAGACAGAACAAAACCTCTTGATTAAAGCTTCTCCCCTTTACAATCAATGGCACACATTAAAGAATTACCGCAGTCCACCGTCGACGGACAAACTCCAGAAGGGGGCGCAAGGCGTGAAGGATTACCTTCTGTCCCTCCCATGGCGGATTTGGAGCCCCAACGACATACCTCCAGGAGGGATGCTAGGGGAAGGCGGAATAACAGCCCCCATCGCTCTCATTCACAAAGTCCAGACAGGCAAAGACGGAGGATTGACCCTCAGGCTCTGGAAGACCGTGTGAAAGAACAAGATGAATTGATAAAGAAGATGGCGGCAGACATGGAGGCCTTGAGACGCCAGATGAAGAAAAAAGAAGTGGCGACAGGAGAGGGGCGCAAAAACAAGACGCCCCCTCACCACTCAGAAAATCGTAGTAGGAATACTACACCCTCGCAAGGAGAGAGTAGAAGTCTCAGGACAGGCGACACTCAATCCTGGTCTTCCAGAACTCGTCACTCCAGGTCTGAGAGGACGAGATCTGAAAGGTCATACACTGAAGGAAGCACATATTGGCCCTCACATTCGCACCAAACCAGATCTAAACAGAAAGAATTACCCATATCATCTGACTTACGAACCGTGCTCGAAGAGAAAGCACGATGCAAGGAGGATGCCAGGGCAAGGAATCCACATAGAGTTTCAGCCTTGCAGCGGTTGGCTCCTCGGACGCATGGAAGCGTCGAGGTGGGAATGCCAATACCGCGCCCTGCCTATGAACCGACGGACAAGGCATTAGCAAGACTGCAGACTTCACCGTTTGTTCCAGCGATCGAAAACGTGCCCCTACCATCAGGCTTCCTTCAGCCGAAATTCACCACATATGAAGGGAAGACGGACCCGTACTCACACTTGAGCCACTTTCGCCAAGTCATGGCTGTATACAGGCGAAACGAGGCCTTAATGTGCATACTTTTCCCATCAAGTCTTGGCGACCTAGGCTTGACTTGGTTCGAGAAACTTCCTGAGGGCAATATAGCCTCTTGGGCGCAATTAGCAGAAGCGTTCGTAACAAGGTTCCGAACGAACACTAAAACCCCGGTGGAGATTGACCAGCTTCTCTCCATCGACATGGGCGAAAAAGAGACCCTCAGATCTTACAACAGTCGCTACTGGGAGACATTCAATCAGATAGGGGACTACCCCACCAATCTCGCCATTGCACAATATAAAAGAGGCCTTCCAGTTGAGAACAGACTGAGGGACTCAATTACCATGACGCCACCCCTCACTATGGAAGCCCTGATGGAAAGAGTGCATCAGCACATCAGGGTAGAAGAGGATGGCGCACGTTCCAAAGCAAAATCTAGTGCGACCGCAGTACCGGAAAAGAAGACATCAGCAAAGGTCAATATAGTAGATCGTCAAAGCAAAAACGGGCGTGGCAGACGAGATAACGGAGAAGACCCGGATAAAAGATGGTTGAGAATCTGCACTGCCATAACCACAGTGTTCAAGAAACCGATATATCGGATTCTTAGCGAAATAAGAGATGAGCCTTTCGTCAAGTGGCCAGCCAAGCTAGGAGAAGCCCAGAAGGACTATGACGAAAAATCGCGGTGCACCTTCCACAAAGAAAAGGGACACCGCACGGAGAATTGCACACCATTGAGACAACACTTGGAAGAGTTGGTGGCAGCAGGCCACTTGGACAAATATATTGAAGGAGGGACGCAACCAGCCCCCCAAGATCACAATAACCCCAACGGAATGCCAATCGACGCCCCACCTCAAGGCATTATCAATGTAATACATGGAGTCTTTGAACCTGAGCGTGTATGCGAGCTCAGGGGATCAACCAAGAAGGCTGAGCACTTTAGAGAAGTGTTAAGTGCACAACCTGCCATCAAGAAGGGGAAAACAGAGGCAACAAATGTAATGTCTTTTTCGGATAAAGACTTGGATCGAATATACTGTCCTCACAATGATGCCCTAGTCGTCACTCTCCGAGTCAAGGATTTTGACGTCAAGCGGATTCTGATTGACCAGGGTAGTTCATGTGAAATCATGTACTACGACACATTTAAACAACTGAAGCTACAAGACAAAGACTTGGCGCCTGCAGTCTCTCCCCTAATTGGATTCAACTCCATGCCAGAGTGGCCCGTCGGCAAAATAATTCTTCCAGTCAGCGCAGGAAGCGTAACAAAACAAGTGGAGTTCTGGGTATTAAAGGTCCCCTCCACTTGCAACATCATCTTGGGCAGAACATGGCTACACGCCATGCGTTCGGTAGCGTCATCCTACCATCAGGTAATGCGGTTCCCCAACGACACCGATATAATTGAAGAAGTATATGGAGATCAGATCATGTCAAAACAATGTTTCGCCACGGTAAATGGCAGCCGCGCTGCCAAAGGATACGTTCATTCGGTGGAGGAACCTGAAAGTAATGAACTATTCGCGGACGTCGGTAAAGAGGCTGATCAGAAAGCGGTGGAGGACTTGGTGGAGGTAAAAATAGATGAGAAGAACCCGGATAAGTTCTTCTTGCTTGGCTCATCGTTGTCCAGCGCTGAGAGATTAGAGGTCTTGCAATTCTTGACCTCTAACATCGAAGTGTTTGCCTGGACGCCCTACGACATGCTAGGCATTGATCCAAACTTCATCAGTCACCAACTCAATGTCCACCCATCCGCCAGACCAGTCATTCAACGCACACGCAGATCGGCACTCCACCACGCCGAAATAGTGGCAGAAGAAGTAGGCAACCTGCTGGAGGCAGGAGCAATTAAAGAAGTGCACTACCCAAGATGGATCTCCAACACAGTCGTAGTGCCAAAGAAAAATGGCAAATGGCGAGTCTGCGTCGACTACAAAACAGTCAACAAGGCGTGCCCAAAAGACAGCTTTCCTCTACCGCGGATAGATCAACTAGTGGACCTAACGGCGGGGCACAACCGACTTAGCTTTCTGGATGCATACAGAGGCTATCACCAAATCGCCATGCATGAACCGGACCAGGAGGTCACATCTTTTACAACTCCAAGAGGATTATACTGTTACAAGGTCATGCCCTTTGGCCTAAAGAACGCAGGGGCAACATTCTAACGGATGGTCACCAAAATGTTTGAACCATTGTTAGGCAGAACAATGGAAGCTTACATCGACGACATGGTGGTCAAGAGCAAGGATGAGAATGATCATCTTAAGGACCTAGGCGAGATGTTTGAGATCCTAAAGAAACACAAGTTGCGCCTTAATGCGTCCAAGTGTGCATTCGGAGTAGGATCTGGCAAATTCCTGGGCTTCCTTATGACCAACCGAGGAATAGAAGCAGATCCCTCTCAGATCAAAGCAATCCAAGATTTGGAGAGACCAAACTCAGTGAAAGAAGTGCAGCATCTCACCGGCATGGCAGCTGCGCTCAACCGGTTCATAAGCAGGTCGTCAGATAAACTACGACCATTTTTTCATGCCTTAAAGGCCAAGTTTGAGTGGGATGAAGAATGCGACCAAGCTCTGGAAAGCTTGAAGGAATATATGTCTTCCCCACCACTGCTTGCTACCCCAGTACCTCGTGAAGAACTCTTCTTGTACCTGGCAGTCTCTCAACACGCAGTTAGCGCAGTGTTGGTTCGTGCAGAAGGAATCCAACACCTGCCCATCTATTATGTCAGAAAGACATTGCTGGGAGCCGAAACAAGGTATTTGCCACTGGAAAAACTGGCACTAGCCTTGATGATGGCCTCCAGAAAATTGACACACTACTTTCACGCCCACACCATAGTTGTCCTCACAGCTTTCCCACTAAAAGCTTTGTTTGAAAGGGCAAACTTTTCTAGGCGAATTTTGAAGTGGGCAGTAGAGTTGGGACAATTCGACATCAAGTTCCAACCCAGGACCACAATAAAAGCCCAATCTTTGGCAGACTTCATCGTAGAGTTTACTCCTGGAAGTCATCATATCTGCCTAGTCGACCTAACTGACACAGCTGAACTAGGGACGGAAGTTGACGCCGGAATAGCGCAACCCCTAGTAGAAGGTACTCAATCAAACTCCAAGGCAGACCAGACTAAGGACAACAAGGAAGAAACAAACAAAGGCTCACCAACAGTACAATCAGATGACGAAGGGCAGACAGCAAGCATGGACCTTAAAGAAAACACCATGCTTGACCCCACGACATCATCTGACCCCTCCACGTGCTAGAAGTTATTCGTTGGAGAGATGTGGAAGCTCTTTGTGGATGGAGCATCCAACCGGCATGGTGCAGGGCTTGGCATAGTTCTCATCTCCCCAGACGGCCTGGTTGTAGAGCAAGCAATCAACCTTGGCTTCCCAGCATCAAACAACGAAGCGGAGTATGAAGCGCTTCTCGCAGGACTCAAATCAGCATGCTACATGAAGGCCACCGAACTAATGGTTTACAGCGACTCACAGCTGGTAGTAAATCAAATTTCTGGCGACTATGAAGCGAAGGATGATAGGATGGCCAAGTACCATGAGTTGGTCAGAACAGAGATCAAGAAATTTGAAGTAGTAAGGATAGAACAAATCAGCAGGGAGGAAAACAGCAGAGCAGACGAACTAGCAGGCTTCGCCTCAATGGCAGATTCCTCCATACCTCATCCACTACTAATCGACTACCTACCTAGACCAAGCATAGAAGACCCCGAAGTAGAAGTATGTTGCACAGAACTAGGCCCCTCTTGGATGGATCCCATCATCCTGTTCCTAAAAGACGACATCCTACCAGAAGAGAAAAAAGAAGCCAACAGAATACGAGCGAAGTCGCAGCGATTTTGGCTATCTCCATCTTTGGCATTATACAAGAAGTCATTCTCAGGGCCTTACCTAAAGTGCGTCCATCCCAGCAAAGTGGAAGCATTCTTGTTCGAAATATACGAAGGGGTGTGCGGAAGCCATCAAGGGGGAATGTCACTAGCTTACAGGGCCATTTCGCAAGGTTATTGGTGGCCATATATGCAGGCAGACTCAGAGAAATATGTAAAGAAGTGTGAAAAATGCCAGAAATTCGCACATCAAATACATCAACCAGCTAGAGAACTCCTACCATTGACTAGCCCATGGCCTTTCGCAATGTGGGGCTTGGACATAGTAGGACCACTTCCAACAGCACCCGGCGGCAGGAAGTTCTTTCTCGCGGCAACAGACTACTTCACAAACTGGGTTGAAGCAGAAGCATTGGCATCAATCAAGGAAAAAGATGTGAAGAAGTTCGTTTGGCAAAACATCATCACTCGATTTGGCATACCAAAGGCCCTAATCTCAGACAATGGCACTTAATTCGACGACAGAATCTTCAGAGGCTTTTGTGAAGAATATAAGATAGAGTTCTACAATTCTACACCGGCATATCCTCAAGCGAATGGCCAAGCAGAAGCATCAAATAAAGTCGTCTTGGATGGACTTAAGAAAAGACTAGAGAAGGCAAAAGGCAAGTGGGCGGACGAACTTCCTCATGTTTTATGGGCTTACCGCACCACACCTCGACGATCAACAGGAGAGACACCATTCTCCTTAGCCTATGGAATAGAAGCAGTAATCCCACTGGAAGTTGGCCTCCCCACAATTCGAAGCGAAAACCTTGATCCAGACTTAAATGGAGAAGCCATAACATTGGAACTCGACCTCGCAGAAGAAAGAAGAGAAAGGGCATTGGTTCACATTGTTTCATACCAACGAGAATTAATTAGAAAATACAACAAAAAGGTGCATCCAAGACAATTCAAGATCGGCGATTGGGTACTGCGCAAGGTAATGGGAAACACCTTGGTACCAGGAGATGGCAAGTTAGGGCCAAACTGGGAAGGTCCTTACAAAGTGGTTGGGTTAGCAGGCAAAGGGGCATACCACCTAGAAGACAAGGACGGCAAAGCAATCCCTAGGCCATGGAACACGGCCAATCTCAAGTTGTTTTATTTTTAGTTTTTTTTCTTTCAAACATGTAATTTCTTTTTTTTTTCAATAAAACAACCAATTCTTTTTCAGCATGAGTTGTTCTTTGTAAAAATTAGTTTTAGTAAAGACAGGAATATTACAAATCTTTTGTTCTAAGTTAGCTGGAAAAACTAACTTAGAGGTTGGCTGGAATAAACCAACACCCTTTCTAAGCCTAGGATAAGGATCCAGGCTGCAGGACATTTTGGCGGAATAACCAAACAATGTTCTAAATTAGCTGGAAAAAACTAACTTAGAGGTTGGCTGGAATAAACCAACTCTTTGTACTCTTCAGCCGAAGTATGGGTATGGCTGAAGAGTGGTTGGCTGGATTAAACCAACTCTTTGTACTCTTCAGCCGAAGTATAGGTATGGCTGAAGAGTGGTTGGCTGGATTAAACCAACTCTTTGTACTCTTCAGCCGAAGTATGGGTATGGCTGAAGAATGGTTGGCTGGATTAAACCAACTCTTTGTACTCTTCAGCTGAAGTATGGGTATGGCTGAAGAGTAGTTGGCTGGATTAAACCAACTCTTTGTACTCTTCAGCCGAAGTGACTTATGTCAACCAAAGAGTGGTTGGCTGAATTAAACCAACTCTGAGTACACCTCAGCCGAAGTAATTATGTCGGCTAAGGAGTGGTTGGCTGGTAAGCATAGCTAGTTTAATCATTTAAAACCGGAATGGCAGTTGGAACAATAGAAGACATTACAAGTGCAAGCACACGTCAAAACCGGAATAAGAGTCCAACAATTTTCATTCATTGAAATTGAAAAGCAAGTACAGAGGGGCATAGCCCGGTTACAAAGACAAAAAGGTAACCCCAAAAAAAAAAAAAAAAAAAAAAAGGGTGCAAAATCAAGAAAAAAGATCTTCAATTTCGGCATCAAAGGCAGCGTCGGCATCAACTTGAAGACCGGTTTCAGGCGGAAGGACGTTTTCAGTCGCAAGAGTGGTTTCGGTCGGAACCACGGTTTCACCTGGTTGTTCAATAGTTAGATCTTCCACCGTGGGCTCCGACCGAACTAACTGATCTACATTCACAACCGGAGTATCCTCAGGGGCAGAGTCTTCATCAGAGTCTGAGCCCTTAAGAAACTGCTGCTGCATGGCATTTGCATATTCCGTGAGGGAGTTCGGTATAAAGTAGGCTGGAGGGTTGAAAACCTCGGTCTGTGGATCGTGACCGAGCTTCTCAACGGCTCCCCTCCAGCAGCACTTAAAGAACAGATCCTTGGCCGCCCCACACTGTTTGACATATATATCCTCTGCCTCCTTAAAGCCTTCCTTTTCGGCTTCTTTTGCGCTCTCCTTCGCCTGGGATATTTCGGCATCCTTCTTCCTCTCAAGCTTTACCAGCTCACGCAGGTACTTGTCTTTCAGAGCAATGGCAGCCTTCTGTTTTTCGGCTTCGGCCGAACTAACCAATCCGGTCAGTCTGCCGATCTCACCTCGTAGCTCGGCCATTTCTTTTCTGGCCTCCTCCAGCTCGGCCCCTTTTGCCTCAGCTTCTGCCGCTGCTTGCCTTGTTACTTTCCTGAGCTCCAGCACTTTCCGATGAGTAATTTGGTTTTTTTGAATGGCCTGGCAAAGCAAAGATTTCCCTTTAGCCGAAGTAAAAGTTGAAAAAAAGAAAAGTAGACAGAGAGGCGACCGAAGTCACTTACCAGAATCATGGATTTTGTCGTTGACTGGATGGCCTTTAGTTCGGTGTTCAGTTGTTTTTGGTGGTGCTCCATGTCTTTGGGGAGGCACACACCCTTGGCCAGATTGATGGCCAACAAGTGGTCTTTCTCAGCAACAACCGAGTCTGTATCTCGGATGTCTCGGTCGTTGAAAGTAAGTTTTGGGGCCCAGTTGCCGGTAGTTCGGTCAGAAGGTTCCGGTTGGGGGCTCGGTGGCAAGCTCGGTGGAAGTGCGGGTTCTGCTTCATCAACCAAAATTTGTTCGGTTTCAGCAGTTCGGGCGCGCTTGGTTCGGCGGGAAGAGGACGGCTGTTGAGAAGGGAGGGCCACAACAGCAGGTTGCGATTGACTGGGTGGCGTTACTTCGGGCCTGGTTGTCTCGGTTAAAAGTGCCCTGACTCTGTTCCTTTTCGCCATCTCTTTTTCGGCTGTCAGTGGGATCAGTCTGATCTCGGGCAAGGAGGGGTCCGGTTCTGGGGCGTCTTCAAGAAGAAAGTCAGTTACTCTGGCTTTCCGGCGACCGCTGTATCGGTAGGTCGGCTCGAATTGCAGCAATTTGGCCCAGCTACATCCTGGATATCGTAGTGCGGCTCGCAAAGTTGCAAGGTTTGGATAACCGTATAAGGAATAAAGGTGGGCAGAATCTACGAAAGAAGAATTATTAGTTCGGTTGATACACTAACAAACCGAAATAAAAAAATGCAAGGAAGAAGACCGAAGTTAAATTACCGGGCTCCCCTTTTTTCCAATTTATAGGTCGGCCAGGAATTTGGGCTTGAAAATTCTCAAAGTTCCCAGAGACCCAGAAAAAGTCGTCGTCATTTAGGTCTTTGTCCGGTGTATACTTTATTATCTTTTCTCGGCGGCGACGTATTCTAAGGTAATAAACCCACCCATCCTCTTTGGAGCCAATGGAATATTGATGAAAAATTTCGGCCAGGCCAAGGTTTAGTCCGGTTTGGCGGTTCAGTTCGGCAATCCCCATAATGATGTGGTAGGAGTTGGTGGACAGTTGGGTAGGGCATAATCTAGTCTGCCTAAGAAATTCACAGATCAACGGTTGAACTGGGAACCGTAGTCCGGTTTCTATTATGGAAAGAAGGGTAAAAGGGACGAAGCCTTCGTTATCCCAGGGAATGACATCTTTTTCGGCCAAAACCAAGTGGACATCATCAGGTATGTTATAGTCCTTCCTAAATTCGGCTAAGCCGCCTAGAGTGTCTACTAGGTACCTATACTTCCCCATTTAAGGAATAAATTATGAATAAGTTATGTCGGTGCAAGAGCTGCGCTCAGAAGCTCGGTTGAGCGCACGGAGTCTCTGGGCAACCTAAGTCTGCAAAGTAGAAAGCAAAGGGGTTAAGCACAGATCATTGGACCGTGCTACAAATTAAAAGCGAGGTTAAAAAGTCCTACTTCGGCTTTATGGACGGGTTCTATCTCGGTTCAGCAAAATACTTGGTATCTCGGTTTGAGCAAGGTTCTTATAAGCCAAATCTTTGCGGCATCTCGGCATACTGGCCTTGGATACAATTTTGTTAGACCAGTTCATAGTCTAGGGGCAGCTTTCTGAGTTCGGTCTAAAAAACTAAGAAAGCTGGCTTAGCCCCAAAGGCCTAAATCGGTTGAATTTGGAGTTTTGTTATTTCGGTTGAGCCTCTAGGGGCAGCTTTCTGAGTTTTGTTTAGAAACTAGGAAAGCTGGCTTAGCCCCAAAAGCTTAGCTCGGTTGACGACCGAGGTTCCTTATTTATTAAAGTCAAACTTCGTTCGGTGGGCTTATCTCGGCTAAAAGTTACTCAGGAGTTGATAACCTACTGAAAGTACTGATTTCTGAAGTTCTAGTTCGGTTGTTATCTGAAGTGATCTACCTATATAGGACAAACAGTATTCTAGTTCGGTTGCTACTTGATTTTGGATTCAAGACTAATTTTCTACAGAATTGGTCTTACGCGCATAAGATTTGCTAATGTTTTTTCAAGAAGATATAGAAGTGAAGCAGAAATCGAAGAACACGTTTTGCAAAAATACAGTAAACCAAATGCATAAAGCAGATACGAAAGCAAAAAACAGAGGAAGAGGATTGGGCTTACTTACCAGATTGAAGAATAGGGAACTGGAGTTGGAGCAGTGGCAGTAATAAAAAGCACGAATTTGGAAGCAAAGAAATGGAGGCACAGAAAGAGAAGATAGGATAGATGAATATAGGTGGATGATTGAGAAAGGAGGGGGTGTTTTGTGAAAAGAACGAGCGGCAAAAAGGGGCGGGACTGTTCAAAATTTTCGTGGTACGAGGGCGGCGTGACAGCTGCTCACAGCCTATCAGAGCCTGCCACGTGTCATTGGAAAGTGAAGCATTACAGTCAGTGATTGAAGAGACGTTTTGACCGAACGCGTAGAGCCGGAGTAAAATAAGCTCGGCTGGAGAGGCTAAGTGATTTTTTAGTTCGGCTGGAAAAGCTTATAGACGTTAGCTCGGCTGGTCACTAGGTAATCCCAATCATGCCGTGCAGATGGAATTAAGGGGCAATTGAGAGGGTAATTTTTGGTGAAAATTGGGCCGAGCTATGAAATGGACTTTATGGCCCCAAAGTACGAAGGACCAGGTAAAATGGGCCGAGAAGTTACTCCGGCCCATGAGAAATAAAGTTACTTCGGTCAAAAGAGGTGAAGTTACTTCGGCTCAGGAATTGTAAAGCTACTTCGGTTTGGACAACTTGAGTTAGTCCGGTCTCCGAGTTAGTCCGGTCATGACGTATTCTGGATAGATCGGTCAAGACCTTGCTACTTGGTAGCTCGGTCCCAACATATCATGGTTCATGCATGGGAGAACCGAGATGAGGAGTGAAAGGAAGGGCCGAACTAAGGATAGTTCAGCCTACCTCGTGGCTCAGCTTAGCCAGTTTACTTCGGTTAAATAGTAGTTCGGCCGTAGTTAAAACCATCCCACTTGGTTTAAGCAGTGGGGGAGTGTAAAAGGATAAGCATTATCCTTTAGGAGTATGAATCCTAGGAGGACTCTGCATGGAGAAATAACAGTCCTACTAGGATTGTGCCGCTCGAAACCTATAAAAGCTCACAAGCATCACCTTGGAGGAGGTAACATAACACAACATACAATTTTTCTTCCTGAACACATTGAGCTTTGTCTATTTGTCAAATTTTCTGACTTAGGCATCGGAGAGGTTTCCGGCACACACCCGCCGGCTAGCTCACGTTTGTGTTTTCAGGTGACAAAGCGACGTCGTACGGAGGAGCGTGGACTTAGTCAACAGGATTATACGAGGAGAATTATTTCTTCCCCGTACAATTATCATCAACATTATTATTTCTTATAATATTGTTATTTGTAAATAGAAAAAAATTTGAATAAAATCAAATAATCAATAAGAATAATAATCAAAACTAATTTTTGGGGTGTTTCTCAAAACCCATCTTGCTCGAGATCTCTATCTCTGTAAGATGTGTCTTGCTTTGCTTCGAGTCGCAAATCCCTAAAAATGCCTTTAATTTGAAGATTGTTCTTCTTTATTATTTTTTATTAGAGAGGTTGATTGAGAGGCTTCAATGTCAATGACCTTCTTGTTAAAAAAATAAAAATAAAAAACCAAAATTCAATGACCTTACTTTTCGATGCTTATTTGTTGGCTTATTTTTCTTACAAAGGAAAATATTATAAATGCGAGCGTGCCAGTAAGGATTAAAAAATCCTTACAGATTAAATTCAAGCCAATTATCAAGCGATTGTGTTGACGATTCTTTTGTCTCAACGAAGAGGACTTTAAAATTGTCAAGTGTAAAGAAAAGAAAAAGTAAAAGAAGAAAAAGGGACGGAGAAAGATGATTGAGTGAACAATCAAAGTAATAATTACTTACCTCTACTCCTATGTTTCGAAAAGAAAGTGCATAAAATGCTTCGAAATGGAAATGCTGAAAATAAATGTTTCGAAATATATATCTATGTTAAACTACTCATAAGATAAAGAAAATGACAAGAAATATTGAAATCAATTGTCTTTGATTTAAGTTCTGGATCCATTACAATGTAGCCATTAATGGCTATTTATAGAGAAAAAAATACAGCAATAACTACTTAGTAACTACCCATTTCTTCCATCTTTATTTTTGTCTTGCCATGTGTCCTTCCACTTATCCACTTTGTCCTCACACTCATCCACTTTGTCTTCACACTCATCCATTTTATCCTTCATATTCTCCATTATCTCTATAACTTCTTTTAACTTCCAAATGAATAAGAGGATGCAACGTGTCCTGCAATTATATAAATAATAAATAATAATAAAAATTACAGATTTATGGTGCTAACATTACCCCCCGCGGCCCTTAAAAATGATGTTTACTTGAATTTTTGAAAGGCCAAACCAAGCACATGACTAATCTAAGCAATAAAATGCTTCAAATAATATCAACAAAGTGCTTCAAATGATATAATAGCACCAATGAAGTGTTTCGAATGAGTATGAAATTCTGACTAGATGTCTCGAATGTTAGCTATTACGGACTAGTAACAAACTTCGAAGGTGGTACAAAGAACCAAAATCATCTTTCGAAGGTTGAAAGTGCTGACAAAGGACAAATTACATCCTTATAAATACTCGGCAAAGTTTCAAAGGTTCACAACCACCATTATTGTTTCTTCGAAGCTGTTAATGCAAGATGGAGTGCTTCGGAGCTTACAAAATTATGGCAAAAGAGCCTTCGAAGCAGCTTTTGGCCAACATTGTAGTTATTCACATTTTGTATGTTCTGGTTCATACATAATTAATGAAAATATTAATTTTGTGCTTCGAACCAATTATTAATTCTTCGAAGACACCAAAACTGTTGTTCTTCGAACCAACTTATCATGCCAAAAACAAGCATTATTCGACAACTAATTAATTGTCATTTTACATATATTTGAAGAGATGTACACATTTCGAAAGTTTTCAAAGCTTTATACAGTTTCGAAGGTGAAGTAATCAACATTCGAAACAACTTTTGATGTTTCGAATGTATCTTCAAAGCTTTATACAGCTTCGAAGGTGAAGTAATTAACTTTCGAAACAACTCTTGATTCTTCGAATGTATCTTCGATACTTTGATTGTGTACATACAAACAACTGGCCATCAATTTGAAAAGATAAGCCATTCTCAACCATTTATTTAAATGCACAAGCTTTTTTTAGCTAAGTTTATGCATTTTAAATGGTCATCCATTATTCTTAGTGCTTCGAACTCATAAGAACAATCTGTTAATTTTATTAGCCACATCATCAGAATTATATTTTGATGTGAACCACAAATCCAAAAAGGATTTTGAACACCAAAAGTCATGGTATAGTATGACCATGAAAATTCATACTTTTTGACATTTTGAAAAATGTCAAAAATTTTGAATTCATGAACAGTGGCTTGTTCATTATTTTTGACCATGTTTGGTTTTAAAACATGACTTTCGCCGAATTGATTTTCATAATTCTTTGGCAAAATGGGTTGTTTTTCCATGTTAGCCATTAATGGCTTATGAAAATCCCCCATAAGAATGTTATTTTTATGACTTGACTCTCTAAAAATTGGTTTTTAGACCCCCGAGCCATGTATGAAACATCATTCTTAGCCAAATTTGACTCAAAAATATGCTTTTTCGTTATGTTAATTTCATAATTTGGCTCTTTAAAAACGGACTCTTGAACCCCCCGAGCCATTGATGAAATCAACTATTTGCTTTTGCTATTTTCAACCATGGAAAAATTTTGAAAAAATTCACCAATTTCCGCCATTAAAGCCTCAGTTAAAGACTTCGTAGCGAGAGTTGATAACTCATCATTCCATTGGCGAATTTTCATATCAAGTTGATGAATTTCTCCAATTAAATGGTGTCTTTTTTCTTCCACCAAATAATATTGTAATGGATGAAAGTTTATTTCATCAAGAAAATGAATCTCTTCTTGAAGATCCAAAATTTTTCTTTCACGCCAATATATTTCAAATTGACAAGTTCGAATGGTGAAATCCAAATCGTTTGTTATTTCTTACACTTGGCAGTCCCATTGGGCGTGCCAAAAAATGTTGGCTTATTTTTCCTACGAAGGAAAATATCATAAATGCGAACGTGCCAGCAAGGATTGAAAAATCCTTACAGATTAAATTCAAGCCAATTATCAAGCGATTGTGTTGACGGTTCTTTTGCCTCAACGAAAATGACTTCAAAATTGTCAAGTGTAGAGAAAAAAAAAAGTAAAAGAAGAAAAAGGGAAGAAGAAAGATGATTGAGTGAACAATCAAAGTAATAATTACTTACCTCTACTCTTATGCTTCGAAAAGAAAGTGCATAAAATGTTTCGAAATAGAAATGCTGAAAATAAATGCTTCGAAATATAAATCTATGTTAAACTACTCCTAAGATAAGGAAAATGACAAGAAATATTGAAATCAATTGTCTTTGATTTAAGTTCTGGATCCATTACAATGTAGCCATTAATGGCTATTTATAGAGGAAAAAATACAGCAATAACTACTTAGTAACTACCCATTTCTTCTATCTTTATTCTTGTCTTGCCATGTGTCTTTCAACTCATCCACTTTGTCCTCCCACTCATCCACTTTATCCTTCATATTCTCCATTATCTCTATAACTTCTTTTAACTTCCAAATGAATAAGAGGATGCCGCGTGTCTTGCAATTATATAAATAATAAATAATAATAAAAATTACAGATTTATGGTGCTAACATTATTATGTGTTAAAGTTTGATTTTTTATTTCGTGGTCAGATTAATTAGGCTCTTTTTTAAAGATAAGTATTCACATAAATATCAAAATATAATTTAAACTTCAATATGCTTGTTCTTCAATAATTAGCAATGAAAAGACTGCAAAGATGATGGTGTGGTTGAGAATGGCCAAGAAAAGGAAAGAGAGATTTTTTTTGAATTGATTTTATATTAAGGTTATTATTTGGATGTATCATAAAGTTAAAAAATTACATTATTTAAAGATAATTTATGAAAAATATTGAATGTATTAAAAATAAATTATAAATTTAAATAATTTAATAAAAAAATACTAAAAAATTGAATGTACTAATTAATTTTTTGAGTGTAAATAGAATCCACCCATGTATCATGTCTTGCTGTAGTCCTTGTACTAGCTCTTTGTGTTTACTCATCAAGCCCATCTTCTTCTTTTTTTGGGTCGGGTTTTTTCTCCTCTCACAAAGAAATACTGGACCATCCAGTTGGTAGTATTGGGTCAAGCAATTTTTAATGGTGGATACTCTTATTTTTTTAATAAATAATCTTATCAACAAATTTTATAAAATAAACAATTTAAATTATCAAAATCAACTTAAGATAAGTTTGCAATTTAAATTATCAAAATCAACTTAAGATAAGTTTGCAGTGTCCAATTGAAAACACCGAGCGGAAAGGATCCACTCCCTTTTTCTTTTTTGTCCATTGTGTTTTTAACCAATCAATAATGCTATCATCTCACACTTACCATAATTATATTCATCTATACTATTGTTAAAAATGATCAAAGAAAAAAAAAATAGTAATTAGGAAACCAACACAAGACTTGAACTTATAATCATTATTAATATAATATAATATAACAAAAAATACTTTCACCACGTAAACAACATAAAAGATATATTTTTAATTTAAAATTAAAATTTATATTTTAAGTGATCGGTGGGTTCACACTCCTAATATTATTACATAAATATAAAGTGATTTTAACCAATAAATAATGCTATCATCTCACTTATCATAATTTATATGTATACTATTATATATATATATAGAGTAAAGGTTCTCTGATTCTCTAATTAAAATTTTAAAAAAAAATTATACAAAGAAGTGTATGAGACTCAAAACCAAGACCTTTGGGTTAAGAAATAAAATTCTTACTACTTAAATAACACATGTTATTATTATTATTATCATTTTTAATTAATTAAATTGCGTATGTATTGTGTTTGATTAAATAAATCTTACCATTCATGCCTGTTGCTAAATTTTATTTTATTTTTTAACCAATGTGCAATGCTATAATCTCATTTATATAATTATATTAGTTAATAAATTTTACTACTCCTATGCGTTACTAATACAATAACTCCACATCCAACTATTTTTTATTCTCGTTCAAAAAAACCTATTTTTTATTCTCTATTGAACCAAACCCAATTTGTTACATGCCCAGGACTAAACACACCCCCTCCCAAAATAAATAAATAAATAAAATCTGTCATTGCCGTTGGCCATGACTCTAATATCATTTTTACATAATTTTATACTAATATACTTTCCAACATGTTAATATACCTTTTATATATTTCGAATTCCAAAATGCTAATAAATCGCATATATTATGAAGGAAGTGTTATCATTTTAGGACAAATTATAAATATATTTTTTGAGATTTGATTAAAATACAAATTATTTTATGTGATTTTGAAAATTACATCCCGCCCCTTGACGTTTCAAATTTCATAATAATTGGTTTATTTTATTAATAAATTATTAAGTTAATTAATAATTTTTAATGATATCAAAAATTTATTTCAATTAATAATTCAGATGATTCTATTATTATATAGGAGAGCAATTCGAAATTTTATTTTTCAATTAATTTTGTTGAATAAAAAATTCTAACAAAAGGACATTTGTAATTTCTTAAATCATAAGGACAATTCATATTTTAAACAAATATAAAATGATATATTTGTAATTTATCCATTATTCTATAACAATTTCATTTCAGTAAACTATATAATATGATTTTTTTTCCCCATCATTTTTTGATCCAAGTAAATTTGTTTTTGTTTTTCTAGCCCAAAGGTTATTAGCTTGCTTCTATATCAGTTTTTATTCCTAATATAAATTTTTGTAAGATAAAGCCTTGTAAATTTCTCATTTATTATTCACCCTAAAAAATTTCTCATCTATCTATACTATATATTAAGCAAAAGGAGATTTTTAACCCCAAGTCTTGTAGGAGCTCCAATCTCCCAATCTAAATTTCCTGATTTTTTGATTTAAAAAAAAAATCTTAGCATTTATTAACTTCTCCCAACCCCCAAGTCTTACCCTCATAATAACACTCTAATGCATTAAGAACAAGCATAAAAAAAATTCTTTGAAATCCAACACATGAATTTCTTGAAAAGTCCTAACACATATGATTATTATACCTCATAATAACACTTTAATGCATTAAAAATAAGAATAAAAAAAAATTTCTTGAAAAGTCGAACACATATGATTATTATTAAAATATTAAACTTTAATATAATAAAATAAAAAAAACAGTTAATTTCTTGAAAAGTCTAACACACATGATTATTATCAAAATATTAAACTTTAATATAATATAAAAAAGAAAAAAAAGAAGACATTTTCAAATTTAAAAAAAAAACATTTAAAAATCACAATTTACATATATAGATAATTGTAAACATAATCCATACATAGCACGGATAATATACTAGTTTACATTAAATCAATTGAAAAATAGAATAATAATAATCCGTTTCAATTTCTCAATCAATAAAATTGATAATTTTAATTATGTATTAAATTTTCTTTAACCTTATTGAATTGAACCAATTATTAGACCCTAGTCATATGATAATTATATGTAACTTTAAACCATGCCCAATATTATTTTCCCTCTATTATTATTTTTAAAACCATGCCCACTTTCCTTCCACCCAAACAGAAAATCAGAGCCTTCCGACGTTTTTAAAAATGATTATAAAAATTTTGTGAAGCTTATATTACACTTACACTTAGAATAAACCCCTACTAATCAAAAGTAATCCAAGATCATAATCCTTTCACGATCTTTCTGATGAAAAAATTAGAAAACTGGAAAAAGGCAAAAACACTTTCCGTGTGGAAAGAAGTACCAAGATTCTCTCTGTACCAAAGCAAAAACCCATATACTTCAAGCCAAGTCGGTGCTCTTCACTCTCTCTCTCTCTCTCTCTCACATTGTGGATCGCCTCATTTCTCGATTCTCGCTTGATCGACTCGGAAGGTTAGTGGGTACTTCTCAAAGTTGAGCGATTTCGATCTTTTTATTTCAATTTTACATTAAATGGGTTTTATTTGTTGTTTATATGAAAGTTATTATCAATCGGTGTTTTTAACCCCTGTTTGGTTTCACGGAAATGGTGGAAGGAAATATGTATGTTCTCAAAGGAATGGATTGAAATGTCAAGATTTTGAAATTTCAATTTCTTTCCCTTTTCTTTGCTACATTTTCTCATCAGCCAAACGCATGACAAATCCGAATTGCGTTTATGCTCGTAATTTATCACTATTGATAAGTCATTCAAATTAAATTTGAGTTGTCTTTGGCTTCTTTTTTATTTTCTAGTTTAGGTTCATCACATTGAATGAGTTGAACTTTTATGTTTTACCAAAGTCTCTCTCTTATATTTGATTTTTGGTCTGTCCTTTTGATAGTTGATTTTTTTTTTTTTAGTTTTTGATGAGCCCTTTTGATAGTTGATTAAACACCCAAAAAATGTACAATGGTTTGAGAGAAGGTTAAAGATTATGAAAATTGGTTCATTGGTCCTTTATCCTTTGATAAAGTTGTGAATTTGTTGTTTTCTGTTTACAAAAATAAGAAACAAGTTTTACTTTTAATTTATTATTATTATTTTTTTAAAAAACTTGATTGGTGCATACAAATGTTTTGAAAAAAATTGAAACAAAAATAAAGAGTTATGTTTGGTGAGTTGACCAATGTGGTGGCTGGTGGTGGAGGGTGGACAGATGTGGTGGCCGACGATGGCCGCCAAAGTTAGTGGCTGGAGTGTCATGAGGGTGGCCGGAGGTCACGGGTGGAGACAGGCTGGTTGTCTGGAAGGTCAAACTGGCTGCTGGGCTGATGGAAGGTGGCCGGAGCTCGACGGAAGTCAGCTGGTGGCAGGGGGTGGGGGAGGGAGGGAGGAGAGATTAAAACTTTGTTTATTTATTGGTAATATAAGGTGAGAACAGGTAAGGATGTATAAGAACCAAAACTACTGAGAATAAATGAAAACACCTTTTTTTTTGGGTCTTAATTTCACTTTTTTTAAAACAAAAACAATATTTTCATTTTTAGTTTCCAAAAAAACTGGAATGAAAACATAAAAAAAGAAACCGAAGCATTATCAAACGTGGATCAGTTCAAGTTCCCACTGTTATGAGGTCTTGTTCTATTGGGTATCTTCTATTTGGATTTAGAGAAATTGGGTCTGAAGAATGGAATGTGTAATCTGGGTTACTCAACTATGTGATTTTTTTTTAAGTATTGGGGTTTTATTGATTAACAGAGAGTCAACTACACTACCAATTGTATGGATTGATAGTTATTGTAATTAAGTTGAGATGATTATTTCATCAATTGGCTCTTATGTTCTTAAGTTGCTTTGCTTTTTGAAACATTGAGCAATACTATAGTTTTATCTGAGTAAAATGGTTGTACAAGTTTTGGAGGTTTCTCTTTTTTTGATCAATTAATGATATAAATCTTCCATTCCAAATTATAATTTGTTTTTGATTCCTATGTTTATTGCAGAAAAGAAATGTAGTTTAGTTGTTTACTAGAATGGAGTAATAGCTTTTGAGGTTCAAACTTCAAATTGAAATGTTGATATGATTTGGCGTATTTGTATTTGACTTAACAGATTTTCGGTTTGTATTAGGTGGGATTGGATATTACAGAAAGAAGTAGTTTTGGATATTTTACTCTGAAGATTTTGTGTGAGAAAGAATGGATTCAGATAGAAGTGAGAAGGAAATGGTGGTGACTCAGATTAGTGTTGGTGGTTTCGATAATAATATCACTGCAAGAGTGCTTTTGGATTATTTCGAAGATAATAATATTGGAGTTGTGTGGAGGTGTAGACTGAAGACTTCTTCAACCCCTCCTGAATCATACCCAAATTTTAACATCGACACTACTGATTTGCAGAGAACAAATAATTATCAGAAAGTAGAACCCCATGCATTCGTGCATTTTGCAATGCCCGATTCGGCAAAGTCAGCTTTGGATGCCTCAGGGCGTGGCGAGCTTATATTAATCAACAAACATTTGAAGATTAGTTTGGGGCCTGAGAATCCATTTAGCATGAACCAAAGGAGGAGGACTATTGATCCTTATAAGTTATCCGGCGTGGGGCTTGAAATTGGAAGCTTCGCTAGCAGAGACGAGCTCTTGGTCAGTTGGAGAGGACGGGTTGACTTTGTTGTTGATCCCTTCAATGGATCGTGCAAATTTCTTTTCACCAAAGACACAGCATTTTCCTTTAAAGGAACGAGCAAACATGCATTAATCAAATGCAACTTTAAAGTAGAGTTCTTGGTGAGGGACATCAATGAGATCAAACAATATACTGATACATCGTCCTTGGTTGTTCTTTTGCAGCTGGCTTCGTCTCCCTTGCTTTACTATAGAACTGCAGATGATGATATTGAAGTATCTGTTCCGTTTGATTTGTTGGATGATGATGATCCTTGGATTCGGACCACAGATTTTACACCCAGTGGGGCCATTGGTAGGTGCAATACTTACCGGATTGTAGTTCCGCCTCGTCATGGTCCAAAGCTGAATAAGGCCATGGGTTATTTTAGGGAACGAAAGGTTCCGGATGAACGGCTCAGACATCAACTTAGGATACTGAACGAACCTTATTTTGGAATGACCATGCCCGATCCTTTCTTTTGTATTCAATACAAGAGATATATAACTTTTGAAGTATTGTTTTTGGTGAACGCGGTGATGCACAAAGGCATAATCAACCAGCACCAGTTGTCAGATGGGTTTTTTGATTTACTCAGAAGCCAAACAGAGGAGGTCAATATAGCTGCATTAAAGCACATATGTTCTTACAAGCGACCCGTGTTTGATGCCTATAGGAGGCTGAAAATTGTCCAAGATTGGTTGATGAAAAACCCGAAACTTCTCAAGAGCCGTAAACAGTTTGACAATGTTGTAGAAGTAAGGAGGTTGGTTATCACTCCAACCAAAGCCTATTGTCTTCCGCCAACAGTTGAAATTTCTAATAGGGTCCTCAGGCATTACAAAGATGTTTCTGATCGTTTTTTGAGAGTTACCTTCATGGACGAAGGTATGCAGACTCTTAATTCAAATGTTTTTACCTATTACGTTGCACCGATCGTGAAAAACATCACCGCGAACTCTTTCCCTCAGAAAACCACAGCTTTTCAACGGGTAAAGACTATTCTAAATCAGGGTTTTCATTTATGTGGTCGGAGGTACTTGTTTTTGGCGTTCTCATCGAATCAATTGAGGGATCGTTCTGCTTGGTTTTTTGCTGAAAACAAGAATATCAGTATCCAAAATATAATAGATTGGATGGGAAAGTTCAAGAACCGGAATATCGCCAAGTGTGCGGCTAGGATGGGACAATGCTTCTCTTCAACTTATGCCACAGTTGAAGTTCCACCAAATGAGGTTAACGCAGAACTCCCCGATATTAAGCGAAACAACTATGTTTTCTCTGATGGGATAGGGATGATAACGCCGGATCTTGCAATGGAAGTGGCGGAGAAACTGCAGTTGACGGTGAACCCACCATGTGCTTATCAGATAAGATATGCCGGTTGCAAAGGCGTTATTGCTTGTTGGCCGGGAAAGAATGATGCGATCCGGCTTTCCTTGAGGCAAAGCATGATCAAATTTGAGTCCAGCCACACCGTCCTTGAAATCTGTTCTTGGACTAGATTCCAACCCGGATTTCTCAACCGGCAGATAATAACATTGCTTTCAACATTGAAAGTTGCAGACGAAACATTTTGGAAAATGCAACAGTCAATGATTTGTAAACTAAATCAGATGACTGTCAACACGGAAGTGGCTTTCGATGTTCTTACTGCTTCATGTGCTGAGCAAGGAAATACAGCAGCAATAATGTTAAGTGCGGGTTTTAAGCCTCAAACCGAACTTCATCTACGAGGCATGTTAACTTGTATTAGAGCTGCACAACTCTGGGGGTTAAGAGAAAAAGCTCGGATCTTTGTTAGTTCCGGGAGGTGGTTAATGGGTTGCTTGGATGAGCTTGGGGTGCTCGAACAAGGCCAATGCTTTGTTCAAGTGTCAAGTCCCACACTTGAAAACTGTTTTGCAAACCATGGCTCTAGATTTTCCGGGACAAAGAAGAATCTTCTAGTAATTAAAGGCTTCGTAGTGATTACAAAGAACCCATGTCTTCACCCCGGAGATATACGAGTTTTAGAAGCAGTAGATGCCCCTGGGTTGGATCATCTTTCTGATTGTCTGGTTTTCCCTCAAAAGGGTGACAGACCACATACAAATGAAGCATCAGGAAGTGACCTCGATGGCGATCTCTATTTTGTCACATGGGATGAAAACTTGATTCCACCTAGTAAGAGGAGCTGGGTGCCAATGGACTATACGCCAGCAGAAGTAAAAGAATCACCTCGTACAGTTACTCAAAGGGTAATTTTCTACTAATTTTGAATAGTATTTTCAGTTTCTGCCTTCTATCAGGTTTCAGGACATAATCTTGAGTCAATTTCTTCCTTCGTAGACATTACCACCTATCATTTGGTTAGTTTGTTTTGCTGACCAAAGTAATCACTGACCTTTTAAGGGAAATTTGCTCTTCCTATACCTTTAGAAAAAAGGCACAAAAAAGCAATGTTTTAAAAATCGGACCGGTGAGTGAATCGGAAAAATGATCGGGTGGACGGGTCACCGGTTCAACCGTCGGGTTGAACCGGAATCGAACCGTGACGTCATAAATATATTAAAATTATATTTAAATAAAAATATAAGTAATAAAATTATAAATTAAAAATTTTAATAATCTTAAATATTTCTCTTAATACTTTTTTTATTAAAAAATATGAAAATATATTTAAAAATATTATTAATTTTAATTTTGGAAGAAGAAATCAAATATTTAATATGCCCTCCATATGATTTTAATTCAAATAATTTGATTGAAAGAAGAGCAAAAATTTTAGAGGGATATCAAAATTTTAAGTTTCCCTCCAATAAATTTGATTGAATCCCACATAGATTTTTTGAGTTTTTTTAGAAGAATTTTTTTCTTATAAATAGATAGAAGCTTTCACAATAATTTCAAGCTCTCAATGGGATTCCTCACAAGAGGAGACCCTTAAAAGAGAGTTTCCAATTAAATTTTTATTATATATATATAATATATATATATATATATATAAAATAAGAAAGAAAGAAAGAAAAGAAAGAAAGAATAAAAAAAAAATACAAAAAATTCGTTTAAACGGCCGGGTGAACTGGAACCAGGTCGACCGGTTCGGAAACCGGTTCGACCACCGGTTTTTCCAGTTCTCCCAAAATAGGCTGGTTTTCCACTATGACCAGTTTACTGGGTGCACCCGGACCGGAACCCCGACCGGTCGGCGGTTCAACCGGTTGAACCGGCCGGTCCGGTCCAGTTTTTAAAACCATGCAAAAAAGACTTATGACTTGCTTGATTTTAGTGTTTCAAATTATCTTGCTAATATAGTAGGACAACATTGGTGTTAGTGTTTATGTATGTGGTTTATTCACTTGAAACACTCAGAATCTAGTCCACTTGATGATAGTAAGTTAATAACATGATGATTCTTATTTATCGAAAAAAAAAGCTAGTGACATGATGATTCTTCTTTGATGGAGCAATGGTTGAAGTTTCTTAGCAGTAACCATTATTCTAACTTGTAAGCTAGTGTTAAAATGTTAGTGGTAAGGGTGTACTGTTTAATTAAATTGCAAGAAAAACAAGTTAGTATTGAAGTTTTATTGGATAATCATCTAATAATCATTTCACATTATTTGTTGAAATTTTAGAAGCTAAGTTGTATGTTTATTTCTTTCATCTCTACTGTTTGGATACCAAGCGGGTCTCAGAGAACTGTCTCACACTATGTTGTTTTTAATTTACAGGATATAATAGATTTTTTCTCAAAAAACATGGTGAATGAGAACTTGGGTGCAATTTGCAATGCTCATGTGGTTCATGCTGATCTGAGTGAATATGGAGCATTGGATGAGAAATGCATCACGTTGGCAGAGCTTGCTGCGACAGCTGTTGATTTTCCGAAAACTGGACAGCTTGTGACGATGCCCTCTCAACTGAAACCAAAAATGTACCCGGACTTCATGGGCAAAGAACCGTTTCAGTCATACAAGTCAAAGAAAATTTTGGGCAGGCTCTATCGGCAAATTAAAGATGCATATGACAATGACGTGGAAGCACCTTCTGAGCTAACATTTGTTCCTGGAGACATTCCATATGACACAGACCTTGAGATTCCAGGATCCATAGATTTCATTGATGATGCATGGAGCCATAAATGCTCGTATGATGGGCAATTGAATGGTCTTCTAGGACAGTACAAAGTGAACCGGGAAGAAGAGGTTGTAACGGGACACATATGGTCCATGCCAAAGTACAACAGCCGGCAGCGAGGAGAACTTCAAGAGAAGCTGAAACATGCTTACAGTGCCCTTCGGAAAGAGTTCAGGCAAAATTTTGAGAAGATCTCGGATGTCAGTCAACTCTCTGATGATGAGAAGAATACATTGTATGAAGGAAAGGCATCGGCATGGTACCAGGTGACTTATCATCCTAGTTGGGTGAAGAAGTCACTGGAGATTCAAGAGTCCAATGGCACTGACCAGATGTTGATGTTGAGTTTTTGTTGGATTGCAGCTGATTACCTTGCACGAATCAAGATTAGGTGTCGGGGAATTGAAAATTTTGACTCAACTAAGCCGATTAATTCTCTTGTGAAGTACCTCGCTGATCGGATTTGATTGGTGATTGAAAGCTGTTGATAGCTTCTTCTTGGTTATTTTAAAGCTACAAGACCACTCTGCCATTGTTACAGGTCAGTTTTCATTTCTTTTGTCGTCATTACATATACTTGAGTTGTATCACAGGGATCTAAATGTAGGAAATTTGGGATTATCTGAATCTGTTTCTCAGATTTCAGTACAAACTTGTAGAATGTTTTTTAGTGAACTTGAGTAAAGTTGTAGTTATACGAAACATAGTTCTAACTTGTCTGGTAAATAGAGAGCTTGATCCAAGAACTTTGTCATCCTTGGGGATCATCAGTGGTTACTCTGGTTATGTTTTTATGGAACTTCAAATTAAGTTGCGACTCTTACTATACTTTGTTCATATAACCTTTTGGATTTTCAGATTCAAACCATTGGGTCCTAGTGAGCTTTTGGATTTGTAGCCTTTCAATTATTTAAGAATTCAATGACTTAGCCATCAGTGCAGTTGAGCATTAAGAACTTGATAACTCTTGTTTGATGTACTAAAAAATAAAATAAAATAAAGTAAATTCACTGACTTGTGGGACTATTGATTTATGGTTATACATCTACATTAGTTAGTGGTTTAATTACCTTTAGGCTTATGACTTGAGAAATTTCTCAAGTGCGAGCCTTTAAGAACCATGTCCTCCCTGTTAACCCGCTTATAATAGTTTCACTTGAAAGTTTCAGATTTTGACACAAAATGTGCAAAATTCTGTTTAGTTTGGTTTTAAAGTATCTTTTCTGATTTCTTTTTTTTGGGAAAAAAAAAATATAAACTAGTTTGATGATTCTTCTCAAGTTCAAAGCTTTGACCTCCTTGAAAGTTTTGATCCAAGAGCTTTGAGATTTGATCTCTTACGCTGTGTTTGGTTGGGGGATTTGGGAAGGGAAATGGAAAGGGAAATGGAAATGAAAGGAAAAGGAGAAAGAATTAATAGAATTCCAAATCACAACTATGTTTGGTTGTGTTGGTTATAAAATAGAATTGATGTCCTAAAAGGTATCCTATTTCTTTATTTATTTCTCACCCCCTTTCTTTTCCCATATATTTTTTATTATAACCAAACATAAATAGGATTACATTTCTCATTCCTTTTCCAAATCCCACCTCAAAAACTTCAACCAAACACAGCATTAGGATATATGTTAAAAAAAAAAAAATTTAAAAAATCTACTTTATGCATGGAAATAAGCATAATAAAAAATTGTATATATATATATTTTTAAATTTACTGATCAATGATAAGTATAGTATTATTGGCATTAAAATAGCGAACTCGATGATGGTGATATATGGAGCAAATAACTGGCAAGAGTAATGTCCACTTTATGTCAATTTTTGTGTTTGTGAATTATTATTATTTTTTAATAAGCATATCAACTCAACCACCACATGCTCTTGTTTTTTCTCTCCAAAATTAGAAAATTCTCTATACATCTGTAACTCTTAAAATTTAAAATTTAACACACAAAAAAGTTATTAATAATGACACAACTTATTTGCACCTTAGAGCATCTCCAACGGTGTACCAAATGTTTCACCAAATCTGAGTAAAAAATGGATCATTTCTTTAATTTGATACTTCGCGCTCCAACGGTTCAACATCAAATCCGTTTCATCAAATTTGTGCTGGGCGACCGGTTGGTTGACCGGCCGGTCGACCGGCCGGTCAACCGGTAACGGCAAAATTTTTTTTTTTTTTTTTTTTTTACCGGTTTGAACCTTTTTTTTTGAACTTTTTCAACTTTTGGTGGTCGACCGGGTGGTCAACCGGCCGGTCGACCGGGTGGTCGACCACCTAGGCAAAAAATTTTTTTTTTTTTTTTTTTTTACTGGTTTCAACCTTTTTGTGAACTGTCTGAACTTTCTCTGGGGCGACCGGTTGGTTAACCGGTTGGTCAACCGGATGGTCGACCCGTTCGTCTCATCCCAACGGTTAGGAACAGTGTTTTGGTGAAATGCTTCGCCTGCACTCAGTTTGGTACCATTTTTGCTGAATTCTGGATTTGATATCGATTTGGTGAAAACGTTGGAGCTTAAAAAAATGGCTTTTTCACCAAATTTTAAATTTGATGCCAGGTTTGGTTCACCGTTGGAGATGGTCTTAGAAAACATATCAAACTCAATTTTACAAAGTTGAAATTTTCACTTTATTTTCATCTTTTTGAACTGAAAACCAGATTAAGTTGAAAATATTTGGCAAACATTTTTAAATACAACACAAGTATGAAATTTAAAATTGTAAGCTAAGGGTGTGTTTGGTAATGTTTACGTTTTCAGTTTATATTTACAAAAATTTTATAAACTGATTTTTGTTTATTTTTTGTTTATTTTTAGAAAAACATAAACTACAAACACGTTTGGTAATTGACAAAATGTTTAAAAAAATTTAAAAATATAAAAAAGAGTGAGAAATGGCAAGTGGTAGGAAGTGGCGGCGGAAGACGGTGGTGGAATGTGGTGACGATGGGTGGTAGGTAGCTGGTGGTAGTGGTGGGTAGTGGCAGGTGGGTGGTGGTGGTGGGTGGGTGGGTGACGGTGGTAGGTAGTAGCGAGTGGGTGGTGGTGGCGGTGGTGGTGGCGGGTGGGTGGGTGGGTGACGGTGGCGGGTGGTGGTGGCAAGTGGGTGGCGGATAGCGGGTGGTGGTGGGTGGTGATGGTGGGTGACGGTGGCGGGTGGTAACGAGTGGGTAGTGGTGGTGGTGGTGGCGGCGGCGGCGGCGGCGGTGGTGGGTGGCGGGTGGTGGTGGCAGTGGCGGTGGTAGGTGGTGGTGGGTGGTGGGTGGCGGGTGGGTGGTGGGTGACGGTGGTGGTGGTGGTGGGTGGGTGACGGTGGTTGGTGGCGGCAGGTGGTGGATGGTGGTGGCAGGTGGGTGGTGAGTGGTGGTGGCAAGTAAGTGGCTGGTAGTGGTGGCGGGTGGTGGATGGTAGTGGCGGGTGGCGGATGGTAGTGGCGGGTGACGGGTGGATGGCAGGTGGGTGTGGGTGGTGGTGACGGCGGCGGCTAGGGGTGGGTAGTGGTGGCGAGTGGGTGGTAGGTGGGTGGTGGCTAGTGGTGGCTGGTGGGTGGCTGGTGGATGGTGGTGGCGGGTGGTGGCTGGTGGTGGCAGGTGGGTGGTGAGTGGTGGTGGCGGAAGACGGTGGTGGAAAATGGTGGCGGGTGGTGGCTAGTGTTGGGTGGTAAAAAAAAAAAAAAACTGAAAACTCAAAATGGAAACACATTTTTTGTGTTTTCATTTTTTAGCTAAATTTATAAACTGAGACCACTGATTTATAAATCAAAAATTTTACCAAACAAGTTTTTATTTGAGTTTTTTAAATTTTTGTAAATATAAACAGAAAACTGAAAACGTAAGTGCTACCAAACGGCACCTAAATATACGGCAAATAAGCGGTTGCGACATAGTTTTCAAATAGGAACTCTCTCTCTCGAGTTATCTTCGCGATGAACAAAATCTCTTCTTTTATCTCTTTTGTTACAAAAACGTTCATTTGGGATGTGGATTATTAGCTTTTTAATATTTTTTTTTTTTTGACTATTTTGATAAAAAGTCAAAAAATTATAAAAAATTCACAAATTAAAAATATAAAAAAAATTAATTTATTGATGCAAAGTACAAGTCATAAGTTGTGACACGGTGATGTGTCTGTCCCAGTACAAATTACACACGGGTGTACAACAAATTTACACAGGACAGTGTTGTTCAGTTCGTAGGGGCCTATCACGGGTCCCATTTTAATAATCTGAACTGTAGAACTCATCGAGTACTATATGTTTGTTAAAAATCACGTTGATCGGATATCGCTAACTACATTATCAAATTAGTTTTGTATAAAAAATATATGGTATTATAGTTAACGGTTGAAAAAAAAAACTAATCCAATCAGATAGCTATCGATATTCGATCAACGTGATTTTTTATAGATATAGTACTTGATGAGTTCTACACATTGAACGGTTCAGATTATCAAAATGGGACCCGTGATGGCCCCCACAGGCCGTATAGCACCATCCAATGCAATGCCTAAAAAGTAGGCAAGTATTTCTTAGCATCAATTCAGCATGCGTATACGGTACGGCTGTACAACTCACAATTCTTATCTTCTCCTACACACTAATTTATATAATTTTTTAATACACATTTTTTCGTAAAAAATCAAAAAGTTAACCCAAACAATTATATTTTTTTCTTAAACTTTTTAGTCTAAAAAATGCACTTATTTACGACACCCTAAACAACCCCTAATCTAAGGTTAAAAAACCTAGTTTAGGATAAACTTTTTGACTTTTTTAACTTTTGTAAGAAAAAAAATGAAATGATTATAATTTAGATGTGATATTTTATCTTATTAATTTTTTAATTTATTTTATTTTTTTTGTGATTAAAATATTCGAAAGATCAAATTTTTTGGCATGCCAAACGAAGGCAAACTATCTTTCTGTCGCATATGAAATCCAAAGAGGTTTTTCACATGGTAGACAGGTAATTTATGAGAAAAGACAGAGGAGGATGACAACAAAAAATCTCACAACTCTATAATTGAGATTAGCTTTAGATTTACACGAAGTTGTTTAAGTTGGCCATTGCACCATGTTCCCTTCCAACCATTTGGTCTCAAATCAAGCATCACCTTCTCCCTTAAAGTGATTTATAGGGATTGGCTATGATAATTATGATAATAATAATGTTTTATTTATGGGGACCACTTGATTTTGATTTGACGATTAATGATGGGGTAAACCTTATTATCTTAAATTAATGAGTATTTTCTTTTCCAAATAAAATTTTGTCTGTCTGTGTCATAAGTTAAAAATCATTTTCTCATGAAGAAAAAAAAAATTAATAATAATAATTAGTGGGTCTTTTTCATAACAAAGATGCTATTAAAGAATTAATGTTCCTCCCAGTCCTTGATTTATGAAGTCTTAGCTGGAAAATACTGACAATAACATGGGATACTCCAAAACAAATTGATTAAAGTTGTTTTTTTAGCATGAGGGTAATGCTTCACATTTTCATGGGATTATGGTTGAATATAGCTTTCGAACGGTTCTTGACTTCAATTTTTTTTATAACCGAAAATTGATCGTAGAGAGAACCAGTGATGATATACAAATAAAAAATATATACATAAAATTTATGCAGGATGATATAGGCCTATGACTTTGAAAGAGAAGTCTATTAAGATTCATTTTAATTATAAAAATGTTACTATCATCTCATTATAATAATACTAATAATAATAATAATAATAAATATGTATAAAAGTGTTAGAGAATAATAGTGTGTTTGGTTTCAATTTTTTGAAAATTGAATTTTTTATTTTTCGTATTTTTTTATTTTGAGTGAATATTTTTAAAATTTTAAGTAATTTTTTTATTTTTTTAGATGCACCTTTCTTAGACATATCTAAATAGTAAAATATTTTAAAAATTAATAAATACAAAAAAATACAAAAAAAAATGTATTGAATTTTCGTATTTTTTTAATATTTTTTGGTATTTAATGTATTTTTTAAAGATTTTTTCACAAATATTATACTTTTTAAGTATATTTATGTTTGATGTGTCTAAAAATTAAAAAAAAAATATGCTTAAAATATTAAAAAATTTCATTGAAAACATTAAAATACGAAAAATAAAAAAGTAGAATTTTTTAAAAATTATTTGCTAGAAATTGGAACCAAACAAGCTGAATTTTCAAATGAAATTGCTTTGATTATAAATTCAAGTTTCATGACCCTCATTTGGCCAGCTAGGAAGACAGCTGGGTTAAGAATTACTACACCTTATTAGGTGCAAGTATTATACTTTTTAATTACATATATTATGATTTCCATAGATTATAATCCTTACATGTATACTGAACCAACTTTTTAGTTACTGAACAGCAATGTTATATATTTTAAAAAAATACTTAGAATTTAAAATGTATGAATTAAATTTGTTCAGTGTGACTCTTACAAGTCCAAAATACAATTTGAAATTATGTAAAGTCTTTTTGTTTACTCAAAATTTAAAAGGCTTTAGGATTCAACTTTCTTGTTTTACAACTTTCTATTTTAATGTCATTTAGGACTTGACAAAGTTATATGATTTCATCCATTGGTTTTGATGGAAATGAAGAGGGGACCGTAAGCTCCTCCTCCTCTGTAATGACCTTAACATACCCTTTTTCGCTCAGCTTAACATACATGGCAAGAAAGTAGGACAACACAGACAGGTTCTCTTAATGAGTAGTTGAGAGAGATGGAAAAAAATTGCACTATATGCATTAATTACTTGTACAGTTGTCAGCCAGAGTGATACCCAACTTTTTGCCCCCTACTCGGCACGGCATACTTTATCAGTAGTGCGAGGAACACAGAAAGTTCCGAACACAAAATATACAGATGTGAAACAAAATATGTTTGCATTCGGATCTACAGATGCAAACATATGTGTCACTAACTCACATATGTGCATTATGTATTTAAAATTTTATGTATTCCTAGGCTTTTCTCACACTTATTCGTCAAAAATCCTTGGAACAAAATCGTATCTCGAAAGTTTTGCATATCATATTTTTGGATATGGAAACACTTTGAATACAGAAAATTCTCAACCTTTAAAAATCGTTGAGAAGCTAAGACACCAAAGCATACTGCTAATTTTACATATATTACTGATTGTACAATTCACATGTTACAGCATTGCAGATTACTAATAATAATACACAAGTTCAATTATGGAGTCTGCTCCCAAGCCCTAGATAGCATTTATGTCTATCATTTAGAACCCATACCAACCAAAAGCAGAAGAGTTCCCCGCAATTATACTTTCTTGACAAGATTTGCATTTGCCATCACAATTTGGAGCCACATCTAGGAGGGACATTATAGTAATATTAACACTAGCATTTCACACTGCTGATTATGTAACTAAGGTTCTGTTTTTCTGTAAAACACTTATTTTTATTAGGTTATGTCTCCAGATTCTCACATAATTTAGTTATTATAAGCATTTTGCGACAATAAATTTGAAAATTCATCTTTGATCCAACCCAAGAGAATAGCGCAATAGATACTGTATTAATATTTTAGTACTACAAGAAAGGAAGAGAGAACTGTAGCCGATAAACTTACATGAAATTTTACATTCAAGGGGAAGCTAAGGTTTCTATCTGTTGCCTCCTATCTACACAAAATCTAATCATAGAATTAGACACACCTCTATCACTTAGGCTTTGTACAATCATATGTGAGAGAGTTATGTTCAATTCTATGATCAGATTATGAACGCTTAGCATTTTTGATATAGTCTATAGGGCTATTTTTAGGACTTAACCAAACAAGGAAGGAACTCCATCTAGAGGTGAAGGCATCGGACAATTCCAATTCAACAGCTCTTCAATCATCTGCATTGCAACTCTATTCTCTTCATCCATCTCCTCTCCAACCTCCATCCCAGATGTCACGGACAACGACGATGACGTCGATGATGAAAACGACAACGACGATGACGATCCATCGCTTTCTGTGTTCTTCGTCTTGCCTAGTTGGACTCTCATGACCCAGTTGGAGCCAGACCTCGTCCCGGCGTGCTTTTGCCAGACTCCGATATGAGAATTGTCTGTGTCGAGCCTCAAGCAAGTGAGGGAAGGTGATGGGTCCTTACAGCATTTTCGAAGCTTTGCGCTGAGAATGCTTGACATGGTTGATGGTGATATTGGGTTGCCTTGGCCAGACTGTGTGTTGTTGTCGACACCACCTTCCCGGTTTGTGGATGGTGGGAAATTTGTCTTTGCATTTTGTCCATTCATCAGGATGGCTGCTTGGTCGTATGCCCTCGCAGCCGCCTCAGCTGTCTCGAATGTGCCAAGCCAGATCCTCCTTTTCCTACACAAGAGATAGGGAAGCGACGATCAAAATGAAAAAAAAAAAACAAGACATGTACATATTTTGGATTTTCTAGCCATTATTCACCAATATATCGGCTGATACTGTTCAATATCAACCTATATGACTGTATGGTTGATACCGACGCGGAATCTAATACTGTTATTTAAAATTCCTATTTTCAATGTTTGGGTGGAAGAGACATAAATGTATGGAAATATAATTATAGTAAAAATGTGAGGGTATATAGAGAGACGAGATTGAGATGTTAGTATTGAAAGCAAAGTTTCAAAGTGTTATTATAAAATGAATTGGTATGGCTTGTGTGCGCGGTCATAAAATTTTAATATTATTTGTCAGAAAAATAGCCTTTCAGTAGTCAAAATGATAATATTGGTAGTTTTCTTGTGAATTTTTAAAAATCATTTCAAAGGAGAATCAAGTGACAGTAGCTATCTTCAAATTTTAAAAATCACCAACTGAAAAAAAAATTAGTTTTGTTGGTTGTGAATCAGCTATGAATGATACGTAGGGTGTAATTTTTTCTTCTAATCATTATTGGGTAGAGATTTAAAATCATAATGTGCATTGTGAATGTGTATTTGGAAGTGAAGCTATATATATAATTATAGAATGTGCATTGTGTCTAAAAATATGCGTATGTTTAAAATTTTCGTACCAGAACATAACATAACATAACATAAGAATAAGAATAATGATGGAATATAAAGAAAGAAAGAAAGAAAATATAAATGGGGTTTGCAAATTGCAATGTACGGAGAGATTGGATTGAAATTAAAACTTACAGTAAAGGGTGGCGAATTTCAGATACCCAGGAACCCCACTGGCGTTGCCTGACACCTCTGAACTTCTTTGATTGTACCATGTTCTTCTCTTTTTAGAGAAAGAGAAAGAAAAAGAAAGAGAGAGATTCAGAGAGTGTTGCAGAGAGTGGATGAAGTACTTAGTTACATGGATGGATGCGAGTGAGAGAGAGAGAGAGAGAGAGATATGAATGAAGAGGAGAGAGAAGAGAGAGGATGTTAATATGTTCGCTGGTGTCGGTGGAGTGGAAAGGAGAGAGGCCGAAAGTCTAAAATAAATGACGTTTCTGTTTTTGGGTTTTTGGGGGTGAGCATGGATTCCTCCTTGCATTATTTTCTATTTGTAAGGTTATTGGACTTATTTTTAGGCTTAATTTTAATAATTTTAATTATTTATATTTTAAGATTTATTTAGTATATTATATTTGTAAAAATTTAAATTGATCGGGTATAAAAAAATATGTGTTTAGAAAAATCAAACTAAAAATTATTTTTAAAAAAAATTTAATAAACATTTTTCCGAACACATACTTCCTCATATCCGATCAACTTGGTTTTTTACATGTACGATATACTGAACAAATCTTAAAATATGAACAGTTCGAATTATCAAAATTAGGTCTAAAAGTGAGTTTAAATAAAAAAATGTAGGACTTTCTTTAAGCGTGCAACTTACACCTTCCATTTACGCATTTTCTGTTGCTGTCCTGTTTAATGTTTATATCTTCCATTTACGCCTTTTGTGTTAGTGGCATATGGTGTGCAACCTTAAAGGGTTGCACACCATAACAGGACCCAAAAATGTAAGAAAGAAGTGCAAGGAGGGAATCTTGACTCCATTGGGGTTGGGGTTGGGGTTGGGGTTGGGGTTGGTTGGGGGAGCAATAAAAGTTTTCACCAAACTATGATTTTGTTTGGAAATAATTTTTTCAGTTTTTTTTTTTTTTTTGTTATTTTAGTTTATCTTAAAAAGTTTTGTTTGAGATAAATTTTTAATTTTTTTATACTTTTGTGAGAAAAAAAATACAATCATAAATTGAATATAACATTTTATCTTATTAATTTTTTAATTTATTTCATCTTTTAATAGGCTAATTTAGAGAGTATTTGAAATAATTTAAATAAATATTTTTTTTAATTTTTTACAAAATAATATACAAAAAAAAATGTGACTCAAATTTTTTTTTTTTAAAAATATTAAAATAAAAAATGCCAAATAATGTCTTAATTTCAACCCAACCATCTTTCCAAATGGTGTTCCTAGCAACTTCGGCTAATTGTAGTAAATGAGTGAAATGACTTTTAGCCTTTAGGAAGGACACTTTTTGGAGTCTCCCTTGTCAAAGAGTAGTAAATGAATGAAATGACTTTTAGCCTTAGGGTCCTTTAGGGGTCTACCCCGTTTTGACAAAGGAAAATATTTCTCTATCTCCTAAAAAAAATACCTCATAAAATTCTTTTTGTGGTTCCAATATTCGATAGAGAGGTCATTATCTAGGCTATTATTATATTAATTAATTTAGATAGTTATCGTTTTGAGACGTATATGGGTCACTCATTATTATGTGAGTAACTTCGCGTGTATTATAAAAGGATTTGATTAATGAATGTTATAAATGTATTGATTATTAATATTTAAATTAATCATACATCGTTTGTTGTACACACTTTCGTATTATTTTAAGCTTCTTAAAGATATTTGTTAACAAAATCTTTTTATAAAATTTTATAAGTTGATCATTTTTTATACACAAAAGATAAGTTATACACGCCAATATATTTACAAAAATCATATCTGACTCAAAATTTAACTTTTTATATGATACCACGTCCAAGTTCCAAACTTCAAACCATCTCACCGTTGACATTATTGGTCGTTGCCGTCCAACATTTAAGATCCGATGAAGAAAAAATGAAGACAAATAATAGTGCACTATAGATGATGGTGTTGCTGTTAGGGAAATTCAGGATTTTCTACAAATAAATCAATCAATAGGAATAAAAATAAATATAAAAAAATTAAATCAAAAGAAACACAAGAATTTTACGTGATTCTCTTAATGTGAGGTACGTCTACGGGATCGAAGTCCGATTTCACTATCAATCAAAAAGTTTCTAAACGATTACAAACGAGACACGAATGGTCTCACAAAATCATCCTTAGGTAAATTCCAAATAATCACAAATAAACAAGAGAAAAGATCTCACCAAATAGATGAACAAAATCTTCAAAACCAGAGTTGTAGAAATCTAAAATAACAACCCAAATCAGCCGAAACAGAGCAACTAGCCGAAGATGCACACCTTAACCAATTAACCCACTAAATTGGTTTCTCCACAGGCACTATCTCACCAAAAAATATGAATTAACTTGCTGCCACTCCTTTTTTTCGAATTGATTACCCAAGTCCTATTTTTCCAAAATCAATTAGCTACTGTTGTTGCTATATATGCCGAGAAAGACAAAACAATATTTATATATTGTTAATTCTACGGTTTGTTTTATCAAAACCCTAATGACTCATCACGCCAACGGCGTAAGCAATATTCGGCCTTGTACAAACCATGGCGTACATCAAAGAATCAATTGTTGAAGCATAAGGAACTTTCAACATTTCTTCTTTGTCTTTCTCACTTGTAGGATATTGATTCGAACTAAGTTTGAAGTGACCCGCAAGTGGACAACCAACCGGCTTTGCTTTATTCATGTTGAACCTCTCAAGAACTTTCTCAATGTAGCTTTCTTAAGACAACCAAATCAGCCCCTCTTTGCGATCACAAACAATTTTCATACCAAGTATTTGCTTTGCCGGTCCCAAATCTTTCATAGCAAAAGACTTGCTCAACTCCAATTTCAACCTGTTTATCATGGTAGAATCTTGACCCACAATTAACATGTCATCAACATAAAGCAAAAGAATAATAAATTTACCATCCGAAATTTTTTTCACAAACACACAATGGTCCGAAGTGGTTTTAAAAAAACTATTATTCATCATGAAAAATTCAAATTTTTTGTACCATTGCCGCGGGGCTTGCTTGAGGTCATACAAACTTTTCTTCAATTTGCAAACAAATTTCTCTTTCTCTTTTTTCACAAAATTTTCTGGTTGCCACATGTAAATCTCTTCTTCAAGATCACCATGAAGAAAGGCGGTCTTCACATCAAATTATTCAACTTCAAGGTTCATACTTGCAGCCATGCCAAGTACAACTCGAATAAAAAACATCTTCACAACCGGTGAGAAAATCTCATCAAAGTCAATACCTTTCTTTTGCCCAAAGCCTTTCACAACAAGACGTGTCTTATACCTCAGATCCTTGCCATCATTCTTCAATTTGAAGACCCACTTATTTTTCAAAATTTTCCTCCCCTTAGGCAATTTCACTAAATATGTAACGTCTTCAAAATAATATGTATAAACCAACCATTCAAGACATCCATAGACATAAAAGAATAAAACATATATCCATTCATCAGAGTATTTAGTTCAAAAGTATTACATGTTGACAACAAAAGTAAATCCCCTACGGGCTTACAACTTTCCAAGCTAACACTTTGTTACACAAATAGAGAGTGCTAACTCTAAACACATTAAGCCCTTAGTTTGAATTTACATGTAACACCAAAAATAACAAAACGACCAAAAGAGTCTTCAACTCCCAAAACCTTCCAATCTAAGACCTTGGAGGCTGCATATCACTTGTACCTGAAAGTGATGTCCCATATAGGGTGAGCCAACACCCAATAGAGATGTGCTAAACATAATATGAACGATAACTAAAATATTAGCTTTTGACAAATGTTCAACTCATATAAACAAACGTACATCTCTTTCATAATCAATCCATATTCACAGATATACATACATACATATATATATATATATATATATACATCAATTCTTTTCCGTTTTATTATCCAAACCAATTCATAGATATGGTTCTCTATTCATCCAGACAGTTTATAATGACTACAATTCATATTAACAATACTTCGATCATGATCAATTAGTATGAGGCTACAACTCACATCATTAACATTTCAATACTCCAATTTCAAATGAGACTACAACTCATATTAGTAACACTTCAATACTTCCATTCATCTACGTTATGCAAACGTAATCAAGATTTTGGGACTTTCACCCTGGACACTCCGGCCAACTTAGTTATCAATGAAGTCCATCCCCTATCTCCTCCCAAACAGGTTTGAGAGTATATCTCCTATCTCCTCTCAAACCATGGAGTACATCCCCTATCTCCTCCGAAACAAGATACATATGCAATATATTTAAACACTTATCATATACAATGATCAAGCAAGCACATATTCAATGTGTTATTCCAACCGTCATATTCAATGACATACTCAATTGATTAGTTTTAATTCACCTAATCATCATGCAGTGTCTACAACAATCAAGACTATCCTCCACCGATAGCCTAAAATAATTATTTCTAAACAGATCATGAATTCATCAAACAGATAAATTATCATCATTTTCATAGGCGAGTGATTAATCGATCCAACTACACCATTCCATCTCACAATTTCCCAATTTTATTATTTCCAAACCAATTTCACATTCCCATATACACATGTATAGTTCAAAAGGAACAAAATCCCTCTTTATACATTTCAAGTTTTGAAACCCTAACACCCAAAATTTTCCAACTTCAACATTAAATCAAAATGACCACATGTTTATGTCAAAGGCCATAAATATAAGTAGTTATCTCTACCTCAAATGAAGAGACCCAAAGGAGATGATGAAGAAACTCGAAAGTGCTCCAAACCCACAACTATTCCGATCAAAATGGAGGTCTTGAGAAGCTTCAACACTTTAATGAAGACACAAGGGTTGTGTCTTACTAAATCAAGATCAAAATGTAGAGAGAGAGGATATTCTAGAGAGAGAGGCTCTCAAATTAAGGTTTTGGAAAGTTAGAGAGAGAGAGAGAGTAAAAAAAGTGATTCAAAATGGCTTCTCTTCGGATTGATATATATCACAGTCCGCTCGAGCGTTAGACACAGACTCCCGCTCGAGCGTGAAAAGCGCCGCTCGAGCGTGAAATGCACACTTCCAGAAGTTCTGTAGACGAAGGTCCCCGCTTGAGCATGAAAGTGGATGCTCGAGCGTCCGATGTCCTGCAGAGAAATACTGAAGATTAAATAATCCCGCTCGAGCGGAGGAGCAAATGCAAAAGGGCCCGCTCGAGCATGAAAAGCCCCGCTCAAGCGTAAAGGCCAAAATCTGGGCAGAAGCTATTTGTTTCCAAACACAACCAACCTGTTTCAAACCTGCCCAATACATCCTAAAATTCAAATACAAGGGATTAAAGGACGGAAACGCGATACTGACAACAACAATCATCCACGGAACCGAGTCCAAAATACAATAAACAACGAAGGGAAAGTCGAAATCGCTATAAAATCATAGGTGTGATTTTCAAGTAAAGAATTCATCTCCTCTTCTATGGCCTTTTTCCAATCACCTTTCTATGCATGCTCAATTGGTTCTTGGTAGCTCTCAGGCTCCCCTTGATCGGAAATCAACACAAATTTATTGGGAGGATACTTTCTTGAAAGTTGTCGGTCCCTTGTAGATTTCCTCAACTCAAGTTGTGGTGGCGATTCTTGAGTTGGATGCTCTTCCTCAATTTCTGGCTCAACTTCATTAGGATTAGCATCATCCTCTACATCTTCAATAGGTGGCTGCATGTCTCCCCCATTTTCATCATCAACTGAAGATGAAGAAGATGGATCCATGTCAATGAGATCACTAGTTTTTGGCTCTGGTTGATCACCTTTGTCAAAGTCTTCAATTGTTTGGTCTTCAAGAAACACAACATCACGGCTTCAAATGGCTTTCTTATTGACCGAATCCCACAATCTATACACAAATTCATTACGTCCATAGCCAAGAAAAATACATTGTCTTGACTTACTATCAAGCTTAGACCTCTCATCCTTTGGAATGTGAACAAAAGCTCGGTAACCAAACACTCTCAAGTGCTCATAAGACACATCTTTACTGGCCCAAACTCTTTCTGGAACATCACCATTCAAAGGATAAGAAGGAGATAAATTGATTACGTCAACCGCTATCGTCATTACCTCACCCCAAAAGGATCTTGGCAATTTAGCTTGTAAAAGCAAACAATACTCATCAACGCCATTTTGTTGAAGAGTCTTCTTAACTGTCTTTTGGTGCCGAATACCTTGGCTGCAACAATACTCATCAAATGGCCCAATGTATTCACCACCATTGTCTGATCGGATGCACTTCAATTTCTGCCATGTTTCTCTTTCAACCATGGCCTGAAAATGCTTAAATACTTCTAGAACTTGATCTTTAGTTTTTAGTAAAAAAGCCAAAACTTTCCTTGAATAATCATCAATGATAGTAACAAAATAAAGTGCACCATTATGTGTTCTAACTTTCAAAGGACCACAAACATCTGAATGAATCAACTCCAAAATATTTTCTTTTCTAGAAATAACATTTTTCTGAAAAGAAACTCTATGTTGTTTACCCGCCAAACAATAAACACAAGTTTTAAGATGTGTACCTTTCAAACCAGGTAGAAGCTCTTTTTTGAACAAAACTTGTAGCCCCTTTTCACTCATATGGCCAAGCCGCTTGTGCCACAATTCGGTAGAAGTATCATCTTGAAATGCATTGACAACACCTTTACAAATTTTTCCTTGCATCGAATAAAGTGTATGAGTCTTCTTGCACTTAGCCACCACCAAAGAACCCTTTGTGAGCTTCCATATTCCATCACCAAATTTGTTGTTGAAGCCTTCATCATCTAGCTTCCCAATAGAGATCAAATTGAGGCAAATGTCGGGAACATGTCTCACATCTTTAAGCAATAACTTGCAACCCAAATTTGTTTCCAAGCAAACATCACCCATGCCAATAATCTTGGACAGACCTTCATTACCCATTCGAACAGAACCATAATCTCCTTTGGTGCAGGTAGTGAAGAAATCAACTCGAAAAGTCACATGAAAAGAAGCACCAGAATCAATCACCCGATTGCTCTCTTGGCCCACAAAATTAATACAATCATCTTCACAAACAACTATGAGATCATCAGTAGTAACTGCCGTTGTGTCTTCTTGCTTCTTATCCATACTTTTGTCACTCATTTTCTCCTTATTCTTAAGCTTTCGACATTCCCGCTTCATGTGCCCTTTCTCATGGCAATAATAACACTCAATGTCTTTCTTTGAAAAAGAACCATCTCTTGATTTGTTACGGCTTTGATCATGACCATGAGGAGTCTTACTCCCCCCCCCCTTGTTTTGCTTCGGCCTCTCACAACAAATGCTTCTGAATGAGAGGAACCCGCTGATTTTCTTTTAGTTTCTTCATTCAACAAACAATTAGTAACTTGGCCCATTGTGACAACTCCATCAGGTGCCGAATTACTAACTGTCACAACCAAAGTCTCCCAACTTTCGGGCAAGGAACTAAATAGCATCAAAGCCTGCAACTCATCATCAAAAACAATTTTCATAGAAGCAAGTTGGTTAACAATACTCTTTATTTCATTCAGATGTTTCGATATAGAGTTGCCCTCTTTATATTTTAAATTAATCAACTTACGAAACAAAAAAGCTTTATTTGTGACTGATTTCCTATCATAAAGGCCTTCTAATTTTTTCCATAAACCATGTGCCGAAGTTTCAGTATCAATATGATGAAACACACTGACATCAATCCATTGATGGATAACACCAAGGGCATTTCGATTAAGTCTCTTCCATTCATCATCTTTCATATCATCAGGTTTGCCACTGTCACCCTCAATAGGCCCATACAAATCTTTACAAAATAATAGGTCTTCCATTTTAGTTTTTTAAGTTACCCAATTACTTCTATTGAAGCTAGACATACGACCCACATTCCCCTCCATTGATTTACACAAATAATTAAACCCAAATAAACTGTAAGTTCTGATAACAGTTGTTAGGGAAATTCATAATTCCCCACAAGTAAATCAATTAATGAGAATAAAAACTAATGCGGAAAAATTAAATAAAAAAGAACACAAGAATTTTACGTGGTTCCCTCAATGTGAGGTACGTCCATGGGATCGAAATCCGATTCCACTATCAATCAAAAAGTTTCTAAACGATTACAAACGAGACACGAATGGTCTCACAAAATCACCCTTAGGTGAATTCCAAATAATCACAAATAAACAAGAGCAAATACCTCACCAAATAGATGAACAAAATCTCCAAAATCAAAGTTGTAGAAATCCAAAATAACAACCTAAATCAGCCGAAACAGAGCAACTAGCCGAAGATGCACACCTTAACCAATTAACCCACTGAATTGGTTTTTCCACAGTCACTATCTCACCAAAAAATATGAATCAACTTGCTGCCACTCATTTTTTCCGAATTGATTACCCAAGTCCTATTTTTCCAAAATCAATTAGCCGTTGCTACTACTATATATGCCGAGAAAGACAAAACAATATTTATATATTGTTAATTCTAGAGTTTGTTTTATCAAAACCCTAGCTGTAATCAAATTGGATTGGGTCTCCACAAATTAGATATAATATATAAAAATATATTATACCTAAATCAAACCAAATTAAAATTCTTTAATAAGGAGGTATATCCCAACAGTTGCTATATCTCATGCATCCTAAATTTATTTTTGAGGAGAATGCAATTGGGTATGTTTTTTATTTATTTTAGTACGATGGGTCACACATGTATATGTATAGTGTTTGTTGTGTGAATCTAAGTAGAGTACGAGAAGGGGGGAAAAAAAAAACAACCAATAAAATTATTCAATGATACATAGAAGTCCTTAATAATTTTCTCTTTGCAATCAGAAAATGTTACCGATATTGGTTCAATAGCTAAATGACTAGTTATTGCAATATTTTAGTGACAAATTGTTACATTTTAGTAATGTTGCTCTGGTTGCCAATTTCATTCTTTTATTTATTTTTTATAAAATGATAAATTAAAATGCTATATCTAGTCTCGCCATAAGAGATGTAGACACAAAAGGATTTGTAAAAATAGGCAACAATTTTGTTTTTTATTTTTTTATGACAAACGCAATAAATTAAATAAATTATGAATATTAAATTAATCTAATTTTTTATGTGAATAAAATATATGAAGTGACGGAACTCGTGATAGATTCCATAAGTCCAAACAACACCCTCCATCCCAAATTATAGACTAAAAAAAGTGCACCTCGTATATAAAACATATATTTTATTTAGAGCGAACAATGTTACATTTTATTTTTCAATAATGCCCTTATCTTTGTATGTTCTCTGTTACTCTTCGTACCCATTTCAAATCAGAATGTCTTAAAAGGTCTTCTGTGTCTCAGAGGCATTTCCAGAAACAGCCCAAATCAATGGTGAGTTTCATATGCCTTTTCTCCACAATTTTCGAACTCATTTTCTTTGCATTCATTTCTGTTGCTCGCTTTTTTCAATCTTGTTACATATATTTTGGAAATGGTAGAAAAATTCTGGGTAAAACCAGAATTTTTTCTCAAATTTGGTCTATTTTTTAGGTGGGCCCCGAGTGTCGATTTACTCGGGTCAAAGTGGTAACGCGTTCTATGTTGCGTTATGATTCACGTGGTATATTTGGTTGCTCAAAACCATTACCGAGTGAATGGGAAATTGAAGCCAAAGTGTGCTCCATGGAAATAGAGTTTTAGTAGAAATTCCTTAAGGTTGTAAATTGGCTTGTCCCACATTGATTTGGTGAGAAGTTTTGAAAGGGTTTATAAGGCTTGGGTGAGATACTTGGGGTGTGCCCCAAGGGGTACCCAAGTGTTTTAGAGGGAGAGGTTATGGGCAAAATGGGCTAGACCCATTGGACCCAAAAATCACCACACGCGCGCCGCCGTCCGTCCAGGCGGGCTGGGCTTGGGCTTGGGCGCGAGTGTGTGGTTGGGCTTGTTCGGCCCAATACTAATCTTTTTGGGCCAAAAACATTTGAATTTAAATTTATTTTTGGTAAAATAAAATCCAAAATTCAAATTAAACTGATTTGGATTTTCTGTACATCCAAACAGGGCCCTTCCCGTTTTCAAACAGAAATAAACTAGTTTGCAAACAGGGCCCTTCTCCTTTTTTGCTATCTGTTTGAATTATTAACAGATTCAAATCTGTTTGAATTCAAAACCAATAGGTATCATACCTGTTCAATTTAAAACCAAGAGCCACCTTTACATCTATAAATAGGACCACCCTCGTTTGATGTTTTTAATTCAGAAATTTCGTATTTTCACCTCTGCTTATTCTATTCTTCATTTTGTTGCATTTTATTTCTTAAAGAAAGAGTGTAAACACTTAGTGTGTTCGTAAGGCAAACAATTTCCAGTGCTGCTATTGTTTGTGGTAGATCATTTCATTCTGGGAGATAGACGTCCAAATTCTGAAAGCACCGTGGAGAGGACGAATCTGTCTTAAGGACACAGTGTCAAACACTGGACTTGATCAGAAAATAATTCGAACAAATTAAATCAAGTAAGTTATTTAATTTATTTTCAGTGTTGTTTTTATTTATTAAAATCAGATTTAAATTTTGTTTTTGTAACAAAATAAAATCTATTTTTATTTATTTATTTTTATTTCGAGTTTGATTTTTGTAATCAAACAAATTCTCTCATTTTCTTTATTTCTTTAAATTCTAATTGTTGTTGTGTACACAATAGAATTAAATCTTTTAAATACAGTGAAGATTGTCCGACAATCTTAAGACAGAATCCTTTTTCGGTATCTTCATTGTATTTAATTTTCTGTGTTTTCAAAGTAATATTCTGGTTGGAAAAACAAATAGTGATTTATGCTATTTGACAGATAGTAGTAATATACTGTCTCTTTTCTTTGACAACTAGTAGTAATATACTGGTGTCATTAACAATTGCAGAATATTATTTGGTATTACAGAAAATTATTGTGATATTTTATTTTTCTAGTTTTAGTAACAAGGAAAATAAAATTATTTTGTTGTTATAATTTATTTTCTGGTTTTAGTAACTAGAAAATTAATTTGTGTTTTAATTTTTTCTGATTTTTGTAATCAGAGATTATGGCTACTACAACTGAAACTGCATCTGGCAGTGGTACTCCTATTGTTACACCTATATCGGTCCCTATCCAGAACCATGTTCATGTACCAATTAATCATGGAGAAAAACCAGAAAAATTTAACGGTACCGAGTTTAAAAGATGGTAGCAGAAGATGTTGTTCTATCTTACGACTCTTAATTTGGCCCGGTTTCTCCATGAAGAGGCCCCAGCACTTAAAGAGGGTGAAAGTGATCGGCAAGTTGTTTCCGTTGTAGATGCTTGGAAACATTCAGATTTCCTGTGCAGAAACTACATCCTAAATGGCCTTGACAATATGCTGTATAATGTATACAGTCCTCTGAAAACAGCAAAAGAATTGTAGGATTCTTTGGAGAAGAAATACAAGACAGAAGATGCCGGCACGAAGAAATTTGTCGTCGGTAAATTTCTGGATTTTGTTATGGTAGACTCCCAAACGGTAATATCTCAAGTTCAAAGTTTTCAAATAATTTTCCATGATATTCATTCAGAAGGTATGTCTCTTAGCGAGTCATTCCAAGTCGTTGCTTTAGTGGAAAAGTTACCACCGGCTTGGAAAGATTTCAAAAATTATTTAAAACATAAACGCAAAGAGATGACTATGGATGAATTGATTGTAAGATTAAGAATTGAGGAAGATAACCGAAAGGCTGAAAAGAGGAATGGGAAAAATCCCATTGAGTCCAAGGCTAATGTGGTAGAACAAGTTTATAAACCACATAACAAAAAGAGAAAGTTTACTGGAGATGGTCCTAAACAAGGCGATAGTAGCAAGAAGTTCAAAGGAAAATGCTATAACTGTGGCAAAACTGGACATCGAGCTTCTGACTGCCGCCGCCCTAAGAAGGATCATGGAAGTACAAGTAAGAAGACCACCAATCAGGCCAATGTAACAGAATTGGATTACATCTCTGACGGAGTGAATGACATCAACCTCTCTGCTGTGGTGTCTGAGGCTAACTTGGTTGGAAATCCCAAAGAGTGGTGGGTTGACACTGGAGCAACTCGTCACATATGTGCGGACAAGAAAATTTTCACTACCTACAATGAGGCTGCAAATGGTGAACAACTTTTCATGGAAAATTCTTCTACTTCTACTGTGGCTGGACAAGGAAAAGTTATCTTGAAGATGACATCAGGGAAAGAACTGACCCTCAACAACGTACTGCATGTACCTGACATCCCGAAGAATTTAGTTTCTGGTTCTTTGTTAAGTAAAAATGGTTTTAGGCTTGTCTTTGAGTCTGATAAATTTGTATTAACAAAGAGTGGTATGTATGTTGGTAAGAGTGATGGTCTCTTTAAATTGAATATAATGACAGTTGTGCAAAAAATTGCTATGAATAAGAATAACACATCTTTTGTTTATATTCTTGAGTCAAATTTATGGCATGGTAGATTAGGACATGTGAATTTTGATGCTTTGCGTAGATTAATTGGTTTAGATCATATACCCAAGTTTGAAATTAATCCTAATCATAAATGTGAAATTTGTGTAGAAGCGAAACTAACTAAGGCTCCATTTAAATCGGTTGAAAGAAAAACCAAACCTCTAGAATTAATTCATACTGATGAATGTGATTTAAAATTTATTCAAACTAGAGGAGGCAAAAAGTATTTCATAACATTTATCGATGATTGCACAAGATATTATTATGTTTATTTACTTAGAGGTAAAGATAAAGCCTTAGAAATGTTTAAACTTTACAAAACAGAAGTTGAAAATCAACTTGGTAAAACCATTAAAATGGTTAGAAGTGATAAGGGTGGTGAATATGATGCACCATTAAATGAATTTTGTGCACAACATGGCATTATTCACCAAACTACAGCCCCTTATTCTCCACAGCAAAATGGAATTGCTGAAAGGAAGAATAGAACCCTCAAAGAAATGATGAATGCCATGTTACTAAGTTCAGGTTTACCACAGAACTTGTGGGGGGAAGCAATATTGTCTGCTAATTATGTTCTTAATAGAATACCCCACAAGAAAACCAACAGCACTCCTTATGAATTGTGGAAAGGTCGACCACCTTCCTACAAATACTTAAAAGTGTGGGGGTGTTTGGCAAAAGTTGAAGTTCCTGTTCCTAAAAAGACTAAGATTGGACCAAAAACAGTAGACTGTGTGTTTATTGGTTATGCTCAGAATAGTAGTGCATATCGGTTTCTGACTTATAAATCAGAAATACCTGATATAAATGTGAACACTATTATAGAGTCAAGGAATGCTGTGTTTTTTGAACATGTCTTTCCTTACAAGAAAGGACAGGAATTAAGTTAACAGAAAAGAACTTATGATGGTACACAAAGTCAAGAGACTAATGACAATCAAACACAAGAGACTAGTAATAGTCTCGACCAATAGGATTTAACTAATGATGAACCAAGACGAAGTAAGAGAGCGAGAATATCAAAATCCTTTGGTCCAGATTTTCTGACATACTTGTTAGAAAATGAACCTCAAAGCTTTAAGGCAACAATGACAGGTCCTGAAGCACCTTTGTGGAAAGAGGCTGTTAATAATGAAATTGAATCCATTATGCAAAATCATACTTGGGAATTGATGGATCTTCCACCAAGTTCTAAACCTCTTGGATATAAATGGATATTCAAGAGAAAAATGAAAGCAGATGGTTCAATTGACAAGTATAAAGCAAGACTTGTTGTTAAAGGTTACAGACAAAAGGAAGGTCTGGACTATTTTGACACATATTCCCCTGTGACAAGAATAACATCAATTCGCATGCTTATTTCTATAGCAGCGTTGTTTAATTTAGAAATACATCAAATGGATGTTAAGACAGCTTTCTTAAACGGTGATCTAAATGAAGAGATCTATATGGAACAACCCGAAGGGTTTGTAGTATCAGGGCAAGAAAAGAAAGTTTGTCAACTTGTAAAATCCCTTTATGGATTAAAACAAGCACCTAAGCAATGGCATGAAAAATTTGATCATGCAATGCTTACTAATGGGTTTAAGATAAACGAATGTGACAAATGCGTCTATGTTAAAAACACTGACCAAGGATATGTCATAGTTTGTCTTTATGTGGATGACATGCTTATCATTGGAAGCAGTCAAAACATGATCAAATCAACTAAGCAGATGCTTAACAAAAGATTTGATATGAAAGATATGGGGGTCGTAGATGTTATATTAGGAATGAAAATGTCACGACCCCAAACTGCCCCTAGTAGTTTGGTGCCGTGATGGCCAGTAATCCGTAATTACCGAAGGCCAACTTACAAAATTCATACACAATCAGAGTATTTATATAGGGGGCTCACAAATGCGGAAGCAATAATTCAACATACAAGTGGTCCATAAGAGCAGTGCATAAGTCAAATGAAATGGCATACATCTTTACATAGCTTTACAACTTGAATACATGAAGAAATGAAGTACAAAATACATATCACATCTTAACGAAAGGGCTTCTCAGCCGACATGTTCAAATACAAAAGCTTCAAGATTGCCGACGTCCTCACTGCCGACATAACATGCATACAAAACACACATCTCGGCGTAGCCGACTTCTAACTTGTTACCTACATATATACATAGGGAGGGTGAGCTTGGATACTCAGTGAATGATATAAGTAATAAAGGGGTAAATGAATGATTTCCAAGGTCCTTGTCAAAACAATACATATATCATAGCTTGTTCAAAACATGGGATGAATCAAGTTCATCAATCAAATCTTGGTCTTTCAAATCTTGCTTGGGATGTTAATAACATCTACATAATACATGGGGTGATGACATTTCGGACAAGACAAGGGAATAATCGACCCGGAATCGATTAGACAAATCCACCCGTTCATAGACCGTCGGTGGGGCCATCCGTTCATAGACCGTCGATGACAGAGATCTCTCAAACATGGTGCTACATGGGCTTAGAGTCCCCTAGCATGGGAGGACTTTCCAAGAATGTCATCAAAACAAAGCTTATACTTGATACACAAAATAGAGATAATCATTCATGCTTGATCAAATACTTTTCTAAAATGAAGCAAGGCTTTGTCAAAACTTTATAACATAACTTTATTAAAAATACCACTCACCTAGTTCTTGGGACGTCGGGATCAAGGCAAAGGTCCAAGTCCTACAAACACATGGCAAAGTCTATTGAACGCACTCTTAAAAACAAGCTTCACATGAATGCAAATGATCTAGGGGAAACATGCTGGAATCATCTAGGGAAAACATGCTGGAAACACCTAGGGAAAACATGCTGAAAACACCTAGGGAAAACATGCTGGAAACACCTAGGGAAAACATGCTGGAAACACCTAGAGAAAACATGCTGAAAATACCTAGGGAAAACATGCTGAAAACACCTAGGGAAAATATGTTGAAAACACCTAGGGAAAACATGCTGGAAACACCTAGGGAAAACATGCTGGAAACATCTAGGGAAAACATGCTGAAAAGACCTAGGGAAAACATGCTGGAAACATCTAGGGAAAACATTCTGGGTACCAACCAGGTCCTGGAATGGATGCACAGAGATGATCTAGGCTAAAACGACCTAGCTGGGTGAACTCAGGAGGTCTTGGCCGAGGTCCCACACCTCTTGGCCGAGGTGTGGTTACCTAGGCTTCAGTATGCAGCTGTCTGCCGAGGTGTTACAAGGTGCCGGCATGGGTGTACCATGGTCGGCCTAGGTGTGCAGTGGTTAGCCTAGGTGTGCATGCAAGATAAACTAACGTGCAAGTGATCATGCAAGGTAGGCCAAGGTGAGATACGATGCTTGGCCTAGGTGTGTGATCTAGGCAAGAGTGGTGTCGGTGATCACACCTAGGGAAATGAAGCCTGGAAATCTGGGTTTCCTCCTTGAAGAACATGAAGAACATGAGCATGAAGAACATGAAGAACATGAATGCTAAAATCATAACTTGTTATTACAAGATCTGGGATTTCATGACATGAGTTCGAAAACATGGACCTGGGTACCCATACTTTGAAAATCATGCAAGAACAAACACAAAAACATGGATCTAGGCATGAGCTTTCGGATCAAAACATGACTTTTCTTGAAGAACACATGAAAACCATTTTCTCTTTCTAAAACCAAACTTCAAAGCAATGCATGGCTTACAAATCATATTCAATCATGCAATGCAATATCATAAACATATAGAACAACAAGAGCGGATCAAGAATCTAACCTTAGAACACGGATCTAACGGTTCGATCTCAAAGAATCAAGCTTGGAAATCCACTCTCTCTCAAGAACTCTTCTCCCTCTTCTAGAGCTTCTCTCTCTACTCTTCAAAACAAGATACAACAAATGAGGGGTTTCTCTCTCTGCCGGCTAACTTAACTCTCAGCTCGGACACGTGGCAACGGTTGGTTGGTTCTCTTCAAAAAGGTGATAGATTGACAAGACAAGGCCCTGACAAGGCGTATCTAGCAAGCTACTCGGAATGGCACTCCGGCAAGTATTGACATCGGCTAACCACAAGACTTCGGCAACTAGGGTGACAATGACCTCGGCTAGGAAGGACAACACTTGACTAAGCTGTGCCACACCTCGGCCTAGATGTGCCACACCTCGGTCTAGGTCATTCCAGTCCCAGAACAAGGTCACTAGGTGCAAGGATTAAGGATCTCGGACGCCTAGGTGATAACATCTCGGCCAATATGCCTAGGTGACGGTGGAGGTCAACCAAAGGGGTTCCAAGATGGTCCAAGGTGTAAGAGGTTCAAAGGTGTGACCTAGGCTTAACATGACCTAGGCTTGACATGACCTAGGCTTAACATGACCTAGGCTTGACATGACCTAGGCTTAGCATGACCTAGGCTTAACATAGCAAGGAAGGAACAAAGCATGCATACAACACTTAGGGAAAACATGATAGCATCAAGACAAGACAAGAACCTTTACCTAGGCAAAACAAGTCCAAGTCTACAAATGCAAGCTTAACAAGACAAAATCATGCAAATGTACATGAACATGACTAAGACATGAATGTGGGTTATTACAGAAAATTACTAAAACATCTGACGGATATGAATTATCTCAATCTCATTATATTGAGAAAATTCTTGATAAATTTATCAAGGATGATTTGAATTTAGCTAGAACACCTGTAGACATCAGTCTTTATTTATCGAAAAATAAAGGTGATGCAGTGTCTCAGTTAAAATACTCCTAAATCATTGGAAGCCTAATGTACCTAATGAATTGTACTCGTCCTGATATAGCTTATGCTATCAGTAAATTGAGTAGGTACACTAGTAACCCTGGAGAAGACCATTGGAAAGCGATCATTCGGGTTCTTAGATATCTAAGATTTACTCGTAATCATGGTTTGAACTTTACTCGATATCCAGCAGTACTCGAAGGTTATTGTGATGCCAATTAGATATCGGATACTAAAGATTCAAAATCCACTAGTGGATATGTTTTTACTCTAGGAGGCGCTGCTGTTTCTTGGAAGTCCACGAAACAAACTTGCATCGCACGATCCACAATGGAATCTGAGTTCATTGCTTTAGACAAAGCAGGTGAAGAAGCAGAATGGCTTCGTCACTTCTTAGAAGACATTCCAATGTGGCCAAAACCTGTGCCAGCTATTTGCATTCATTGTGATAGTCAATCTGCAATAGGCAGGGCACAGAATCATATGTATAATGGTAAGTCACGACATATTCGTCGTCGACATAATACCGTAAGGCAATTGTTGTCAAACGGAATAATCTCAATAGATTATATAAAATCTAAAGAGAATATTGCGAATCCGTTAACAAAAGATTTGACAAAAGAGCTAGTGTATAGTTCATCGCAGGGGATGGGATTAAAGCCTCTTACATAAGAGTCGTCATAATGGTAACCCTACTTATATGACTGGAGATCCCAAGAACTTAGTTCAAAGGAACAACTAAGTTATGTATGGCTCACCAGAAATCACTAAGGGATTAAAAATTCCCTACCCATTCCTATGGTGAGAGTGATATCTGCAACATATGTTGTATGCAGGGGTATAAGGATAAGCTTTGCTTTTAATGATTACTTATATCTTGATTAAGGTATAAAATCAAGACGAGTATAAGGAGATACTCACAATAAGAATCACCTATATGAGTGTTGAACTGGGGCCGGTTCTATGAGAATGAAAAGGCTAAATTCTCTAGAAACACTTATGAAAACCAGGCGCGTTCAAGGCCAAAATGAACACAACAGTGAGAACCATGATGTGTTAGAAGATATTTTGTGTGAAATCTATTGTCTTGGCTTACACAAACGGCTGAACAATTCAAGGCATCGCGTCCATTGGTTAGCCAGTAAGTCCGATAGGTTATCACTAGGGAAGGTTCAAGGCCGAAAACTACCTATCCTGATGCAAGATATATTCGACTTATACTCTTTCGTTAAAGTCTGCATATTGTTGCATTTTCGTTGTCATCAAATTCCATTCATGTGGGGGATTGTTGGAAATGGTAGAAAAATTCTGGGTAAAACCAGAATTTTTTCTCAAGTTTGGTCTATTTTTTAGGTGGGCCCCGAGTGTCGATTTACTCGGGTCAAAGTGGTAACGCGTTCTATGCCGCGTTGTGATTCACGTGGTATATTTGGTTGCGCAAAACCATTACCGAGTGAATGGGAAATTGAAGCCAAAGTGTGCTCCATAAAAATAGAGTTTTAGTGGAAATTCCTTAAGGTTGTAAATTGACTTGTCCCACATTGATTTGGTGGGAAGTTTTGAAAGGGTTTATAAGGCTTGGGTAAGATACTTGGGGTGTGCCCCAAGGGGTACCCAAGTGTTTTAGAGGGAGAGGTTATGGGCAAAATGGGCTAGACCCATTGGACCCAAAAATCACCACACACACGCGCGCGAGCCGCCGCCGAATTTTTGGTAAAATCCAAAATTCAAATTAAACTGATTTGGATTTTTTGTACATCCAAACAGGGCCCTTCCCGTTTTCAAACAGAAATAAACTAGTTTGGAATTAGTGCACACCCAAACAGGGCCCTTCCCGTTTTTTGCTATCTGTTTGAATTATTAACAGATTCAAATCTGTTTGAATTCAAAACCAATAGGTATCATACCTGTTCAATTTAAAACCAAGAGCCACCTTTACATCTATAAATAGGACCACCCTTATTTGATGTTTTTAATTCAGAAATTTCGTATTTTCACCTCTGCTTATTCTATTCTTCATTTTGTTGCATTTTATTTCTTAAAGAAAGAGTGTAAACACTTAGTGTGTTCGTAAGGCAAACAATTTCCAGTGCTGCTATTGTTTGTGGTAGATCATTTCATCCTGGGAGATAGACGTCCAAATTCTGAAAGCACCGTGGAGAGGACGAATCTGTCTTAAGGACACAGTATCAAACACTGGACTTGATCAGAAAATAATTCGAACAAATTAAATCAAGTAAGTTATTTAATTTATTTTCAGTGTTATTTTTATTTATTAAAATCAAATTTAAAATTTGTTTTTGTAACAAAATAAAATCTGTTTTTATTTATTTATTTTTATTTCGAGTTTGATTTTTGTAATCAAACAAATTCTCTCATTTTCTTTATTTCTTTAAATTCTAATTGTTGTTGTGTACACAATAGAATTAAATCTTTTAAATACAGTGAAGATTGTTCGACATTTTCATTGTCTTTGGATATTCAAAATGTTGCCTCGAAACAGAAGAGAGCCTGTGTGTTTGCAGGCATTGCCGAATCAGCAACCTATATAAACCGAATAATATTAAACATTATGAAAAAAATATTATGAAATGTTTTATCCTTTGATTAGTGTTGTATGTATAAACCAAAGGTGGAAAAAATTTCATGATTATTTTCATGATATTATTGCCAAATAATAAACCTATATAACAAGCCATTGGAAAAGCTCTAAAATGTTCATCACCTTCAAATTTTCATGAGAAATGTGTATATATTGATCTTTTTTATGGCACTATATGGAATCCTTGAAGCCAAATTAAGATTTAGCTTCCTCAAGATATTAATCCAAAATTTTACTACATTTTTCAAAAAGAAAAAAAGAAAAAGCAATTTCAATGCAGTCCTAAATATTTTTGTTAGTCATCGTAAAAATAAAAAATAAAAACCCAAACAAACAAACAAAATTCATAAGATGATTTCAATCATTCGAATGCTTGGTTTATAATAAAATTGATGATGAAAATGGACTACAACATAAAAAGTTATTGGGTAAATTACAAACACACCCCTGAATAAATTACTTTCTGTAATTTTAGAAATTACATTATGTCCCCTAAGATTTTTAATTTCATAACAAATAAGTCTTTTTATTAATAAATTATCAAGTTAATTAACAGTTTTTAATAATGTTAAAATTTTATTTCAATTAATAATTCAAATAATTTTATTATTGTATAAGTAAATAAGTAGAAATTTCACTTTTTAAATTAATTCTATTAAATAAAAAATTATAACAAAGATGTATTTGTTATTTTTCAAACCACAAAAGGCAATTCATATTGTAAGCAAACCTCAAGGGGTGTATTTGTAATTTATCCAAAGTTATTTAAGTAATATAACTTACAATAATATATATATTTACAAACCAAATAAAATAAAAAAGATTTTTTATTTTCTTATTTCAACTTGTCTAAGCAAAATTGAGAGTAAAACTCATTGACATAATGTGATATTTTGATTTTTTTTAAAACACTTTTTTAGCCAATTTAAAATATAAGACGAAACCCTTATTACTTGAACAACACAATACTTTTAAGAGATTTTTTTTAAGGCCCCTGATATTAAGATTTTATAGTATAAAGGACATCTGATATTTTGATAATGTCTAAGGTCTCTCAATTTGATTTAGAGAAATTTCATTCAGAGAAATTCTATTCAGAGAAATTCTGGATCAGAGAAATTTATGTTTCTCTCCAGAGAAATTTCTAGATTATGTAAAGAACTAATACCTATGGTTTTTAACACACACAAAAAATTTGGGAGAGGGCAAAACAACAACAACACCACCAGCACTGATGCAAAGAGAAATGTGCACACCAGACAAATCATACACAAAATTATTGCACTGAGTACAACCAAGAAACAAAATTCGGTTCTTTTGAAATTTCTCTGAGTTTAAACTAGAGAAACCCAGAGAATTTCTTTGTTCACAGAGAAATTCTCTAGACTCACTTCAAGAAATGTGCACACTAGACAGGTCATACACAAAATTATTGCACTGAGTACAATCAAGAAACAAAATTCTGTTCTTTTGAAGTTTCTCTGAGTTGAGAATTTCTCTGGACTCACTTCAACCCAGAAAATTTTTCTCAAAACCAGAGAAATTTCCCTCACTAACCCAAAAAAATTCACTCAAATCAGAAAAATTTCCCCTTTCCAAATCACTCAACCCAGAGAAATTCACAACTCAGAAATTTCATTTTCTGTCACCATTCGAATTCGACCACTTAGCTTGCTTCATTTTCTCAAGCTGAACCTGAGTATCCTTGAACAGCTGCATCCCCTTAACCTTCAAATCTTTAGCGAATTGCATACTCTACTTCTTCAATTCAATCATCTGCCTTTGCTTCTCCAATTCCTCATAAAATATAAGTCATCCACCACTGGAGACAGCCGTTTCTAAGGAAACACCACCGGCTGGACCACCAGCCCTGGCGACGGCTACTGGTACACCAAAGGCATCACCGACGGCGGAGAATGAGCCTTTTTGGCCGGTGTGGTTGTAGATCCAATCAAGTAATCAAGGTAGGGGAAGAAGGACCAAGAGCTAGTGACTAATCCATTAGATTCAGAAACCCTAAACCTTCTTTCAAGCACACCTTGTTCTTGTGGATCAATTCAATCACCTCCGGAGACGCGTTCTTCATGTCGCCTCGGACTTGGTAGCGATCGAAGTACACCGGCACATGTATTGCCTCTATGACCTGCTCGACGGCATTGGTGACCAGAGGTCCGATTCCGTTGTCGAAAATCAGAGTGATGGCTCTCAGAGCGCCATCTCTAGGTCAGGGCATGTACGTTACAGATCATGATGGTGATCGAGTACGGAGTTGTTTGAAGATGGATGTGAATCGACAAGCCATTCATGTAGAGGACTTTGATTCAATTTTTGATTAGATTTCTTGGCAGAATCAGAGAGGTCTAAAAATGGAGAAGTTGTGAGAGAGAGAGAGAGAGAGAGAGAAATGAGTTTTGATTTGGTAGAGTCAAATTTGTCTGTGATATATGGGTGTAATGTTGAGGGACCTTAGACATCACAAAATAAAATTGTGGATCTCTTTCATTACTAAAAATTGGAGAGGGACTTTAGACTAATTTTTCCTACTTTTAAATTAGGGTAAATTACAAACACATCTTCTGAGATTTACTTAAATTACAAATTATTTCCTATGGTTTTAAAAACTATATTATGCCCCCTAAGGTTTCTAATTTCATAACAAATAGGTCCTTTTATTAATAAATCATCAAATTAATTATTAATTTTTAATAATGTTAAAATTTTATTTCAATTAATAATTCAAATAATTTTATTATTGTATAGGTGAATAGTTAGAAATTTTACTTTTTCAATTAATTTTGTTAAATAAAAAATTCTGACAAAGAGATATTTGTAATTTTCTAAACCACAGAGAACAATTCGTATTTTAAATAAATTTCATAAGGTGTATTTATAATTTACCTTTTAAATTAAAATTAAAATTTATATTTTTTAAATTTAACAGCATATCCATCTAGTCGACAGACACTATTCGTCGAATATATATGGTTGGGCCAGCATATGTACTTGGGCCGTGCTCCTGTCCTCAAGTGAATCGGTCACTTGGGGAATTTCTTTCCATTAGCTGATATAATTTTATTTTAGTAGACCATACACATTTGGGGTTTGATTCTGTTTGCACCTAAAAGGTGGGTTGTTTGAGGTATCTTAAATAAGTATATTTTTTGACTTTTTAGATTAAAAAGTTGAGAAAAAAATATGATTGTTTGGGTTAATTTTTTGACTTTTTATGAAAAAATGTGTATTAAAAAATTGTATAAATTAGTGTATAGGGGAAGATTAGGATTGAGAGTTGTGCAGCCATACTTTCTGGAAGTGGAATTGATGCTAAGTAATGATTGCTTACTTTTCGAGCATTGCACTGTATGGTTTTGTTCGGCCCGTGGGGGCCATCACGGGTCCTATTTTGATAATCTAAACTGTTCAATGTGTAGAACTCGTCGAGTACTATATGTCTATAAAAAATCACATTGATCAGATATCGATAGCTATCTGATCAGATTTGTTTTTTTTTCAATCGTTAATTATAACACCATTATCTTTTTTGTACAAAACTGATTTGATTATGTAGTTATCGATATCCGATCAATGTGATTTTTAACAGACATATAGTACTCGATGAGTTCTACACATTAGAACGGTTCAGATTATCAAAACGGCACCCATGATGAGCCCCCACGGGCCGAACAGCAGTGTGTGAAAGTTGCACTCAAATCGTGCAATTTTTTCTTAACAAACGCATCAATAGAGCTGAACATGTCAGATTTTGAGTTGTAATTTTGTATGAAAAATTAATTTATTATTATTTTTTTGGGTGAATAGTGATAATTTTTTAACTTTTTGAGTAACTTTTTGACTTTTTGACTTTTTGGGAACATGCCAAACTTGACCTATACTTAATTAAAATTTTGAAAATTTAGTTCCTATTATATCTTAATATAAATTTATTAATAAGAATAATACACATTAAATCTTAAAATAAATATTTTTTTTTCTCATAGTATACTTTAATCACTCATATGTGTTCTTGATAGTCAAGTCTTTTCATCTTCTTTCGTAAGTTTCAATTATTTTCTCTTTATCTTTCTCACTCACTCCAATACTCTAATTATCTTATCAAAACTCATTATTATCATCAATATCATTGTTTGTTATTGTGTTGTTATTTACAAATATAAAAAAGTTTAAACAATCCAAATCTTAAATATTGTACAAAAGATTAAAATTCATAACTTCTAATACAAAATCTATAGCTTTAATTTCGTTCAATAGGTACTTGAACATATATGCAGTGCGGCGGGAGCGTGTGCACACTCAAAGGTTTTATGAATTTAAACCAAAATATTTTTAAAAAAAATAAATAAATAAATAAAACGAACTTTCAGCAATGCAAATGAGTTTCAGGTACCTACAATTGTTAATGTACACTAAACCTAACCCACTAACCTAACCCACTACATCCACCCCACTAAACCTAACACACTTACCATCTCCACTACCACCCACCACCTCCACTACCATCCACTACCACCACTCACTAACCCAAACCCTCTCCAATATAATGCCACTCTGATTTGTAATACAATACATCAAAATACACAACAATCTTGTAATCAATAATATACATCAATTTATTTTACATGGTATCAGAGCTATAGGTTAAAGATCTTGGTGTTCTTCGCCTTCCGGCGGGCGGCAACCTTGCCTTGACCGCCCGCCGGATCTCAACCAATTCAAACCTCCCTCTCCCTCTCGGTACCTCACTGAAACACACCACCATTGCCTTCACTCGACCCACACCCACACCCATCTGTCCCAAGCTCTTACTTTTGTTTTGCTGGGATGGCAAAAATACCTTTGCTGCAGCAAGCTCCCCACCGCCGGTTTCCGATGGCACTTGTCGGGAACACCGCCGCTCTCATCCGCCTTCTGCCGCCGCTGGCGTTGGTGTTGAGTCTGGGTTTTCTTTCTCCGAAACATCTCAGATCTACGTATGATGGTGCTGATTCTCGCTTTTTCCCTCTCTCTACCGGCCCTCGCCGCCGAGCCTTCCTGTCATGTCTTGCCTCCACAGGTTGAACCCACGTCGTTGAAGAACGCTCCAACGACTTCTCTGCGCCTTTCGAATTTCTCTTTCACCGAATCATTATTTGGATCCATTTCCACGGCTTTCCAAAATCCTTCGTCGATGGCATCCCTGTAGTTCCCCTGTGCATAATACGCACCTCCCAGCCGACTGTCTGCCTTGCTATAACTTGGCTTCATTTGGTATGTTCTATTCTAATATATTATATTATTATAATATTATATTGGCCATTATAATATTCAGCTGGTTTTGCACCCAGCTGGTTTTGCACACACCCATCCTTTTTTTTCTTTTTTTTTAACTCAATCTTCACTTTTTTTTTTTCTTTTCCTCCACTTTACACCACGCCGTCGGCTACCACTATTCCTTTTATTTATTTTATTTTATCTTTCCTCTTAAAATTAAAAAAAAAAAAAAAAAAAAAAAAAACAATCACACATTCTCACCCCTTTTTCTACATGTCCTTCCTACCATCCGGGTTGTACACAACACATTTGTTTTATTCATATCCGGGGCTCAATCCGGATCACAATTTTACACAAACAAAAACAACAACAACCAAAAAAAAAAAAAACAAAAAAAAAAAAAACAAACAAAAAAAAAAAAAAAACAAAACAAAACCACGACATTCCTCGTTCCACAACTCATTTTATTCATGTCGGGGGCTCACCCCGATCCCCATTTACACCACAAAAAAAAAAAAAAAAAAAAAAAACAACACGACAACGGCTTTGTTTTCTTTTCTGCAGCCGGCCACCCACCGACCTCACTTCTTCGCCTATTCCGCCGGTCTTTTCTTCTTGCCTCCGTCCTGGGCGGCCCTTGACGGTGCTGCCTCCATGTTTCCCACTCCACTGGGCACGATCACTCCACTCAGCTCCTCTACTGCAGCATATGGCGGCCCTCCAAATCGGAACATCACGGTGGCCTTCCGCTTCAACTCCTTGTTTTCTGCCCTTAGCACGCTTATCTCTGCTCGCGCATCCTTATACATGCGTTGGAGCAGAGCCAGCTGGGAGTTTAATTGCTGCACCTCATTTGTCCTACTCTGCAGCCGGTGCGACAAGTTTGTGACCGCCGTCATGGACTCCACACATGCCTTCAAAGTATACTGATTAGCCTCCACATCCGTTTGCACTGCCATTTTTTGCTCCACCGACTGCATCGGAAAGTTCAACGGAGCAAACCCAGTGGTGTTTGGTTGAGGTTCACGGGACACCGCACCAGTTCTCTCTTCTGTGGACTCGTTGAGGTCGGGAAAGAGGGTGAGCAGCCCGCGGGACGACGAAGCCATTTTCTGGGCAACAGCAACAGAGTGTTACAGACTATCTCTCTCAGCAAAACGACCTCTCTTTCTCAGCAAAATGAAGAATTTTTCAGAGGTTTCTCTCAGTTTTTCTGTCTCAGTTTTTGCCTCCTCCGCTTCGGTTTATAAAGACCATGACACAGAGCCAGCCACGCGCATCGCGCGCCTTTTGACGCCGACAACCTGGCACGCCTTTTCATGGCACGCCTTTTGATGCATATGGCACGCCTTTTGATGGCACGCCTTTTGAGGGTTTGGCCACACCTTTTGAGGGCACGACTTTTGAGGGCTCGATATCTATCTACATGTATATTTTTTGGGCAGCCTATCTACACACTCATACAGTGTCTTCTACCCCGGTCAGCTTGGCGCACTCCCTAAGTCGCCCCCTTGGTGCACCACCACAATTTTCTACAACGGTCCGACATGACCCCGTAAACTGTCTGCTACAACGGTCCGACATGACCCCATAAACTGTCTTCTACATCGGTCTGACACGACCACACAGTGTCTTCTACAACGGTCCGACATGACCCCGTAAACTGTCTGCTACAACGGTCCGACATGACCCCGTAAACTGTCTTCTACAACGGTCCGACATGACCCCGTAAACTGTCTTTTACAACGGTCCGACATGACCCCGTAAACTGTCTTTTACAACGGTCCGACATGACCCCGTAAACTGTCTGCTCCAACGGTCCGACATGACCCCGTAAACTGTCTTCTACAACGGTCCGACATGACCCCGTAAACTGTCTTTTACAACGGTCCGACATGACCCCGTAAACTGTCTTTTACAACGGTCCGACATGACCCCGTAAACTGTCTGCTCCAACGGTCCGACACGACCACACAGTGTCTTCTACAACGGTCCGACATGACCCCGTAAACTGTCTGCTACAACGGTCCGACATGACCCCGTAAACTGTCTGCTACAACGGTCCGACACGACCATACCGTGTCTCCTATCCTGTTTTGTTTTTTTTTATTTATCAGTTTACTTTTCTGTTTTGTTACTCTCTTCAAACTCAAGTTGGTTAGTTCCTATCCTCCTTGAGTTTGAGGGGGGCTGTTAATGTACACTAAACCTAACCCACTAACCTAACCCACTACATCCACCCCACTAAACCTAACACACTTACCATCTCCACTACCACCCACCACCTCCACTACCATCCACTACCACCACTCACTAACCCAAACCCTCTCCTATATAATGCCACTCTGATTTGTAATACAATACATCAAAATACACAACAATCTTGTAATCAATAATATACATCAATTTATTTTACACAATGATGAATTAGGATTGTACTAATTAGTCAATTGAAATGATTTTCCCAAACAGTGTAATTTTAGGTTTTTGATTTGTTTATTATTTAGGTATATCATAAATCACGATTTTATTTAAAAGGTAATTTGTGAAAAAAATATAAGATATATTAAAAATAAATTATAACTCTAAATAATTTATTAGAAAGTATTAAAAAATTGTCTTGAATAATATTTTAGATACAAATAGAATCCCACACTAGGGTTGAACGGATAACCGTTAAAACCGAATCAATTGTCTGACCTAACCAAACCAAAAGGTTCGTGGTCTACTTTGATTTTTTTTATCAATAATATTTGGGAGCTTTAATTTAAGAGTTCTAATAGTGGATCTCACGTGATGATGTGATATTTTAGTTTTTTTTTTTTTTTTTTATCTTTTTATTTGACACCTCACTAGAGCTCATGTTATAACTCTAGTATTAGAGCTCTCTATCACTATCTTTTTTTATTGGATTGATAGTTTATATTTTGTAATTTTATTAGTTACGATTTGGCCCACGATTCTAAAAAAAAGTATACTAAAATGGACTAAACCGCACCGAATAAGAATTCATTTATCCACGTGTGTCAATCAAACAAGAAACAAAGAATAAAGCTTCGTCGCTCGAATTTTCTCCCCTTAATCCCCCGAATGTCGTTTTGGGCATTCTGTTTTTTTTTTTTTCTTTTCTTTTTCTTCTTTAACGAGTCTGAGACAGAGGGAGAGGGAGAGGGAGGGAGAGGAAGAGAAAGAGGAAGAGGGAGAGAAGAGAGGGAAGCAACAGCTCCGACCGCCTCCAAACGCCGTCGTCGCAGCAGCAGCTCTGATCGCCGATCGTCAGCTCATCGCAGACCGTTCGTCGCAGCAACAGCCCGTCGCCCGTCACAACCCGTCAGCTCGTCGCAGCTCCGGCCCCGCCTCCGCTTCCTCCTCCCCCTGTGGTTATGGTCCCCTCCAGTCCTCCTCCTCCCTCCTCCTTTCTCCTCCTCCTCCTCCTCATTCCTTCTCTTCTCTTCTCCTTCTCTGCTTCTGGAAAAAAAAATAAAAAAAAATAAAATTAGGGGGATTCGGGGGAGCTCGAATGAGCTCCCTAGCATTACTCAGAAACAAAAATGATAGAGATCTAAAAATTTTACAATAAAGCTTGAGGGCTCGAAAATTCCAAGCTCGATTGCCCTGAGATTGAAAACGACATCGTTTTCAATTTTTTTTTTCCTCTTCTTAAACAGGGAGAAGAGAAAAGAGAGAAAGGAGAAAGGAGAAGCGAGAAGGGAGAAGAGGGAGGAAGAGAGAAGAGCAATGGCGTGATGGTGACAACGGAACGACGGGCTGTGTGATGGCAACGACGAGACGACGGGCTGTGTGTGTGTATACACAGATCTGTGTATACACACAGAGCAATGGCGATGGGTGACGGAGTCGGCTTCTTCCTCTTCTCTTTCTCCTCATCTTCTTTCTTTGTTCTTCTCTCTTCTCCTCATTTTTTTTTAAATTTTGATTTTGATTTTTTTGATTTGTGTAGATTTGGTGATTTGTGAGATTTTTTTGAGTTTTTAAGAAAAACAAATTTATTGGTGATCTGTTCTTAGCTTTGGTGATATGTTCTTCTCTATATCTGTTCTTAGCTTTGGTGATATGTTCTTCTCTATATCTCTGCAAATTGGTGATTTATTGGTGATCTATTTTGAGTTTGTTTGTTAAATTTTTTTGTTAATTTTTTTGAGTTGTTGATTTTGAGCTCTAGAGCAGCAGAGTAGAGGGGGGGAAGGGAGAAGAGAGGGAAGGAAGAAAAGAGTGAAGGAAGAAGAAAACGAGAAAAATAAGAAAAATAATAATAATAGTAATCAAATGACGTCGTTGAAAATTTGGGACAATCAAGCCCCTATCCATTCGGACTACGTAGCACGTCTGAAATTTTTATTAAAAATTTTATCAAATATTTTATATGAATGCAAACATTCATAATAAACCCACGTTAGTGTCACACACTCGTATAAGAAATTTAATAAAAACTTTGATATAATTTTTACTATATTCACACACGGTAAAAACAGTTCTCTCTATCTTCCTTCTCTCTCGCATCATCAACCACTCTCTCTCTCTCTCTTCTCTGCCAACAATGGTTGGGTTTCTCTCGACTTATGGTTTCTGCATCAAAATCGATCCATCATCACGTCATTCATTCTATCTCCATTATCGATTCATCATTCTCTCGCACCCTCCTCTTACCATCATTCATCTGAATCAGGGAACGCACACTCATTGACTCGCACGGATTTCTTCACTCTCATCGCTGAGAAGTTGATGTTCATGTAGCTAATTCGAGACGAAACTAAGGTAATTTCAAGTTCTTATTCAAATGAAAACCTTAATTTTGCATTTTAAAACCATAATTTATTTGGAGAAATTAATCGTTTTATGGTTATGATATATATATATATATATATATTGGTAGAATAAAAAGAAGATAGTAGTGAAAAATACAAGCCCAATTTCATTGGAATAAAAAGAATTTGAATGTCCAATTTCACCCCTACCCCACACACCTTTGTTGTGCTTCTTTACAACTCCTCGAAGAACTGGTTTTTTAACTCAAAATTCTTGCAACTTTTTTATGTTTTCTGTAGATTAGCACAATCCATGATTTGTGAGTTATCTGAAGTGATCGAAAGAATTTGCATTCCAGTCTCACCGATAGAGAGAGAGAGAGGGAGGTAAGAAGGAATTGATACTCGGTCTATAATATCGATATATTTGTGTTCATTTAGTTATTTTATCGAACAGTTGGTGCTCGAGAGAACTTTGTGGTTTTGTATGTTAATGGAGAAATTCAAGCTAGAAATGGAGTGATGTTGGGGGATGTCAGAAGAAGATTTACTCTCACCTTGTTCTCTGTTACTCTTCGTACCCATTTCAATTCAAAATGTCTTAATCCAATCCAATTTAACTTGAGCCCCCCTTCTTACTCTACTGGAATTGTTACAAGCCCTTTGAGATCTCCTGGGTTCACAATCTTTCTTTCATCATTTACTTCCTCAGTCTTCAAAAATCGAAATGTTGATGGTGACAATAGTGAAAACAGTGAATTTGATGATGATGATGACAACCCAGATGGACAACTTGGTTTCCGAGATCAGGGTCTTGCCCCAAATGTAGCAACCATTTTGGATATTTTACAGGACCCAGGAAGCAATAGACCTCAAGTGAAAAACAAGCTCGAGCAGTGTAATGTCACTGCCTCATCGGATTTAGTTGTGGAGGTTCTTTCTCGGGTGCGCAATGACTGGGAATCAGCATTCACTTTCTTTCTCTGGGCTGCAAAACAGCCGAATTATGCACCTTCATTGCGTGAATACCACTTGATGATTTCAATTCTCGCAAAAATGAGAAAGTTTGACACTGCTTGGGCCTTGGTTGATGAAATGAGGGGTGGTAGGACTGATCAATCTCTTGTGACTCCTCAGACGTTGTTGATCTTGATTAGGAGATACTGTGCTGTACATGAGGTTGGGAAGGCTATAAACACTTTCTATGCTCATAAACTGTTCAAATTTGATGTTGGGATGGAGGAATTCCACAACCTTCTTTCCGCCCTATGTAGGTACAAAAATGTGAAAGATGCGGAGCATATGCTCTTCTGCAACGAAAATGTTTTCCCAATTAATACCAAGAGCTTTAACATTATTCTCAATGGATGGTGTAACATTATCTGTAGTCCACGTGAGGCAAAGAGAATCTGGAGGGAGATGAATGACAGAGGTGTTGCACACGATGTCATATCGTATTCAAGTATCATTTCTTGCTATTCAAAATCCAGTAACCTCCATGAGGTGCTTAAGCTTTTCAACAAGATGAAGGCACTTGATATTGCTCCTGATAGGAAAGTTTACAATGCAGTCATTCACGCTCTTGCTAAAGGCAGGCGTGTGAAGGATGCTTGCAATCTCTTGAAAACAATGGAAGAAAAGGGTATTGCTCTGAATGTTGTGACTTATAACTCACTTATCAAGCCTCTCTGCAGGGCCCGCCAAGTAGATGAAGCCCGAGAGGTCTTCCATGAGATGTTACAGCGTGGTCTATCCCCTACCATTCGTACTTACCATGCCTTCTTTCGTATTCTAAGAACTGGGGAAGAAGTGTTTGGACTCTTGGAAAAGATGACTAAGATGGGCTGTCATCCAAACAATGATACTTGCATCATGTTGATTAGAAAGTTTTGTCGATGGCGGCAACTCAATAATGTCCTCAAGCTGTGGAGTGAGATGAGCAAGTATGGCGGCCCTGACCGAAGCTCATACATTGCATTGATACATGGGCTCTTTTTGAATGGAAAGTTGGAGGAAGCATATAAATATAACGAAGAAATGAAAGAAAAGAAGTTTTTGCCGGAACCAAAGTTAGATGAGATGCTTCAGACTTGGAAGTCAGGTAAACAAATTGCAAACTATGAGGTGATAGATTCAAAAGACAATCAAGTGGATCTGAGTCAGTCAGGCAATGAAAGCAGGGGGACCTCCAGGAAGTTTGATAGGGAAAGAGATTTTCTACGACAACCTGAAACTAGAAATTTTGTGAGAGAGCGGGGATTTTCTTTATGGAAGCACTAGCTTTGCAGTGTTGATGATAAATCTTATTGTTTCTATAATCATGACTGGCTACTGCTCGCAAATTATTGACTTCAAGTGGTCCTGATGACTCTATACAGGTGCATGACTTTTTGTTTATTAATCATGTTTACTACAGGACTCCTGCCATTTGTTCCTACTGTTACAAATGATGTTATCTGTATTGAATCAAATAACATTTTGTGAAATCTGAAAATCGATTTACAATGCTCTCTTGATTTTACGTCCATGCTTGCATAGTTGGAAAGAAAGTACGAACACATGCATGTGTGCATACATTTGTATATATTACATATATATACACATACCTTAACAGCTTTCAGATTTTTGATTTCCTAGTGTTAGTGATTTATCATAAAATTGACCTGATTTGCATGGTTTGATGCAAGTGAATTGCGATTATTTCTAGTGTATCACCTATAGTCGGTGATGCAGAAATAGTAGATAAGATGCTCAAGAAAGAGCAAGCTTAAAGCATAAAAGATAGATTGGTTGAATCTCAAGATAGAGCCCACTTTGTACATTTGGAAATCAAGTTTTGATTGAGTTAAATGTTGCTGGTACCCTTGTGCCAAAGATACTTGAGTAATTTCAAGAATACATAGGATATAGTGGTTGCATGTAGGTTGTAGCTTGGATCAAATTATGTAATTTGGTCTTCATATGTGGTTTTTAGTTGGTTTAGATAGGTTGTAAAGGACTAATTCTTAAGTTTCTAATTTGAAGCCAAAGTCCTATTAAAATGAAGATTGCTCATATAGATAATAATGTAATGCTTCCTAATCAAGAGAAATCAGTCAAGATTTGTTAAGGCTTTAGGAGCCCCTTTTGGATTGTGTTCTTCAATCTAAGCCCAAGGTGTAATTCGTAAAAGACCTATGAGTAGGTTCTTCTCTTTTCTGAGATTTCTGCACTTCGATACCTGCAACTGGATCTTTTCAAATCCTTTTTTGAGCATTTTTATCTAATCAAATTCCTTTCCTCCCAAGTAATTAACCGTAGGACCATAAAACCATGATAATTTCAAAGTTACACATACTCTTCACAGCCCTAGAACAGCCCAAACTTTTGCCTTTAATTAAGCCTCCAAACCTGTTCGGGAAGACGGTTGAGCTAAAATAGCAAAAGACAAAATAAGCTAAAATAACCAATAAGACAAAATGTCACATTCTACCCATAATTATTTTGCTTTTTTTCTCACAACCATCAAATCAACTACCCAAAAAAAAAAAAAGCCAACCAACTTCCCAAATACAACTTTTTTAGCCAAGATAAAAGAGTAAAAAAGCCAACTAAAATAGCCAACTTCCCAAACAAGGCCTCTTTAAATTAAACGATTGAAAACCCTTTGAGAACCCATGTTTTTTCCAAACTTTAGCCAAAGACTAATTAAATTCTGCCCTAAAAAAGTCCCTACTATGCTGGCCTGTGTCACCATCAGACATTTAGGTATGTATAGAATGTGTATCTGTGTAGATAAATTCTCAGACCTTTGGTTTTGTACAGATATTGAGCTGTTTTAGGCCATTCATTTGAGCCAAATGTCTTGAAATTGTTCTTTTGTCTCTAGCGGTACCTCTTTCTTTTACACAACTAAGATGGAAAAAAATTACAGAGAGAATACATCATGTGAAGACTTAAATTCCCAAATCAAAGCTAGTTTTTTCTGGATGACATGGTACTATTCCCCAAACTGTTAGACCTTAGAATGTTAGAATGAAAAACTAGCAGTTGAAGCAATGAAATATAGAAAATTTAATCAATGTAATGATTCAATTTTCCCTGGTATTGTCATTGATGAAGGTTTTTTTTTTTTTTTTTTTTTTTTTTTGAACGAAAAAAAAGAAAGAAAGCTTTGTGGTGTCATCATAGCCTCCGCGGGCCCTGGCCCCGGGATAGCCGGTTGCCAGCCAGATTTAACCCAACCCATTGGAAGGGACCCACCACCAAGGCATCAATGGAGCTCAACAGGTGTCGAGCGGAGTACAGGACAAGCTCTCAACAGAGATCTCATTGCACCCCCCAGGAATCGACCCTGGCTTAGTGCTGAGGAATGCGTTGCATTCTCCACCAAGCCACCAACCCTAGTGGTTATTGATGAAGGTTCAATTAGAGTTTGAATTGTTTGTGGTGTTGCTACCAGTATTGTCAATATTAGATGACACAAATTATGATGCATAAACTATCAAGTCATCTTCCCTAGATTTGTAGGCCCTTGTCGTAGACTTGCAAGGTGTGTTTCGTTTGTGTTTTGAGGTAAATTTTTAAAAAAAAATTATTTGGAGAAAGAGTTTAGAAATTTGTTTGGTTGTATATTTTGAAAATAATTTTAGAGTTTGGGAGTTTGGGATAATTTGATATTTTGTTGTAATTGAGTAAATGTATGTGAGAGAAAAAGTGATTGAAAAAGAGAGAGGAGAGATAAAAAGTGATTGATTGATGTGTCATAGAGAGAGAAGTAATTTTAGAATTTTTTTGAGAAAATTTATAACCAAATATGTTTTTGAAAATTTTCTTCCAAAAACATGTTTCAAAACATAAACCAAGCACACCCGCAATGTTTCTTTTAAGCCTAGGCGAGACCCTATTTGTGTTGCTTGAACACTTTGCCATCTCAAGGATTCATCTTGAGAAGGCCTCAAGTCTTAGTTCTCTAGGATTCCTTGTGCAATTTCTGTAACGCCCTCAAAATAAAAACATTAAACCCAACAATGAGACATGCATTAATATGTAAAAGCTCCACACTCTTCCATTATACATCAAAGTTTCATACAAAAGTATTACATGTTAACAACAAAAGCAAAATGCCTTACAGGCTTACAGCTTTCCAAGTTAACACTTGGTTACAACAAAGAGTTCTAACTCGTTTACACATAAAGCCCTTGGCTTGAAATTACATGTAATACTTCAAAAAGATAACGACAATAGTGTGCCCGCCTCTAGCCTCCCAAGCTATGTCCTTGGAGGTGGCATGCTACCTGTACCTGAAAATGATATTCCCATATAGGGTGAGCCACAGCCCAGTAGAAATACACTAAACCAACCATGAACAATGACTAAAATATTAGCAATTGATAGATGGCCAACACTGATACATTCACATAAATCACATATTTATGTCATACGACTTACGAGTCCAAGTTACCTTTCATTTTCCCTTTTTCAACGGATAGGCATATAAGCACCACCCACATTCTAAACAGATATGTATAATAACAATATCCACATTCTCAGATAAGCAAATAAGCTATATCCACATTCTACAACAGATATGTATAACAACAATATCCACAGATAAGCATATGAGCTCTATCTTCACTTTACTAGACAAGCATATGAGCTGTATCTACGGAGTTCATCCCCTATCTTCTCCCAACACTATCCGGTTTAGAGGTACATCCCCTATCTTCCCCTAAACCGCGGAGTACATCCCCCATCTCCTCCTCTACACATAACGTATACAAACACAATGGTTCTATATACAATCACTCGATACATACAGTTAATGTATTCTATCAACCGTCAAGTTCCATGACACATTCCATTGATTAGTTTCCGTTTGCCTAATCATCATGCATTGTCTACAACAATCACGACTATCCTCCACTGATAGCCCAAAGCAGTTATTTCTAAACAGAAAATAAATGCACAATGGATATTCAATCAACATTTCATTTCCTCATTTCTTACAATTAATTATCCCAATTAATTAAACAATGTAATTAGGTTGTTATCCACAATTACCATTTCAACCCTTAGGTCCCATTTTCATCAATGATTCAACATTTATTCCATTTCTCTACTCCAATCATGCATCTAGGTTTATTATGAATAAAACCCCAACTTTTGTAAAATTGCACAAAAGCCCCAAACTTTTACCAAATTACCAAACCAACCCCAACATCTCAAAATACTAAAATTTAAAGACAAAATCCATAGAGAGGAGTAGGATATCCCTACCTCGAAGTTTGAGCCAAAACGGAGATGAAGACTCGAAGATCAACGTGTTCCAAATCCTAACTTTTTCAGATTAAAACAAAGCTCTCAACGCCCTCTATCTTTTTAACAAAGGCCCTAGGCTAGATTCACACTCTAGGGAGATCAATTCTTAGAGAGAGTGTAAGTGTAGAGAGAGAGGGTCTCGGATCTAGGGTTTGATAAAAAAAAGAAGGTGAAAAAGTGATGTTCAAAAACGCTACTGTCCGCTGATATAAAACACGCTCGCTCGAGCGAAGCCTTTGTCGCTCGAGCGACCAGACACAGAAAACTCTCGCTCGAGCCAAGAAGCTCTCGCTCGAGCCAAAAACTCAAAAGTGCGCTCGAGCTAAGGAATGCTCGCTCGAGCCAACAACTCAAACCCTCAGGTCTGCAACCAGAAGCACGCTCGAGCGACAGACCTCTCGCTCGAGCGAAGAACAAACCAGACCGCTCGAGCCAAGAAAAGCTCGCTCGAGCCAAGAAAAGCTCGCTCGAGCCAAGAAATACAACTCTCAGGTCTAGAACCAGACGCCATCACTCGCTCGAGCGAAGCCACTCTGGCTCGACCCACCAGACACAAACTCAACTCTTGCTCGAGCGACCAACTCCTCGCTCGAGCGAAGGTCCAAAAATCTGGGCAGCAACACTAGGCTCCCAAACACAACCAACCTGAAACAAACCTGCCCAACACATCCCATAACTCAATATACAAAGTAAAGAGGATGCAAACAAGATAATAAACAACTACCAACATCCACGGACACATGTCCGGATCACTGTACAACAAGGGTAAACCCGGGATCGCTATAATTTCTATTATTTTCAGCCATCTAGTTTAGCTTGGACTGACAGGGTTTTTCAAATACTAGTAATGTTAATTGCTTCTTTAGGTCTATATTTACTCCCATTTGAATGATTTGAGTTATATTTCTTGCCAAATAAGAATGATTGCAGGTCAGTTTAAGATTCAAGCTCTATAAGCCTTCTAATGTCCTCTTTTCTTTGCCTTATTTGGACAAAGAGAGGCAGTTTTATTTAGTGGAAATTACCATAACATCCCTCAAAAATAGTTTTATGTGGCATGTAGTCCAATTAGTTGTTTGACACATAAAGCCCCTCTCAAAACATTGTGTTTGGGATGTGAGGTCCATGTTTTGGGCACTATAAATGCGACTAAAAGGCTCCATTTGGATTAGTGAATTTGAAATGAATAGATTTGAAGTTAAAATTTATAAGCCTCCATTTAGCATGTGATATAAAATCATATTAGCTTTTTGATTTCTCATAATTTGCTTTGTAAATGTGGGATTGGAGGTGGGTTTGGTGGTTATGTGTGTTTTGGACCTTTTGGGGCAGTTAGCAATGTGGGGTGTGAGGGAGGGACTTTGAAGATGATGTAATAATAATAGATAGTCATTGTGTTGTGAAAAGAATTGATAAATGTTGTTGAAGAATCCAGGGTGTGGTAGTTCAAAGTCCCTGTTCCAAATCAGGATCATTATTGTGTTTTTCTCTAAAATATTGGATGTTGCTATTCATAACAGCCTGGCAATACCTACCGCTACCATCATTAGTCAATGTCCATTTTTGTATTGGGTTGGTTAAAAATTGAATTGGAATCCATTGTACGACCTACCTAATTGTTTGTATCATTAGTCAAGGTCCATTTTTGTACTGGGTTGGTTTAAAATTGAATTGGAATCCATGGTACGACCTACCTAATTGTTTGTATCATTAGTCAAGGTCCATTTTTGTACTGGGTTGGTTTAAAATTGAATTGGAATCCATGGTACAACCTACCTAATTGTGTGTGTGTGTTTTTTTAAATATTTTTTTTGTTGTTTATTTTTGTGGAATTAGTTTTTAGATTTTGAAAACTCAATCAAATAGGAATAATAATTTTTATATGATGGTGAACTCCAATATACTTAGCTTGACAGATTCAATACAAAATTTTATAAATAAATTTCAGAAACATGCAATACTCATAAATTATGCATATAACTCTCATGTTCAATCCCTAGAAGTAGTGATTCTCTGTGAGCATGTAGGTCCAGTACAATTACACATATGGGTGTCAATAATGCATACTCTTCATTTTCTCACCATATTGACAAAGCAGACATTGTTTGGTTTTGGTTTTGCTTTTGAGAGAGTTGTTTTTGAAATTTTTTTCTAAAATTTTGTTTGGTTTGTGATTTTTCTCAAAAAAGTTTCAAAATTATTTTCTTTCCCTTACACATCAATCAAACATTTTTTCTCTCTTATCTCTCCTCAATTATTTTTTCTCTTACACGCATCTACTCAATTATAATAAACTATCAAATTATCTCAAACTTTCAAATTCCAAAACTACCTTGAAAATATACAACCAAAGAAATTAAAAAAAATTCTGAACTCTCTCCTCAATTTTTTTTTTTAAAATCACTCTCTCAAAAGCAAATCAAAACACACCATGGGGAGAGAGAGAGAGAGAGATGAGTGGAAGTAGAAGCAGAAGGTGGATAATATATTTGTGACAACACAGAAGAATAAAATGGGGTTCCATTTTGTTGTGAAACAACATGTCAACATACAACTTGTCAAGTGGGAAAATGAAAAAATTAAAAATTGTAATGGTTCACTTAAGCTTCGTTTGGAAAGCTAGGTTTGAAACTTTTTTAGTTATTTTAATCACAAAAAATAAAATAGATTTTTTGGTCTAATAAGACAAAATATCACATCTAACCTATAATCATTATATTTTTTCTCTTACAAAAAAGCTAAAAAAATCAAAAAAAAAAAAAAAAAAAAAAACTAACCCACTTCCCAAACAAGCCTTTAAAAAAGTTAGGTATATTATCTTGGAAAGAGTTTGTGAAGAAAAAAACAGAAAAGAAAAAGAAAAGAACAGATCATTAAGTAAAATTTATTTATATATATTTATCCCAAAAAAAACTCTTTTGTTTAATTGCCTACAAAAAAATTAGTGTGCACTTAGTAATTATATTGCGTTTTTTATTTTTCCTTCACAAATTTAATATCTAGATCTAACTTAATTGTCATAAAAGTATTATAACAGTATGTACATGTAATTATATTTGGGTCCAACTTTTCTTTCTTCAATTGGAAAAGGACTATGCACGATGTTGTTGGGTTATTGCGGGTCAAGGACTTTTGTGGCTATTTTAGTCACAAAAGATAAAACATGTTATTTTAGTCATAACAAATAAAATATCACATTTAATTCATAATCATTACATTCTTCTCTCACAAAAAAAGTTAAAAAAGCTAAAAAGTCAAAAAACTCTTCCCAAACTAAGCTTTTTAGCCCAGATAGCTAAAAAAGTCAAAAAGTCAACCTACTCTCCAAACGGAAGCTGATTCTATTTTGATGATTTAGTCCATTTAGGGTGTATTTGATTGGACGGTCTGGATAAGGGGATTAGAATCCATCGGACTTGAGTTCTGGGATTGTAAATCCCCCGGACTATTTGGTTGGATTGGATATGTATTCTGTGTTTGTTTTTTCATGGGATTAGATGTCTGGAAATGACTATTTTTAGTGAATCCAACGTTTGGTTGGACGGACTGGATAGGATAAATGAACAAAAGACTATTTTACCATTTTTCAATTATTTACTAAGTAATTGCAATATTAAACATATCTTTAATATTTTAATTATTTTTAGCTAGATTAAATAAAAATTTATTTTATTTTATTTTTTACACAATTAAATAAATTTATTTTTTTAAAATTAAATAAATAAAATATCAATAAAAATATATGTTATTTTTTTAATTAAAATTTTTAAAAAAATTGTTTTTAAAAATAATAATAATAAAACAACGAAATTAAATAAAACATCTATTAACATTTAAATAATGAAATTAAATAAAATATAAACAAAATTTTAAAATAAAATATCTATAAAAAATTATTTTAAAAAATTAAATAAATAAAACATCAATAAAAAGTTAAATAAAATTATTTTATTTTTAAATTGAGACATTTAAATTTTATTAAATTTTACTAAATATAATACATAATTAAATAGTAGAGGGTCAAAATGGTCATTTTATCACCTAATCCCAAAAGTAAATTGTCTCCCCAAAACTATCTCACACCCCCTCCGGGATAGTATAATCCCCTATATGGGAGATAAGGAGTGCGGCCGGACTCCATGTCTGGCGGATTAAAAAAAAAACAAACGATGGATTACTCACTCCTTTAGATAAGCAATCCGAATAATGAATAGTTCACCCCTAATCCCCCAATCAAACACACCCTCAGTGATGTCTATGTGTAAATTATCTATAAAAATATTCAGATTAATTTTATAAATGAACATATTGAATTATTAAAATAAGAATTATAATAAATTCACAAAAGGTAATCTTCACTCTCAATTAAAGAGAAGCAAAATCCATTATCTTTTGAAAAATGGATCCAATTAGAGATCCTTGGTTCCAATTTTCTGAATCTACTTTTTAAATGAGTTTTTTATTTTTCATATTTTTTTTATTTATTTTTGGTAAATTTTTTTGCAATATTTTACGATTTTTTTAAGAAAATGTTAGATGCATTTAATCCAAATATACTTAAAAAATATAATATTTGTGAAAAAAATTTAAAATAATTCACCATATACAGAAAAAAAAAAAATTTAGGGTCTCTGGTATTAAGATTTTATAGCATAAAGGATATCTAATACTTAGGGGTTGTTTGGAGTGTCCTAAATAAGTGCACTTTTTGTCTTTTTTGATTAAAAAATTGAGGTTAAAAATATGGATGTTTGGGTTAACTTTTTGACTTTTTATGGAAAAATATGTAATAAAAAATTGTAAAAATTGATTTGTAGGAAAAAATTTGAATTGAGAGTTGTACAGCCATAATTGTTGGCTTTTGGTGAATAATGTTAACTTTTTAACTTTTTGAGTAACTTTTTGACTTTTTACAAGTTCCCAAACTTGGCCTTACATAATATCTGAGGTCCCTTAACCTCGATATAGAGAAAATTCGATCCATTTCTCTGGACTTCTCAGAGAATTTCTCTCCAAAGAAATTCTGCAAAAATTTCTGGAAAGGCTAGAGAAGTTCTCTAGATTCCAGTCTAGAGATTTTCTTTAGAATTCGAGAGACTATTTGATTTTTGCAAGAATTTCTCTAGATTCAAACAACAAGGGACTGTAATAATGATTCAAAATCAAAACTTTAGGGGGCTTCTAAAATAAAAGTAGAGTATTTGATATTTTACTTTCAAGACAGGTATGAAGATGAATTTGAGGCAAGCAGCCAAGTTGGGAGAGGCCAAAAAAACGTCAACAAAGCCAAGGTAAAAAACCAATGGCCCAACACTCCCTCCTCCAAACTAAAAACCCCAATTTCCCATTGACCATATGCCTTAAGTTTATTATATTGATCATGAAAGTTTTCATCATACAGACTGCAACATTTATCCAAGAAGGAAACACAATTCTTTCTTTTGCATCTATCGAAATCTGCAACAGAAATTGAGTTAGAGCAATCTATACCCACCAACAATACTCTCTCACCCAAATCTGTCACTGTCACGACCCCAAACCGCCCCTAGTAGTTTGGTGTCGTGATGGCCAGTAATCCAGGATTACCGAAGGCCAACTTTCAAAAACTTAACACGATCAGAGTATAATAAACGGGGCTCTCAAATGCGGAAGCAATAAATCAAAATACAAGTGGTCCATAAGAGCAGTGCATAGATCAAATGTAATGGCATACATCTTTACAAACTTGAATACAACAAAAGCAAAATATGTGTTACATCTTGATCAAAAGGCTTCTCGAGCCGACATATACAAAATACAGTGAGTACTAGCCAAGAAGCATAATTTTCAAGAAGTGCCGACGTGAATACAAAATAACGCCGACATAATCATGGATCCAAAACAAGCTTTCAAAAACACATTCTAGGCGTCGCCGACGTCCTGCTCATCACCTACATATATATAGAGGGGGTGAGCTTGGATATTCAGTGAATGATACTAAAAATAAAGGTTTTGCATGAATATAGCCAAAGTCTTTCGAAACAAACACGCCAAAAGTATACAGATATTAGCCGAGATTCCTTCAAAGCAAAACACATCAAACTCTATCAAAACAAGGGATGAACTGTATTCATCAATCAAATCTCACAAGTCTCAAGGGATGCTTACTTACATCAGCAAAACAAGGGATGAACCGTATTCATCAATCAAATCTCACAAGTCTCAAGGGATGCTTACTTACATCAGCAAAACAAGGGATGAACCGTATTCATCAATCAAATCTCATAAGTCTCAAGGGATGCTCACTTACATCGGCAAAACAAGGGATGAACCGTATTCATCAATCAAATCTCATAAGTCTCAAGGGATGCTTGTGTTACATCGGCAAAACAAGGGATGAACCGTATTCATTGAGTCAAGGGTACTGCGAATGTTTATAGTCCTCCAGCACAAGGGACTTGTGTTACTTAAGCCCGTAGCTCCTTTTAACACGATGATCTGGTGTTACTTAGGCCCGTAGCCCGATTTAACATTATGGCACTTGTTACTTAAGCCCGTAGCCCGATTTAACATTCTAGTGCTCCCAAGAAAGGACCGTATCCTTTTATACTTAGTGCTGCGAAAGTTTAGAGTTCTCCAGCACGAGGGACTTCTGCACTTGGTACTGCGAAAGTTTAGAGTCCTCCAGTACAAGGGACTTTTGCACTTGGTACTGCAAAAGTTTAGAGTCCTCCAGTACAAGAGACTTTTCAAGGATGACATCAAAACAAGGCTTATATTTGATACATCAAAACAGGGCTAACCATTCATGCTTAGCAAATACTTTCATCAAAACAAGCAAAGCAAGACTTATCAAAATAGTGTAACATAGCTTTATTAAAAGCACCACTCACCTAGTTCTTCAGGTGTAGGCTCAAAGCAAGGATCAAGGTCCTACAATCACATGGCAAATCATATTCTCAAAACAAGCCTTATATGCATATACGAAGGATCTCGGCATTCTTGCTAGATCCAAGTCAATAACGAAGCAAAACATGCTGGGAGTTTAAACATTGCTCCCGTCTCATGAAAACACACACTGGGTACCAACCAGGCCTTTGCCGAGGTCCCACACATCCTTGCCGAGGTGTGGTCCCGAGGGCTTCATCAAAACAAAGCCGGGAAACCTGGGTTTCCCTTTGAAGAATATGAAGAACATGATCATTTGGAAGATGGATACAAGTTCACAACTTGTTACAAAAATCTGAGTTTTCATGCCATGAGTTCAGAACATGGACTTGGGTACCCATCAAGAAAGTCATGCAAGAACAAACATAAAAACATGGTTTCGGTTCCAATCTTCGGATCAAAACGAGACTTTTCTTCAAGAACATATGAAAACCATTTTCTTTTTTCAAAACCAACTTCAAAGCAGTGCATGACATGCAAAACATATCCGATCATGCAATGCAGCTAGATGATCAATAACAACAATCAAAGTAGATCAAGGTTCTTACCTCAAAACTCGGATCCAACGGATCAAACCATGAAGATTAAGCTTGGAAGACTTACTCTCACTCAAGAACTTCTCTTCCTTCTCTCTAGAGCTCCTTTCTCTAAAGGCAAAGATTTGAGACAAGGAAATGATTTGTTTCTAGGTCTGCCGGCTGTCTTAACAATCAGCTCGGACACGTGGCGCTACCGGGTTGGTTCAACTCAAAAGGTGATTGATAGATAAGACAAGTCTCTGACAAAGCGTATGCAGCAAACTAGGTAAGACACATCGGCAAGTAACAACATCGGCTAAAGTCACAGCTTCGGCAACATGGTAACAAAGACATCGGCTAGGGAGGACGACGCTTGACTAAGCTGTGCCACACCTTGGCCGGGGTGTGCCACATCTCGGCCTAGGCCATACCTGCCTGCGGATAAGGTTCACTAAGTGCAAGACATCTCGGCAATAAGCCCGAGGTGAAGATGGGGGTCGACCAAGGTCTCAAAACAGTTCTAAGTACAAAGGCTCAGGGTTGGTCAAATCTCAAAATGACCTCGGCTACACGCCGAGCAAAGAACAAAATCATGCAAGCAATACTTAGCCAAAACGAGGCAAGGCAAAACTAGCAAAATAACACATCAAGACAAGATCATGCATGAATGTATGCAAGTATGACAAGAATAAGGTGAGGGTTGTTACGGTCACTGCAGCCCATTTGTGTTCGTTTTTATTCAACTTATAAACCTAGAAACGAACAGAAAAATTCAGAGAAATTCAGGGAAAAATTCTCTGGATTTCAGTTTAGAGATTTTCTCTAGATTTTCAGAAAATTTCTCTAGATTTTCCCTGAATTTTTGAACCGCGAAATATAAGATATTAAGGGAACAAAAAGAGTAAAAGGTCTAAAGCATATCAAACAGTAATTAAAAAATTTAACTTTATCTTTCAAATCGATCAAATTTAAAGCAAATATGATTAAAACCAAGATCCAATAAAACAATTCACAAAATAAAAATAAAAATTAAGGACATATGAGTGTATATATGTGTCTACTAGATGATTATATATATATGACCTTTTGAGAATTCCATACATCATTTCCAAATGATCGGCTGAGAGAGAGAGAGATCGCTACAAAACAAATCACCATCGCCATCACAATCAAACCAAATTTGAGCCGCCGTCGTAACCCTTTCTCCACCATCGCCGAACCCACCAACACAAGCAAGAGAAAGAAAGATTGTTACAAAACGAGATTTGGAAACCAAATCTCTCTAATCTTGTTCAGTGACTAGAGATTCAACCAAGGGCTTGATGATTGAAATAAATGGAGGTTTTGTGACGTGAGAGGAGAAAGAGGCAGTGGTGGTGATGCAAGCAATGCAGACGACAAAGTTCAGGTCACAGAGGTGACAGACTACGGCGGAGAGGAGGGCGGAGAGAGAAAGAGAGAGAGAGAAAGAGATATGAGGTTTGATTTGAGAAAGTCCAATTTCTCTATAATATATGAGTGTGTGGTTGAGGGACCTTAGACATCATAAAATAATATTGTGAATCTATTTCATTACTAAAAATGAGAGAGAGACCTTAGACTAATTTTTCTCTAAAAAAATTAAAATTCAATACATTTTCGTATTTTATTGTATTCAATGAATTTTTTAAAATATTTTTGTACAATATTTTTACCTTTTAAGTAAATTAAGATTAAGTGAGTCTAAAAATAAAAATAAAAATATTTTAAAAAATTATTAAAAATATAAAAATATGAATTAAAAACTCAACAAATCTATTTAAAAACTCAAAACCAAACAAATAGTAAGTCTATTTAGGAATTCAAGTCGGTGGTTCAAATTATTTGTAATGTTTATTGAGTACCTCCGGCCTATTTTAATAGTTTCATTTTAAAAATTTGAACTTTTTAAAGAAACATATAAACATTTTAAAAATATTCTTCTATCTTTATTTTTAAATATATTTATAATTACTACAACAATGCTACATACCACTAAATTTCTACCACTAACACCATTACTAATGATGTGACAAGTAAAAAAAAAAAAAATTAAGACACAAAACACATGTGGCAGTGGATGGGACCCACTGCCACATCCCTAGTGCAACCACTAATTAGTGGTCTGCATCATTTTTCATTAATATTTTTGAGTATGGATGTGGGCCCCTCGAATCCGAATCTCACCCGTTGGATAGTCTCGAGTGAATCGCCACCTTTTTTTTTTTTTTTTTTGATAATTAGATTTAGGGTAGTAAATAAATAGAGTCATTTGTGAACAAATTCAAATTCGATTTGGTAAGAGTTCATTCGAACTTTATTTATTTATTTTTTATTTTTATTTTGGGCAAATTACATATACACCCCTCGAGGTTTGGTTAAATTACAGATACCCCTGAGGTTTGAGAAATTACGAATTCCCCCCTGAATGCTATATTTACATAAGAAATTAAGGGGTAATTTGTCATGAAATATAAACCTCAGGGGGTAAATTGTTATGAAAATACAAACCTCAGGGGACGGGATGTAATTTTCAAAACCTCAGGGGTATCTGTAATTTAACCAAACCTCGAGGGGTGTATATGTAATTTGCCCTTTTATTTTTTTTACATTTGAGCTCGAATTCGAACTCGTTAAATTTTAATAAACAGATCCAAACATAATAAAACTCAACATGTAAACTTGGCCCATTAACTAGTTCGATTAACCTTTATTATTTATATATTAAATAATATAAAAACATGTATAAAAAATAAAAGGGGTAAATTATAAATACACCTCCTGAAGTTTGATTAAAATACGAATCACCCCTTATGGTTTTAAAAATTATATTCCACCCCCTGAGGTTTTTAATTTCATAACAAATCGCTCATTTTATTAATAAATCATCAAGTTAATTAACAGTTTTTAATGATGTTAAAAATATGTTTTAATTAATAATTTAGATAATTTTATTATTATATAGGAGAGCAATTATGAATTTCATTTTTTTAATTAATTCTATTAAATAAAAAATGGGCAAACTTTACTTTACCCCCGTGTGGTTTGGGGTTGGTGCAGATTACCCCATAACATTCAAATATAACCACATCACCCCCTTGTAGTTAATGGATTGAAGTGCACTGTTAGCATTTTCATCTAACATAATAGCATGTGCATAACACGTGCCTCATGTTCAAATGGGTATGAAAATATAATTTTCCCTCCAAATTAAATGACTAAAATACCCTCATCTTTATCATCAATTTCCGAAGTATAACCTTATATTATTTTCTTTATCTTCATCATCAGATCTGGAAATGTGATAATTTAGGATAAAGAAATGTGATGATTTTGATTTTGTTCTTATTCTCTTTCTCTTCGTTTCTTATCATTTCTTACCAAATCACTCAATTAATTATATTCATCAAATAAAAAAAATCATAGAATTTAGACCAAAACACAAAACCCAAAACTCCAAATGAGCAATTCAATTTATTTCAGAACCTAAAATTATTATTCATGAACACCAAAAAATAGAAATTGAAAACATAATTTCGAGCCTGGCAAATTGACAATGTTGGAGATCTCTTTGATGGGTTGTAACACGATCTCGGGTGACATTGAGGGTTTCTCAACGGTAGCAACTGAAGCCAAAACCCTAAGTGGAGCTGAATGGTTCTTTACAGCCCTTTCATAACTCAAGCATAGTGAATTCTTTGAACCCTTCTTTAGCTTTAATCTAAAAAATAGAGAATCCAAAAATGGTTTATAATTGTTATGGGTTTTGGGTGAAGTAGGGTTGCAATGGGAGTCTTGGATTCCACTAGAAAGTTTGCTAACTTGTGCCATTTCTTTCTTTCTTTTTTTTCTCTCTCTCTCTGTTTCTCTCTCTAGATTGATGTGCTACTATGATAAGAAATTAAAAGAAAGAGAACAAAATCAAAATCATCACATTTCCCTACTGTAAATGTGATGATTTATATTGTGATTGAAAATGTGATGATTTTGTGACTGGAAATGTGGTGAATTTGTGTAAATTGATGAACTTAGGAAATGAGATTGAAACTCTTCTCAAATGTACAGTTCAATGAGAAATGATAAACAAGGGTTATATAATAAGGGCAAAATAATCTTTTTACTTCTGCCGTTAACGGTGTTAACTGTGCACTTCAATTTATTAATTACAAGAGGGTTATGTAGTGATATTTGAATGTCAGGGAGTAATCCGCACTTGTCTCAAACTATAGGAAGCAAAGTAAAGTTTGCCCATAAAAAATTCTAACAATGGTATTTGTAATTTTTCAAACCACATGAGACAATTTATATTTTAAACAATTCTCAGAGAGTGCATTTGTAATTTATACAAAATAAAATAATACATATTAAAAAAATATAAATATAAATAATAGTTAATTATAAATAGTACATTTGTATAATAGTATTAATAAGGCCTTGTTTGGGATAAACTAAAAAAGCTAAAAAATCAAAAAATTAAAAAAGTCTACATTATTCAAAGGAAGCTTGTGGGGGAAGCTACTAGAGCAAAATTATTATTTTATCCTTTGAATTCAACTATTCAAAAAGTCAAAAAGTCAAACGGATAAAATTTTCATTTTAATTTTGTTATAATATTTTATTACACATCTTTTCGTAAAAAGTTAAAAAATTATCTCAAATATGCATCTTTTTTCTCTACTTTTTTAACTAAAAAAATCAAAAAATACACTTATATAACACATCTCAAACAATTACTAAATATTATTATTTTAATAAAATATTAATTTTAATTATAATTTTAACCTCATATCTAAATATAAATTTATAAATTTATTAATTTATTAACTCATGAACAAATTCAAAATCAAATTAAACCTACACTAACTCCACTCGAACTTAATTTATTAAATTTTTATTAAGTTAAAATATTAATAAACAAATACAACCATCCTCAAGTTAATCAGAGGGAGTAGTGGCGGATAGAGGAGAAGAACAAGAACAATGACCCCCTCTTCCTTTGGTTCCTGATAACGTCCACTGGAGGCACAGTGAGGGAGTGCTTTGCTGATCATTTCCAATCCAAAACCCTAATCAGAACATGGTTTGTGACAGCTCTCTCTATCTCTCTCTCTCTTTCTCTAAGCAGGTCGTTTGGTTGCTAAGAAAAGCGGGGAAAATTAAGTAATTTTTTTTTCTTCTCCTGCAACCAAACGGAGTGTAGATTGATCCTAAAGAAAATTGCTTCGAATTTTTAATTTCTGATTTTCCAGGTTATTGATCTATCTTCTTCCTCGATTCCAAGTTTGGCGATTGAGATCTGTGCTCTGACGAAGTGTATTTGTGGTTGAATGCAACTCCGTCTATCAGTTCCCTCTTGGATCTGCCATATCTTCGCATGCATGGGGTTAGTCTTTCCGTTTCCTATCTCTTCCTCTTTCTCTTCTCTATTATGTATATATGCTCCTTATTTGCTCTGTTTGAAAATATTAGAAAAGGGAACAACTTGAAACGTTAAAAATGTCCAAACTTTACTTTTTCTTTTTCCTTTTCCTGAAGAAAATCAATGTAAAGAATAAAAGCTTGTAATTTAATGTTCTTCGAATCTTGTGTTTGCTTGTAGCTTAATTAAGTGAGTGCAAGAGTGAGTAATCAGAAATGTGTTTTGTGGGTCTTTCTCTTTTTAATATTTGCTATCGTTTGCTTGAGCTCCTAAACTGCCAGTTATCGTATTGTGTATATATATATATATATCTGTAATTGGTTTCTTCATCATCAAATTCTAGAATGCGAGCTATGTACAATAGGTGTTGTTTTCCAATTCAAGTGGATCCGCACCTTGGGAAAAAGCGTTGTTGTTCATTTTTAGGGTTTTGTGGAGCTTATTGTTGTGCTCTTGTCCAGTTGATGATGGAAAAGTTGAAGTATAAATGCAGGGCTCTTTCTGTTGTAAGATACAAATATATATGCTTTGTTTTCGTTTTTGTTATATTTTGTGCTTTGGGGTATCAGACATCTACTAGGGCACTGTTTGTTTGGATGGAAAACTAAATTGTTGCCTGTTAATTAGGTAAATTGTCGTAAACAGATATTTCTCCCTTAACCTACCGAATAGGCATGGCGATGGTCTGTTTGGCATTATCCCTAAGAACGAATTCTGTTTTCAATGATAAAAAGTACTATGGTGTGGAAGGAAAAAATATTTTTCTTGGCATTTTGGGAGACTGTTTTCCAAATAATTTCTTAAAAAAAGAGGCATCTTATTTGCTCAAGCTGTAAAAAGAATGATTTTTCTAATTTGCAAGTATATACAAATAAGCACTGTAGGCTGGGTAGAGCTTTTGATTAGGTGATTTGAATTAGAGCAAACTATTTTTTGAACATGATCCTTCATAGGATTTTTTAGTATTTTTCTTTTCTATTGTTGGTTCTTGTTGGATTATGTAGGTATCCCCCTCTTTTTTTTTTGTCTTATTATTTACATAATAAAATACCTATCTGAGCTTGAGAACATTTGAAGGAATTTTTGGCATACTTAGAGACCATATTGTTATAAGGCATCTTAATCTCCATGATAGAAACAGTTGGAAGATTTTGTAGGTATCCCATTTTTTTAATCTTATTACTTACATAATAACACAAATGTGCTTGGGAACATTTCAAGGAATTTGTGGCACATTTAGGGACGATATTGTTAGAACATATGGCATCTTAACCTTTGTGGTAGAGACACTTGCAATAATTTGGAAAGATAAACTTAAATTATTGAGTCTGAATTGTTTGAAATTGAGGAGTGTTGGAAGGAGGTTTATATGAAACTTATTGAACCCACAATCAGTAATTTGATTTCACATCAACATCCTATAGTGGATGACTGGATGGTATGGCCGTGGAAAAGGAAGTAACTGGATGACAGGATTCACTGAGAGAACCGAATAGTTGGAAGAACTCAATACTCATGTTGGATTTTGGCAACAATGAATAGTATTTCGAAAGGTGTGTAAAGCATCTTGTCTCCATAGTTCTATTTTCCATATAAAACCCTCCCTTTCGTAATTGCATTCACATTTTCCTTCTGATATAATCGTTTTTTGGAATTCCAATTATTATTTTCAGTTTTACCCATGCCTGGGATTGTGCTTGACTCCTCTAAATGAAGCTAATGATAAGCTCACCCAATGTCCTTAATACCCGTGGCTAGCCCATATTTTGTAATTGCTAGTTACTATTACAAATATTTCTCCCTGGGACAAACAAATAAGAACTTGTTGGATGTGGGGCATTCTATTTATTTAATTATGTTATTGTAATTCCTTCCTGTTCTTTTATTGTTCTTTCTCTTGATGTTAATCGTGTTATCTATTCAACTTGATGAATGAAGTGGGTGATTTATAATTTAGTTTCCTTGTTACCACGTTTAATCTTGTGCATGTGTGGCTCCATGTGCTTCATATCATCTAATTGTGTCATTAGTTTAACATTAAAGTAGTTTAAAGCTATAATACTTGGCTTTTGTTTTGTTTTGTTTTGTTTTTTTTTTAAATTATATCTGCTGCTAATAGTTTGGATACATTGTCAATATTATTTGATATGGATATTATGAATTCCTAAACCAAGCTTCTTTCAACATGATATATTGATCTCCATGTTTTCTGGAATTTTAAGCTGGTTATTCTATGACATATTGATCAATTATTGTGCATTATTTTTAAATGGGAAAATAGATTATATATATTCATATATCCCCAATGCCCCATTTATAAGTGGATTGTATTGTTTGTAAATTTTCTGCAAAATGTTTAATTGGCATATATCATGCCGTCACAGGATTTTCTGCTAATAAACAGATATACCACACGGCCAAATTTCTTTAGTTTAACTTGATTGAGAGATCTTGTCTTATTTTTCAATATCATGGTCTTATTAGTTAATTCATGGATGCTACTTCCTGAAGACATGACTTAACTGAGATTGCTGCTGGAAAAAAAGAAAAGAAAAAGAAAAGCAGAGGAATTGAGCCTAGTTTACTTTAAGACGGACCAAATAATAATTAGTTATAAATAATAACATAGATGTTTGTCAAAAATGTGAAAGCATTGTTTTTTGTCCCATTTTCTTTTGTACTAATCATTTTTATGGTTATAAACCTGATTTGCAACAGAGCAGAGGTTGTCTTGGATGTTGTACTAAGCCCCCTCTGATAATTGCTGTTGACAAGCCATCCAAGAGACTGAGAATTCGAGGCCGAACAGTCAAGAAATCAAGCATTTCAGAGGATTTTTGGAGCACCAGCACTTGTGAGATGGACAATAGTATGGTTCAGTCCCAGAGAAGTGGGTCATCAATGAGCACATCAAATCTGCCCCTAGATCCCCACAGCTGTGCTGGAAGCACGAGTAATCCTGCTGAATTTGTAAATCATGGCAAGTTCAAAAAATAAGTTAATTCTTTCTGTTGTTAACTGCTTACCAGAATGGTTGCTTGGGCATTTGATAACATCATAATATCAATCAACGTGTTGCTTAGCCATTGTTTCTGACAAATCACCTCTACTCATCCTCTAAGATATCTTCTAGGCCCCAAAACTGTGAACTAGGTGATTATCAATCTTTATTTAGATTAGTGGTGGTTCTTTGGATAGATGTATGGTTGGAACCACGTCTTTTTTTTTCTATTTTTGGTCTGTGGACTCTGGAGTCTGGGCATTTGATCAAATTTTGAAAATGCCCCAATATCCATGCCGCTCTGATTTAACAAGCATGTAGTAACTTCCACAATACATGTTTTATATTACTGATCTGTTAAGTTAAATGCTTTGCATCTCCCCTAGGCCACAAAGAGCTTTCAAGGGCACTCTCATATGAGACTTCTCCAGTAGTGTGCTTCTTTGTCTACTGAATTTAATCCTTTGTTTGTCCAGGTCTTCTTCTTTGGAATCAGACAAGACAGCAATGGATTGGAAATAAGAGGTCTCAAAACCGTACACAAGTTCCCAAACCCAAACTAAGGTGTTTTACTTCGCCTTTCTTATATTTATGTGAAGTGCAAACTTGTCATCTTTATTTATAGTTCCTTGAAGCTTCTCTTCTTGTTTCTCATTGCAATGTGACTTGATCATCATATATGATGTTATCACAGGTTTTATTGGCTCTAGATATCTATATTTGCATGATTATTTTTTTTATCTTTTGTAGTTCGAATGCAACTTATGAGAGTTTACTTGGGACCAACAAACCTTTTCCGCAGCCCATCCCTCTCCCTGTAAGTTTGCTGTTTGGTTACTGTCATTTTTTGTGCAAACTAGCTTCTTGTTCCTCCTGACTTTTGGATTCGAATGACAGGAGATGGTAGATTTTCTTGTTGATGTATGGGAACAAGAAGGGTTGTATGATTGAGCTGTCAAAACAAGGATGTAACATTTTAAATTTTGTTTTTTCCATCGTCATTTTATTAAGGCGTTGGCACTGAAACAATAATTCCCGCAAAGTGCATAGACCTCATCAACTGTATTCTCGATGTCATTGTTCATAATATCTTTTCACTTATTTTGTGTGTCACGGGAGAAATGTTTTTTGACAGTTTCTTATTTGGGAATTGGTTTTGATTCTCTCAAGGCCTTTGCTTTTGTTTGGTTAGGTTGGAAAAATGAGAAGAAAATGAATAGGTATTTTCTTATAGATTTATTTGGAATTTCACTACTATTGATAAGATTCCTGACTCAATATGTAATTTACTTATTTTAGTTATATTCAGGAATTTCTTCATGGGGAAATAGTAAAATTTTAAATGATGTGTTGGTCCAGCTTTCTTGTTATGTCTTTGAATGATCTATGAAATGTGAAATTATCATGGAGGGGTGTGGGGATAAATTTTGGGTTATATTTGAATCTAGAATTTGTCGAAGGAAAAGAGACCTAATGAACATATTGTTATGGAAATTTTTATTCATTTTGTTCTTATTTTTTGTTTCTATCAAACAAGAAACAAGAAATTTTCTTTCTTTCTTTGAATTCTTCTCTTTATTTTTTTATTTGGTTTGGTGTGGGTCGAATAATTTTAATCCATATATTTATTTTTGTGATAATTTTTTGAATAATTTTTTTAAGTGCATAGCATTGCTGCACAATTTTGTTGAGAGAACATGATATTAATTTTTTTTTTTTTTTTTTTTTTTTTTTTTTTTTTTTTTTTTTTTTTTGCGTATAAGCCCCTCTTTCTCACCTTAATTTGACAAAGAGAAGCTTTTTTTTTTTTTTTTTTTTTTTTTTTTTTTTTTGAACTGGGACAAAGAGATAAGCTTCTCCTCTCTTTGAAAATGTTATACAATATATATATATACAATTTTTTTTTATTACAAGTTCATGTGACATACAATAATGTGCATGGAGCAAATATTCCGGCGAGTCCGTACTCCTTTTTTCCAAGCTCTCTGTCTATCCGATCGCCCTGCGAACACAACGGCGGTGAGCTACCCGGCGGTATGTGGTCGGAAAACCCCTCCGACGGTCAAGTTAGCACACACTCAATTAGAGAGAGAGAAAGGAGAGTTGAGTGTAAGTGTTTTTCTCACCAAATGATCATCTGTCCAGGTATGGGGGGCGCAGACTTACTTATATACCTTCTGCGCTCTAAATTTACTCTCATTAGTCTCTCGACACGTGGTGCTGCTATCCCACCTGTCAGCACAAATCTAGTTGATCATCACCTAACCAAACTGTCAGCCCACACTACCGGAATCTCGGCAATCGGGCTGCATCATCTCGGCTGCCAACGGCCGTGTCGCACAACAAACTAGAGTGCTCCGCCTGCCGAGCTCAACGACGACCAAGCTCGGTTGTATTCCGACATAGCCGAACTGAAAACTGGTTGAGCTGGTAAACCGAAGACCTTTCCAGTCGAGCTGGAAGTGTAAACCACAGGAACAGGACCGGCTTCCATTATCTCGGCCAAATTACCCAATTAGCTCGATTCCCACATAAACAAGCCAAGTAGCTTGGTCCTAGCATGGTCCTGGGCCATTCCCGAGCACAACCCTCTCCAGCTAAGCCCAAGCTACCACGGCCCACAACATGTTCGGCCCATAATCTGTCCGGTCATTACCACGGCCCAATCCAGCTCATAAATTTCTTTCTCAAATAATATTTAAAGTCAACTCAATTATTAGACCAATCTATAAATAAAATTTATTTGTATAACATTCCTATTTTTCTTCACCCACAACAAATAAGGGGTAGATGTAGACCAAAGATATTTAAATCTTGTAAAGATAAGAGGAGGCAGCTCCATGTGATTTCCACGTTTTCAATTTCCATTTACTTTCTCATTATTATAGTTTTGTTTCACCCTCTTTGGGTGACAAGCCATCACTCAAATATATTTTGTTTTTTGGAGGGGCAATCATGTATATTTTGCAACTCACATAAGATAAAGAAATCACTTGGAAATTTCCCTCACAAGATTTGTCTGTTGCAACTGTAGTAAATAGACTTCTTTTCGTCAATCAAATGGATTTCAACTAACAACACTTTGCAATGGTTTACTATTTTAATTGATATTTTTAACATTTATTATGACAGTGATGTTATGTCATCTATTATTTGACAAACTATCATATGATTAATTTTACTGTGCACATTCAGGTATAGAAATTCAAATCACTGATTTTCGAATGAGATCCAGATATTCTGGCCAAACAACTCGAGCTTTGGAAAGTGGGTTGATTTTTTGACTTTTTTGACTATTTTAATTTAGGGTTAAAAAGTCTGATTTGGAAAGAGTTTTTGACTTTTTAAATTTTTTTGTGAGAGAAAGAATATAATGATTATGAATTTGATGTGATGTTTTATCTTATTGAACTAAAAAATTTATTTTATTTTTTATAGCTAAAATCGTTAAAAACACCTGAAAACCAACTTGTCAGTTGGTTAGTATTATAGATTTATTTAGAATGAATAATTAGATTTGAATAGTATGGTTCAATATTTATATGTAGTTTAATGATTAATTAGTAATCTCATATGTCAGTGATGATATGGAATCATCAGCATAGTGAATTTTTACTCCGTACATGTAATCTTTTGTTCTATATATATCAAGCAAAACCTAAACTCAAGCTCTTTTTCGAATGGGTAAATTTCAAATCAAGAAATTTGAAATCTAATTTTATATAATTATAAGAAGGTTAGTTATTCAGGGTGAGGGTTGAATAGAGATAATTTTATGTATTTTGTTAAAATCTTTGCACAAGTAGAATTCTTTTCTGAAAGAAATTATTTGAAATCCATAAAGTATTCAAATTTATTCTTAGTATTTAAATCTAAAGTATGATATAGACTTAGGCCTATTTTAGCAACTATGAAACAAGTCAGTTTATTAGTTTATTTGAGTCACATTACTTTTTTATTTTTATGCATAATTTAAAAAAAAAATTAAAAAAAAGATATTATTTGAAATCCATAAAGTTTTCAAATTTATTCTTAGTATCTAAATCTAAAATATGATGTAGACTTAGGCCTATTTTGACAATTATGAAACAAGTCAGTTTATTAGTTTATGTGAGTCACATTACTTTTTTATTTTTTTGCACAATTTTTTTTAAAAAAAAAGTCAAAAGAAGTTAACTTTTTTCCTACTCTCTAAAATAAAAGATTTTTTAAAGTATTGATGTTAAATTCATTTATTTCAAATTTTAAATTTATAAATCCCAAGAGAATCTTATTAACACTGTATTTGGTTGGAGAATTTAAAAAGAAAATAAAAAATATGTGTAAAATTAAGTAAAATATACGTATATTTTATTCACATTTCACTTTTTTTTTTTTTTCTTTTTAAATTTCTTCTTAAATTCCTCAACTAAACACTATGTAAATCAGTGATTCAAAAATTAGAAATATAAAATAATTTTTAACATTTATAATTTTTTTGTTTTTTTTGTTTTGCTTTGACATGACACCTTTTGTGATTTGGACCATGACTTTCATGGTGGATATGCAACAAAAGACTTGGAGGTCAATGTTTCTTATCTCCTTAACATTCAATATTTTGATTCAAACTTACCCAATTGACAAACAAGCCAGTTCCACATTTTTCATGGAGGTTCAATGTATTGCCCCTATATGTGAAACCGTCTTTGCTCCATATCTTAACGCGTTAAAATTTAAAAATTAATAATTTAAAAATTGATAATTTAAAAAAAATTTAAAAAATTAATTTAATTTTTAAATAATTAACTTATTTAAAGTATTTATACTTAGGCCTCGTTTGGCAAGTGACTGTTTTAGCTTAAAAGTAAAAAAATTACTAAAAAAATCAAAAAGTCAACCACTTATAACAAAAAGTCAAACATTCCCTTTTCTCTTTATTTTTTACACATTTTTTCGTAAAAAGTCAAAAAGTCATCCCAAATATACTAATTTTTTTTAACCTTATTTTTAGCCAAAAATTCAAAAAATTACTAACATAGCATGTTCCCAAACGAGACCTTAATAAGGCCTGGTTTGGCATGTCTTAAATAAGATAAAAAGTTAAAAAGTTACTAAAAAAGTCAAAAAGTTATCACTATTCACAAAAAATATATATATAAAAAATCAATTTCATTGTTGTTACACAGGACAGTGTGCAGTGATGGTACACTGTCAACTGATGCTACAAATTTTACCCGACGGTGCATAAAAAAGTTGTACAAGATAGTGCTATTCGGCTCATGGGGCCCATCACGGGTCTCGTTTTGATAATCTGAACCGTTAATGTGTAGAACTCGTTAGATACTATATGTCTGTAAAAAATCATGTTGATTGGATATCAATAGTTACATGATCAAATTAGTTTTGTATAACAAAATGGATGGTGAAGAAATTAATGGTTTACAAAAAAACTAATCTGATCAGATAGCTATCGATATTCAATTAATGTGATTATTTACAAATATATAGTAATAGATGAGTTCTACACATTGAACGGTTCTAATTACGGGACCGTAGTGGGCCCTCACGGGCCGAACATCACCGTCCAGTCTGATCTTGGACTGTAGGCAATCTACTCTAATAATGTTTGCTGCCAACCGACTGCCTTCCCGTACAATCCAAGTCAGTAGGTATTTACATATAGTAGGGGTAAAATGGTAATTTTGTTATTTTATACAATATTTTAATATATATTTTTTGTAAAAAGTCAAAAAATTATCCCAAACAATCATCTCTTTTCTCTCTACTTTTTAGTCTAAAAAGTTAAAAAATATACATATTTAAGACATCTCAAACAATCCCTAAGAGTTAATCAAAAGTAACACTAAATAGTTTGACATAAATTGTTCGCATCACCCCATTATATATAAATTAGGAAGAGATTATAGTGTGCACTTGTATATAGTAGAAAAAGTTATACTACTTTTTTTGAGAGATGTTATACGACTTGTGAGATGAAAGTTATAATTTTGTAATGAAATTTATGAATTTTAAAATTATGATATGGATGTAACTAAATTTATACTTTTTGTAAGAAGTTATACATTTTGTGTGAAGTAAAAAGTTGTATTATTTGTGAAGAAAAAAATTATATTTTTTTATGACAAAAATTGTACCATTTTAAAGAAAAATATATATATTTTTGCATAAAGTGTATAAGTGCACGTCATAACAAACAACAAAATCTCTGTTAATTTTATTTTTTTTTTAAAAAAAATCGCTGAAGTTGTTTTTCCACCCCAGCGCGTTACACAAGTGGTGGTGGTGGTGGCTGTGGGCCCAAGTGATATGAAACTTGTAAGAAAAGAGGAGGCAGGTGCATAATTTTCACATTTTCAACCTACTTCCATCACAATTATATTATATGTATTATAAAATAACAACAATGATTCATCCCACTAAAAATATCACCACTAATAGTACTAATGCATTAAAAAAATAAATAAAAAAAAAAAAAATACAACTCTAAGATCAAAACATCACATCATTAATGGCGGGACCCACTGCCACCTAATTAGTGGGAACACTAATTAGTGCTCCCAAACATTTTTCTATAAAATAATAAACAAGAAGTTCATGTATAACGTTCGATGTTGTCTGTCTTCTTGTTGATAATGACCTCGTTTGGAAAGTTCATTATTTTAATTTTTAATTGTTTTAGTAAGTTAAAATTTTTATATTTAAAAAGGTAGTTAGATGTTTTATAATTAGATGTTATATTTGTAAAAAAATAAATAAAATAATTATAATTTTGATATGATATTTTATTTTATTAAACATTGTCATTGTGTGTTTGACATTTGATCTTGTTAGAAAATTGAAAGAACTACATCTTAGTGAAATAGATAAAAAAAAAATAATTACGCAAACGTGACTTAAGCTTTGTTTGATTTTGACTTTTTGACTAAAAAAAGTATAAAAGATAAAATTAACTACATAAGTCAATAAGACAAATGTCAAATTCAAATCATAATCATTATACATTTTTTTTACAAAAGTCAAAAAAGTTAAAAATAAAAATCAAAAGAGGCTAAAAATTTAGCTATTCTCAAACGAAAATTTTGAGTTGCATTACATCTCACAAAGAGTAACGCACTCATTATGATTTACTAATTTTTTTAAAGATATTTTAAGAAGCAGGTTAAAAATTATTTTTTTAACTTTTTAATTTTTTTTTAAAAATGTGTAAAAAAATAAAGAGATGACGTGATTTAAAAAAGCCAAAAAGCTAATTTTTAACCAATTTTCCCAAATAAGCCTCTAAATTGTTATTTTTCCTAAAAAAATTGTTGACATAGTCAACTTAAGTAACTCAATTTTGATTTACATCGTTTAAATTTAGAGTATTCTCTTTTCCATTGTGAATTGATTTTAAAATTAGATGTCTCTTTTATTTTAATATATTTTTCTCATCTATGTTATCTCCCTACTACTTTTATATCTCACTACAACAAACAATAGTTTTAAGAATTAATTTTTTTCTTTAAAAATAAAATTATTATTACAAAAAATATTAGAGGACCAAAATTAAATGAAACTTCCAAAGCAGATGAGTTGGAATTAGGGTTGTTATTATTATTATTATTACTATTTAAATTTGAGTTTATTAGGTTGAAACATATGAAAATTATCAACTTGGCAAAGAGAGGAAGGTCATTGGAAGAAGCTGGGATAATTTTGAATTAGTCAAGTGCATGCGTAGAGATTATCATAATTTAGGGGTTGTTTGGGATGACCTAAATAAGTGTATTTTTTTGTCTTTTTACGAAAAGATGTGCAGAAAAGTAGTAAGGTGATGTGATAGAAAAAAAATAAAAAAATGGATTATTTTTGAGTTGCCAAACTTGGCCTTAGAGTAGTCTAAATGAATTATATGCACGAGTAGACTCTTGTTGGAAAATGACTTTGGAAAGTTTTGAAAAATCTTATTTTTTTTGTTAATTTTGAGTATTAATTAAGGTGGGACCCAAGTGTTATTTTTAACGTTTCTAATTGGGTTCATGTTTAATGTCGCGCAGTGAATAAAACCGTGTATTTGGTTGCTCAAAACCATTTCCGGATGAATAAGAATTCAACGCGTATTTTCAGGTTCGTGGAAATGAATTTAGGTGGGTTTCCTACACATTTGTGAAATGTGCTTGTCCTACATTGGAAAAGCTTAAGGATTTCTTTGGATTTATATATCTAAGCTTGGGATGCTTGGGATGGGCCCCAAGGGGTACCTAAGTTTGTGGAAGGGTGAGGTTATGGGTGAAATGGATTAAACCCATGGGACCCAAAACAAAAACCACACGCGCGCACTGTTCGTCCGGCCAAGCTTGGGTTTGTGCTTGGGCGCGGGTGCGTGGTATGAGGTTGGGTTGGACTTGTCCGGCCAAATACTTATCTTTTTGGGCCAAAAACATTTGTAATTTATTTATTTATTTTTAATTTTGGTTTCAAAATTCAAAATAAATTGGTCCAAGTTTTTCCTCACCCAAACAGGTCCCAGATAGTTTTCTATCTGTTGAATTCCACCCGAAACAGGTTCAAAATTTGAATTCAAACTGGACAAATCTATTTCTGCTATTGAATCTGTCCGAACAGCTGCATAGTTGTTTGGTACATGTTCGGAAAAGCCACTTAATTTCCTATATATAGCTTGCTTTCCAAGATATTCTTCCCATTCAATTTTTCAGAACTTTTTTACCTTCTTCTTTCTCTTTTTTGCCCTCCTGTTTCTATATATATTCAACATTTAATTTTAGAAAGAAAATGAGAGTCACAACAGAGTTTTGGTTCGCCAAACTTGTTTTTGTAGTGCTGCTAAAAGGGCAATTTATGTGGAAATTAGGCCGAGCTAAGACCATCTATTGAATGGACCGAGCTAGGTATACACTCTTGGTCATTAGGCTGAGTCGAGATGAGGATGGACCACGCTATAAGGCCGAGAAAACGTAGTCGTATTACAGATTTGGGCCAAAGTAGTTATCTTGGTAACGCAGTCCTAGACCTTCCACGTCAAGCCGGTCAGAGATGGATTACCAGCTGCATAACTTGGCGGTTATAGACCAAGGTGTAAGTAGAAATCAGAGTAATTAGTGCGACAGGGTTCTATTTCAGAGTCAAGGCTGACTGAACTGACTTACTTAGTGCTGAGCTGAGTAAGCACGGTTAATTCTTGTGCCAACCGAGGTAAGAGATTGAAACTATCTCACTTATGTAAGTAGTGAGTAGGGTGTTATCAGGATAGACATTATCCTTGGGAGTGTGATTCCTAGAAGGACTCTTATAAAGAGAGTTGGTGTGCAAACTTGATCAACAGGATTATACAAGAAGATTATTTCGTGCTCGTACAATTGGCGCAGTTTGTGGGAATTGCAATCACAAAGAACGAACCTCTTGATTAAGTTTTCTTTTAATTGATCTCAATGGCGCACAATGAAGACTTGCTACACTCTGCCATTGATGGGTAAGCCCCGGAGGAGGCGCGGAAGGCACGAAGGCTTACCTTTTATCTCGCCCATGGCAGAGTTAGATCCTCAGCGACGGAACCCGTGGAGGGATACCCGTGAAAGACGGGGCTCCAGTCCTCGTCGTTCTCAAAGCCCTGAAAGGCAGAGGCGAAGGTTGGATCCTCAAGTTCTAGAAGATCGGGTAAGGGAGCAAGACAAACTGATACGGAGGATGACGGCAGACATGAAGACTATACAGTGCCAGATAAAGGGCAAAGGGGTGGCGGAAAAAGAGGTGGGCAAGAGCAGGGTGCGCCTTCGCCACTCAAAAGATCGTGACGGACAAGTCACACCATCACAAGCTGAAAATAGAAGCCTCAGGACAGGCGATACACAATCGAGGACTTCCAGGACTCGTTACTCCAGGTCTGAGAGAACGAGGACTGAAAGGTCTTACACAAAAAGTAGCAGTTATCAACCCTCACATTCACACCAAATGACATCTAGGCACACGGAGTTCCCTAGGTCGGCAGACCTGCGGACAATGCTTGAGGAAAGGGCTCGAAGGAGAGAAGACACTTAGGCTCGCGACCCCTGCAAAGTCTCCGCACTATAACGGTTGGCTCCTAGAACACATGGGAGTGTTGAGGTAGGAATACCAAAGCCACGCCTTGCTTATGAACCGGCAGACAAAGCATTAGCAAGGTTACAGAGCTCGATATTCGTTCCGGCGATAGAGAACGCACCATTACCCTCCAGCTTCCACCACCCCAAATTCGCTATTTATGAGGGAAAGTCGGACCCCTACATGCACTTGAGACATTTCCGCCAGGTCATGGCGATGTATTGGCGAAACGAGGCTCTAATGTGTATCATATTCCCTTCTAACCTTGGTGACCTGGGTCTAACATGGTTTGAAAGGTTGCCAGAAGGTAGCATAGCTTCATGGGCACAACTAGCAGAGGCATTTGTAACCAGATTCAGAACAAACACCAAAACGCCTGTGGAGATTAACCAACTTCTCTCTAAAGATATGGGCGAGATGGAAACATAGAGATCTTACAATAATCGGTATTGGGAGACTTTTAATTAGATTGGAGATTGCTCCATAAGCCTAGTTATTGTGCAGTACAAGCGAGGTTTGCTAGCTGGCAATAAATTAAGGTATTCAATGACAATGAATCCACCCCTCACAATGGAGGCCCTAATGGAAAGAGTGCATCAGCACATCCAAGTAGAAGAAGATGTCACACACAGCAAAGCAAAAACTGGCACAACAGCAATGTCAGACAGAAAGCCTACGGCAAAGGTAAACATAGTCGGGCAAGAAGAACAACCGAGCAAGAATGGGCGAGGCAGACAAGCCAACAGAGAGGAGCCCCAAGCAAGGAAGTTGAGAGTCTGCACTTCCATCACCACAGTATTCAACAAACCTATCTACCGGATTCTTAGCGAGACACGAGATGCACTCTTCGTTCGGCGGCCAGCCAAGTTGGAAGAAACATAGAGGGACTACGATGAGAGGTACCGTTGCACCTTCCATGATGAAAAAGGGCACCGAACTGAAAATTGTACACCATTAAGGCAATATCTAGAGGAGTTAGTGGTCGCTGGTCACTTGGACCAGTATATAGAAAGGGGAACACAACCGGCCCCCCAGGACCACAACAGGCCGAATGGGAAGCCGGTCGACGGTCCACCCAAGATATAATCAATATGATACATGGGATCGTCGAGCCCGTGTGGTTATGTGAGCTCAGAGGGATGATCAAAAAAGCTGAACACTTGAGAGAGGTACTAAGTGCACAACCTACCATCAAAAGGGAAAAAATAGAGGCAACGAACGTCATCTCCTTTTCTGACAAGGACTTAGCAAGGTTACAATGCCCTTACAACAATGCATTGGTGGTTACTTTGCGCGTCAAGAATTTTGACATCAAGCGGATCCTAATAGACTAAGGGAGCTCCTGTGAGTTAATGTACTACGAGACCTTCAAGTAACTAAAATTGGAGGACAAAGACTTAGCACCTGCAATATCTCCTTTAGTCGGCTTTAACTCAATTCCAGAGTAGCTAGTAGACAAGATAATTCTGCCAGTCAAGGTAGGAACGATGACGAAATAGGTGAAATTTTGGGTATTAAAAATCCCTTTCACCTACAACATAATCTGAGGAAGGGCGTGGTTACACTCCATATGATCGGTGGCATCAATCTACCATCAGTTGTTACAGTTCCCCAATGAAACCAGAGTGATTGAAGAAGTCTTAGGGGACCAAATCATATCAAAACAGTGCTTTGTCATAGTAAATGGTAGCCGGGCTACAAAAGGGTTTGTACAGATGGTAGAAAAGTTAGAAAGCAACGAATTGTTCGTAGATGTTAGCAAGATAGCCGAACAGAAGGCAGTGGAAAACTTGGTAGAGGTAAGGATAGATGAAAAGAACCCAGAAAAGTTCTTTTTGCTCGGCTCATTTCTGCCTAGCACCGAGAGAATAGAGATCATGGAATTTTTGACCCCTAACATCGAAGTGTTCGCCTGGACGCCGTATGACATGCCTGACATTAACGCTAATTTCATCTGTCATCAACTTAATATCCATCCAACTGCCAGACCAATTATACAGCGAACTCGCCGATTGACACTCCACCACGCTGAGATAGTGGCGGAGGAAGTGAGAAACTTGTTAGAGGCAGGAGCAATTAGAGAAGTGCAGTATCCTAGGTGGATTTCCAACACTGTAGTGGTACCAAAGAAGAACGGCAAATGACGCTGTAACAACCCCGACCTAAGATTAATGTTAATTCATGTTTAAGTAGGCCAAATAAGTAATTAAGAATAAATCATGAGTTAAATTACATGCGCATTGCATTACTTTTGTGTCTCTATCTGTTCAGTGTAGAAAGATTTGTTCTTGCTTGAACTTCGATTTGCGAATTGGAGGCCTTATCAGCGTCCAAATTAGAAATTGACTTGATTTATGTGCTAATTAGGATTTATAGAATTTTATGGTAGGTTTAATTAAAATTCGGTTCGAAACGATTAAATTAGATTAAATTAATGACATTTGATTAGTTTTGATTAATTACTACCTATAAGGCCATTTTGACCCCACTAAGTTTACCTTTTCATTTCATTCTTCCTCAACTTGATGCTCAATGTGAGAATGAGAGAGAATTGAGGGATTTGGGTCCTAGGTTCAAGAATTGAATTCACAAGGAGGGAATTGCTAGGAGAAAAGAAGGAAACTTGAAGTTTTGTTCATCTAGTTCAAGATTTTAGCACCTAAAGCCCAATTGATCATCTAAGGTATGAAACCAAGCCTCTAGCCTTGAAGTTGAGTTAATTCATACATGAATTCTAGTAAATTGAACTATAAGATGTAAGAATCAAGCTTAAGGAGTAGAGAGGTAGATCAATCCATGCATGCATGTGCATTTCTTCACAATTTGAGCATGATTTCAAAGACTTCTTTCATGCATGTGTTCATTTCATCTATGTTTTGAGAATTCATCATGTTTTCTAACAATTTGCCAAGTTTGATCATGTTTTTAAGAGGTTGGGTACAAGAGAGTTCATGCATGTTATGCTTTGGAACATTCATAGAATTTAAGTTGAGTTTGTGCACAATTGGTATCCTTTTGGGCCACGATTTCTTAAATTGATGCTTTAAACATGTTGTTTTATGAGTTTCTACTTGTTTTCCAAAGTTTTGGGCCCAGAAAATTGAGTTTGATGCATTCGAGGTTGAATTTGAGCTTGGTGATCAAATCTAGAAATTCCAGAAATTTGATCCACGCTCGAGCGGGGAACTTTACGCTTGAGTGTGCACTCTGAGTACATGCACTTCCGCTCGAGCGTTGAGAGTCACGCTCGAGCGTGAAATGCATATACCCAAAAGTTCATGTGTTTTGCAGTCCGCTCAAGCGAGGGAATCCACGCTCGAGCGGGGATCGAGCGTCCATCGAGCGTGAAAAACATGCAACCAGTACTTTTTCAAAAGTTTGCAGTCCGCTCGAGCAGAGATTCATTGTCTGCATGCCCGCTCGAGCATAGACCCCATTTTTGCATCCTCATTCCATCCTAGGCATTCTTAGGCCATGTTTAAGACTCCAAAATGAGGATTAAAGGCTAGAAACGCACTAATAACAAACGAAATAAGTTATGCACAATTCAAACGCGTGTTTTAGGTGTGTATCTGTTATGTGTCATGTAGGTCACGTGCCGTATACCGTTTGACTAGTCTGCTCCATCTGTCTACCACAAAGCCAACTATGAGTAATAACTTAGTAAAGTTATGTTCAACCTTATTTATTTTTTGTGTGATGAATTAAGATCTGTTTTCTGAAATGATATGTTATGTACAATGAATGATTGTCCAATTTCTAATAATGTATTTGTGGCATCCTTAGCATCATGTGATATCTGTTAGCTGTTACCCGGTATCAGAGGTTCCATCAGAGAACTTAATATGTCTGCACTTTATTACCCGTACTGGAGGCTCCATCATGGGGGTCAGTATGTTTATTCTCTGTTACCCGGATCCGGAGGTTCCTTTATGGAACTGGTCATTCATAACCACCATGTGTCTGCATCTGTTCTGTATCTGTTCTGTTAGCGCTAATGGATGTACCACGTATGCTTAAACAAGACTTATGACTTCTGTATATGATCTGGACAATAATATGAATATGAATTTGTTATGAAAACGAACTATGATTTCTGAATCTGTATGGACTCATTCATTAAAACCCCTTTACTCCGTTATTATTCACTGGGCTTCCACTCACTGTTTATATTATGTATGTAGATGAGCCGGCACGTGATCAGGGCCAGAGCTGACGGCCTTCATTCAGTTTTTGTCAGCCAACCTTTGTGCCTCCCGAGGAGGTTCCGGACGAAGTCTTGTTTTGTGGTTGTTTTTGTAATCATATTAAACTCTGTTTGTTTTGTTAAGTTGGGTTGGTTTTCCTATATTACCCTTATGGGAGGAATATGTAAATACTTCATCTTTTGGTCGTCACTCTTATGTTCATACAAGTTTTAAATTTTCTGTCCCATGTTTGTCGTCATAGCTCATTGGACCATTTATATTTTGTATATTTACTTCCGCAGCCCTTTATTATATGCTAATCTGTCAAGAGGCCTTTGGTAATCCAAGGATTACTGGCCGGTTGCGATGCTAAACCTACAGGGGCGGGTTTGGGTCGTGACAGAGTGGTATCAGAGCACGTGTTCTACCGCACACACCGGTCTATTTGAGCTTTAGGATGTCCTAGTGAGAATTAGGGGCATTCTATCTGCATATTTGAGTGTATGGTAATCCAAATGGATATAAAGACTGAATATAAATTTAAGCAAATGAATTGAAAGAAACGAATAAGATTATTCCTATGTTTGTTATATTTGATGTCTCTATAGCAACATGGAGAATGCAAGGGGAAATGATGTGAGTGAATATTCAGAGGCTCGCATGAGCTGAATGGAGCAAATGCTTGCGGCATTGACTGAAATTATGACACAACAGCAAAGACAACAACCTTTGCCCCCTCTACCTCCGCTGGCATAAGCCAAAGCAGATAATAATGACATCATCAACTTGACACAGAAATTCATGAAGATGAAACCGCCGACATTCCTTGGTGGAATTGAACCGTTGAAAGCAGAGACGTGGTTACTTGAAATGGAAAAGCTATTTGAAGTGTTTCCTTGTTCTGAAATCCAGAAAGTCCTTCTAACCACCTATACTCTGAAGGATGAAGCCCGAAGATAGTGGTTACTAATTCGAAGCGGCAATGGGAATATGACGTGGGCACAGGTTAATGCAATCTTCTATGATAAATATTTTCCCTAATGTTTCAGGGATCGGAAAGTGTCAGAGTTTCAAGAACTTAAACATGGAAGAATGTTTGTAGCTGAGTATGAAGCCAAATTCATTGAACTAGCACGGTTTGCTCCACATATGGTGTATACTGATTACAAGATAGCATGAAAATTTGATGGTGGACTGGATTTAGAAGTGTTTGATGGAGTAGGCGTACTGAAATTGCCTACTTATGTGGAAGTTTTAGACAAATCTTTAATGGCGAAAGTCACCCTGGTTGTTATGAAACAAAGTAAAGCCCCAGCAACTACAACAATTGATTGGAGAGGAAAAAGGTCTGGGTAAGGTTTTAGAAGAGGCCAGTCTCATGTGAATAAGAAGCAGAATACGGGGTCTACAAGCAGTTCGAGTCAGAGTAGTGGGTCAATCCCGGTCTATTCTGATTATAGAAGAAGGAATAGGGGTGTGTGCTACCGAGTATCTGGCGTTTGTTTCTGATGTGGCAAGATAAGTCATGTAGTGAAAGATTGCCCACTTGGGTCTGAGAATACTAGCCATCCTATGGTAAGTTCAGCTGGGTCCGCTTCTACAGTTAAAACAAATGCAAAGGCTAATACTGGGAAGGAACCTCTGAGACAAGGTCGAGTGTTTACCTTAGTGCCTGGTGACGTACAAAACACCGATACTGTGGTGTCAGGTATACTCCCCGTATGTTCTCAAAATGCATGTGTACTGATAGATTCTGGTTCTACACATTCCTTTGTATCGTATGCTTTCTCTCGGAAATTGACTAGACCATTAGAACTTATGACATATATGTTATCTATATCTACACCGTTTGGGGGTTTTATGATGTGTGCCCATGTTTATCCAGCATGTGATATTATGATTGGCGATATGATATTATATGTTGACTTATTACCCTTGACGATTGATCATTTTGATTATATTTTGAGAATGGACTGGTTGACTAAATATTGTGCTACCATTGACCGTGCAAGTAAATCTGTTGTGTTTAGACCACCGGGTATGCCTGAATTTATTTTTACTGGGAATGGGGTAGTTCCTCCCCCATATCTGATTTCGGCTCTGAAAGCTATAAAACTGCTTAGGAAATGATGTAGGGGTTACTTGTGTTGTATATTGACTGCATCATCTGACAGTACTAACGTAGAAACTATCCCTGTTGCTTGTGAAGACTAAACACTGTGCTACCATTGATTGTGCAAGTAAATCTGTTGTGTTTAGACCACCGGGTATGCCTAAATTTATTTTTACTGGGAATGGGGTAGTTCTTCCCCCATATCTGATTTCGGCTCTGAAAGCTATAAAACTGCTTAGGAAAGGATGTAGGGGTTACTTGTGTTGTATACTGACTGCATCATCTGACGGTACTAACGTAGAAACTATCCCTGTTGCTTGTGAAGGCTAAACACTGTGCTACCATTGATTGTGCAAGTAAATCTGTTGTGTTTAGACCACCGGGTATGCCTGAATTTATTTTTACTGGGAATGGGGTAGTTCCTCCCCCATATCTAATTTTGGCTCTGAAAGCTATAAAACTGCTTAGGAAATGATGTAGGGGTTACTTGTGTTGTATACTGACTGCATCATCTGACGGTACTAATGTAGAAACTATCCCTGTTGCTTGTGAATTTCCCGATGTGTTTCTGAATGACTTACCTGGGGACTTAGTTGATAGAGAAATTGAATTCACTATTGAGGTTTTTCCGGGAACACAACCTATTTTCAAGACCCCCTATAGAATGTCTACCTCAGAACTGAAAGAATTAAAAACTCAACTTCAGGAACTGCTAAACAAGAAATTCATCCGTCCGAGCACTTCACCTTAGGGTGCTTCAGTCCTATTTGTCAAAAAGAAAGATTGGTCTTTGAGGCTATGTATAGACTACTGGGAATTGAACAAAGTAACTATCAAGAACAAATATCCTCTGCCTCGAATAGATGACTTGTTTGACCAAGTTCAGGGAGCCTAAGTATTTTCCAAAATTGACCTCAGATCTGGGTATCACTAATTAAAAGTTAAGGCTGAAGGCATAGAGAAAACTGCATTATGAACTAGATATGGACATTATGAATTTTTAGTAATGCCGTTTGGGGTGACCAAATGCACCTGTTGCCTTTATGGACCTTATGAACAGAGTGTTTAAATCATTTCTGGATGAATTTATTGTTGTGTTTATTGATGATATCCTGATTTACTCCAAAAGCAGGGGAGAACATGAGAATCACTTGAAAACTGCTCTATAGACCTTAAGAGAAAAGAAATTATACGCTAAATTGTCCAAATGTGAATTCTGGCTTGACAGTGTGGCATTTTTGGGTCATGTAATGAACAAGAATGGTGTTTCTGTTGACCCTCAGAAAATTGAAGCTATTGTGGATTGGCCTAAACCGACAAATGTGACAGAGGTTAGAAGTTTTCTGGGACTTGCAGGTTACTACAGGAGATTTGTGAGAGACTTTTTCAAACTTGCCATGACATTGACCCAGTTAACTTAAAAAAATGTGTCATTTGATTGGAACGAACAAAGAGAGGCAGCCTTTCAAGGGTTGAAAACCAGGTTAGTGACTGCACCAATTTTAACTTTGCCCAATGGTACTGATGGGTTTCAAATTTACAGTGATGCTTCCTACAAAGGTTTGGGGTGTGTGTTAATGCAAAATGGAAAAGTGATTGCCTATGCTTCTTGACAACTCCGACCTCATGAAAAGAATTACCCAATACATGATCTTGAATTGGCAGCAGTGGTGTTTGCTTTGAAAATCTAGCGTCACTACTTGTATGGGGTAACTTACGAAGTGTATATAGATCATAAGAGTCTCAAATATTTCCTTACCCAAAAGGAACTAAACATGAGACAAAGAAGGTGGCTAGAGTTGATTAAAGACTAAGATCTACAGATTCTGTATCATCCGGGGAAGGCAAATACCGTGGTAGATGCCTTGAACCGAAAATCCATTGCAAGTTTGTCATGCTTGCTGTCCAATCGAAAAGAATTGCTAGATGACCTGGAATAGAAGGAGATTGAAATTGTCTTGCGAGAGCAAGGCAGGATTTTAGCTGTTATTTCCGCTCAATCTACAATTATTGAAGAAATCAAATGAGTACTTGAAAAAGATCATAGAGGAATTTGATTCAAAGCCGAGGCCGGGATTTGTGTTTAAGAATAATGCGTTGAAATTTCATAATAGACTTTGTGTGCCAGATTCCTTTAAGTTGAGAAAGCGTGTTATGACCGAAGCTCACAGCAGCAAGTTTGCCATGCACCCGGGAAACACGAAAATGTATCACAATTTGAAACAGAATTTTTGGTAGCCTAGAATGAAAAAGAGTATTGCAGATTTTGTGGCTAGATGTCTACATTGCCAACAGGTTAAAGCTGAACATCAACGACCCGCTGTTTGCTATAACCACTCCCAATACTGGAATGGAAATAGGAGCACATAACCATGGATTTCATTGTGGGATTGCCTCGATCTTCCCGAGGTATTGACTCTATTTGGGTCATTGTAGACCGTTTAACTAAGTCTACTCATTTCTTACCCATTAAATCTGTTTATAATGCTGACAAATTGGTCAATATTTATCTGATTGAAATTGTGAGACTGCATGGAGTGCCCGTATCTATTGTGTCTGACAGGGACTCAAAGTTTGTGTCAAGATTTTGGCAGAGTTTGCAGCAGGCTTTGGGGACTGAACTGAGGTTGAGTAGTACCTATCACCCACAGACAAATGGACAAACTGAACGGACTAACCAAACTTTGGAAGATATGCTCAGAATGTGTGTATTAGCCTTCCAGGGGAATTAAGAGACCTATTTGCTATTGGCTGAATTTGTGTACAACAACAGTTACCATTCAAGCATTGGAATGGCTCCTTACGAAGCTTTGTATAGAAGAAAATGCCGTTCTCCGATATGTTAGGCTGAAGTAGGTGATAGACCTTTGTTGGGACCGAAATTTGTGCAAGAAACAACCGAGAAGGTGAAACTGATCCAACAGCGTCTGAAAACTGCACAGAGTCGGCAGAAGAGCTATGCTGATGTCCGAAGAAGAGATAAGGAATATGAAGTTGGAGACCATGTGTTCATAAAGGTGACCCCTATGAAGGGTCAAACTCAGTTTGGTGTTAAGGGCAAATTGGTGCCAAGATATGTTGGACCGTATGAAATCCTTGAAAAGATCAATTCAGTAACCTATCGGGTAGCCTTACCTCTGGTAATGGAGCATATGCACAATGTATTTCGCTCCAGTAATGGAGCATATGCACAACCTATTGAGAGATCTGCTCCATGTCATTGAACCAACACATGTGCTCTTGAAGGACGACTACACTTATGAGGAAAGACCTATCCAGATTGTGAACCGCAGGATCAAAAGATTGAGAAACAAAGAAATACCGTTGGTAAAAGTTGATTGGCAAAACCACAGAGGAACTTATGCAACCTGGGAAACAGAAGAAGACATGATGAAAAGATATCCTGAACTATTTCCATTAGACCCAATGTTTTTCCAAAATAAAGGTAATCCGAGTTTGGAGAACCAAACTCTTTTAAGGGGGGAAGACTGTAACAACCCCGACCTAAGATTAATGCTAATTCATGTTTAACTAGGCCAAATAAGTAATTAAGAAGAAATCATGAGTTAAATTACATGCACATTGCATTACTTTTGTGTCTCTATCTGTTCAGTGTAGAAAGATTTGTTCTTGCTTGAACTTCGATTTGCGAATTGGAGGCCTTATCGGCGTCCGAATCAGAAATTGACTTGATTTATGTGCTAATTTGGATTTATAAAATTTTATGGTAGGTTTAATTAAAATTCGGTTCGGAACGATTAAATTAGATTAAATTAATGCCATTTGATTAGTTTTGATTAATTACTACCTATAAGGCCATTTTGACGCCACTAAGTTTACCTTTTCATTTCATTCTTCCTCAACTTGATGCTCAACGTGAGAATGAGAGAGAATTGAGGGATTTGGGTCCTAGGTTCAAGAATTGAATTCACAAGGAGGGAATTGCTAGGAGAAAAGAAGGAAACTTGAAGTTTTGTTCATTTAGTTCAAGATTCTAGCACCTAAAGCCCAATTGATCATCTAAGGTATGAAACCAAGCCTCTAGTCTTGAAGTTGAGTTAATTCATACATGAATTCTAGTAAATTGAACTATAAGATGTAAGAATCAAGCTTAAGGAGTAGAGAGGTAGATCAATCCATGCATGCATGTGTATTTCTTCACAATTTGAGCATGATTTCAAAGACTTCTTTCATGCATGTGTTCATTTCATCTATGTTTTGAGAATTCATCATGTTTTCTAACAATTTGCCAAGTTTGATCAAGTTTTTAAGAGGTTGAGTACAAGAGAGTTCATGCATGTTATGCTTTGGAACATTCATAGAGTTTAAGTTGAGTTTGTGCACAACTGGTATCCTTTTGGGCCACGATTTCTTAAAATGATGCTTTAAACATGTTGTTTTATGAGTTTCTACTTGTTTTCCAAAGTTTTGGGCCCAGAAAATTGAGTTTGATGCATTCGAGGTTGAATTTGAGCTTGGTGATCAAATCTAGAAATTCCAGAAATTTGATCCACGCTCGAGCGGGGAACTTTACGCTCGAGCGTGCACTCTGAGTACATGCACTTCCGCTCGAGCGTTGAGAGTCACGCTCGAGCGTGAAATGCATATATCCAAAAGTTCATGTGTTTTGCAGTCCGCTCAAGCGAGGGAATCTGCGCTCGAGTGGGGATCGAGCGTCCGTCGAGCGTGAAAAACATGCAACCAGTACTTTTTCAAAAGTTTGTAGTCCGCTCGAACGGGGGAAATCACGCTTGAGCAGAGATTCATTGTCTGCATGCCCGTTCGAGTAGGAAAAGACACGCTCAAGCGTGGACCCTATTTTCAGCAAGTTTTGAAAAATGTTTTCCAATACATTTTTGCATCCTCATTCCATCCTAGGCATTCTTAGGCCATGTTTAAGACTCCATAATGAGGATTAAAGGCTAGAAACGCACGAAGAACAAACGAAATAAGTTATGTACACTTCGAACATGTGTTTCAGGTGTGTATTTGTTATGTGTCATGTAGGTCACGTGCCATATACCGTTTGACTAGTCTGCTTCGTCTGTCTACCTCAAAGCCAACTATGAGTAATAACTTAGTAAAGCTATGTTTAACCTTATTTATTTTTTGTGTGATGAATTAAGATCTGTTTTTTGAAATGATATGTTCTGTACAATGAATGATTGTCCAATTTCTAATAATGTATTCGTGGCATCTTTAGCATCATGTGATATCTATTAGTTGTTACCCGGTATCGGAGGTTCCATCATGGAACTTAATATGTCTGCACTTTATTACCCATACCGGAGGCTCCATCATGGAGCTCAGCACGTTTATTCTCTGTTACCTGGATCCGGAGGTTCCTTTATGGAACTGGTCATTCATAACCACCATGTGTCTGCATCTGTTCTGTATCTGCTCTGTTAGCGCTAATGGATGTACCACGTATGCTTAAGCAAGACTTATGACTTCTGTATATGATCTGGACAAGAATATGAATATGAATTTGTTATGAAAATGAACTATGATTTCTAAATCTGTATGGACTCATTCATTAAAACCCCTTTACTCCGTTATTATTCACTGTTCTTCCACTCACTGTTTATATTATGCATGTAGGTGATCCGGTACGTGATCAGGGTCAGAGTTGACGGCCTTCGTTTAGTTTTTGTCAGCCAACCTTTGTGCCTCCCGAAGAGGTTCCGGACGAAGTCTTGTTTTGTGGCTGTTTTTGTAATCATATTAAACTCTGTTTATTTTGTTAAGTTGGGTTGGTTTTCTTATATTACCCTTATGGGAGGAATATGTAAATACTGCATCTTTTGGTCGTCCCTCTTATGTTCATATAAGTTTTAAATTTTCTGTCCCATGTATCACAATTTATATTTTGTATATTTGTTTCCGCAGCCCCTTATTATATGCTAATCTATAAGAGACCTTTGGTAATCTAAGGATTACTGGCCGGTTGCAATGCTAAACCTATAGGGGCGGGTTTGGGTTGTGACAGACGCGTTTGCGTGGACAACAAACCAGTCAACAGAGCATGCCCAAAGAAAAGTTTTCCCTACCATGAATAAACCAACTGGTGGACCTAACAGCAGGACATAACTGACTTAGCTTTCTTGATGCGTATCGCGATTACCATCAGATTGCTATGTATGAATCAGATCAGGAGGTCACGTCATTTACAATATCTAGAGGACTATATTACTACAAGGTCATACCCTTTGGCCTAAAGAACGCAGGGGTTACATTCTAACGGATGATTACCAAAATGTTTGAACCATTGTTAGGCAGAATAATTGAGGCTTACATAGATGATTTGGTGGTTAAAAGTAGAGATGAGAGGGACCATATCAGGGACCTAGATGAAATGTTTCAAATTTTGAAGTCCCACAAGTTGCGTTTGAACGCATCTAAGTGGGCATTCAGCGTCAGGTCAAGCAAATTCCTAGGCTTTTTAGTGACCAACCCGGGAATAGAGGCTGATCCCTCTCAAATCAAAGCCATCCAAGATCTCGAGAGGCCCAACATAGTAAAAAAAGTGCAACATCTCATTGGCCTAGCAGCCGCACTTAACCGGTTCATAAGTCGGTCATCAGAAAGGTGTCGACGATTTTTCCAAGAGCTAAAGGCCAAATTTGAATGGGATGATGAATGTGATCGTGCCTTACATGACCTCTCCTTCGTTGTTAGTAACCCCAGTACCAGGAGATGAGCTTTTTTTTACTTAGTAGTTTCCTAGCATGCAGTTAGAGCGATGTTGGTAAGAGCTGAAGGAATACAACACCTGCCTATCTTTTATGTGAGCAGGACATTGTTGGGCGCTGAAACAAGGTACCTGTCGTTGGAAAAGTTGGCCTTAGCTTTGATAATGGCATCAAGAAAATTGTTGCACTACTTCCATGCCCACACCGTGGTTGTCTTAACATTTTTCCCCTTAAAAGCCTTGTTTGAGAGGGCGGATTTTTCCGGATGAATTTTGAAATGGGCAGTAGAGTTAGGGTAGTTTGACATTGAGTATCAACCAAGAACCGCGATAAAGGCCCAAGCTTTGGCAGACTTTGTGGCCAAGTTCGCACCAAGCAGTCATCATGTTTACCCAATCGATATGACTGAAGCAATCGAAAGAATGGGGGACAGTGCCGTAGGAATGGCGCAGCCCCTAAAGCAGGACGCTTAACTAAACAGCAAGCCATTCAGCCCTAAAGAATAGGAAGAAGGAACAGACCATAGTATTGCCAGCAAGGACTCACCCAAAAATAAAGTCCTGAGACAGTCAGACAGTGAGGATCGAAGCCCAACGACAGACATTAAACTGGAAGAGGGCATTAGCAATGCCACTGATCCTAACACATCATTAGACCCCTCTACTTGCTGAAAGCTATTCGTAAGAGAGATGTGGAAACTTTTCGTGGATGGAGCATCCAATAGACACAGTGCTGGACTAGGCATAGTCTTTATCTCACCGGATGGCCTAACAATTGAACAGGTAATCAACCTTGGCTTTCCAGTATTCAATAACGATGCGGAATATGAAGCATTATTAGTAGGTTTGAAATCATCATTTCGCATGAAGGCCACTGAGCTGATGGTGTACAGTGACTCCCAACTGGTAGTCAACCAGATTTCAGGTAACTATGAAGCAAAGGATGATAGAATGGCTAAGTACCAAGAGTTGGTCAGAAAGGAGATCATGAAGTTTAAAGTAGTTCGGATAGAGAAAATCGGTCGAGAGGAAAATAGTAAAGCAGACGAGCTGATCAGATTTGCGTCAATGGCAGATACATCTCTCCCATACCCATTACTGATTGACTTTCTACCCAGACCAAGTATTGAAGTGCCCGAAGCAGCCAAAGCATGCTACGCCGAGCTAGGCCCTTCCTGGATGGATCCATTCATAGTGATTTCGAAAGATGGCATCTTACCCGAAGAAAAAAAAGAAGCCAACAGAATTAAAGTAAAATCACAGAGATTTTGGCTCTCCCCTTCACAAGCATGTGCGTTTATCCCAACAAAGTCGAGGCATTCTTGTTCGAAATACACAAAGCCATTTGCGAAAGCCACCAAGGAAGAAGATCGCTGACCTACCGTGCAATTTCCCAAGGGTGTTGATGGCCGTACATGCAAGTAGATTCAGAGAAATACGTTAAGAACTGTGAGAAATGTCAGAAGTTCGCACACCAAATACATCAACTAACCAAAGAGGTTCTACCATTGACCAGTCCATGGCCCTTCGTAATGTGGGGCCTGGATATAGTAGGACCACTCCCAACTACGACTTGCAATAGAAAGTTCTTCCTCGCAGCAACGGACTATTTTACAAAATGGGTAGAGGCAGAAGCACTCGCATCTATAAAAGAAAAAAACGTCGAGAAATTTGTCTGGCAGAACATCATAACTCGATTCGGCATACCCAAGGCTTTAATATCCGACAACAACGCTCAGTTTGATGGAAAAATCTTTAGGGGCTTTTGCGAAGAATACAAGATAAAATTCTACAACTCTACACCGGCGTACCCCCAAGCTAATGGCCAGGCTGAGGCTTCCAACAAAGTAGTTTTAGATGGTCTGAAGAAGAGGTTGGAAAGAGCAAAAGGCAAGTGGGCTGAGGAATTTTCCTATGGTTCCGTACCACACCTCGGCGATTAATTGGAGAAACACCCTTTTCATTGGCCTATGGCATGGAGGTAGTAATCCCACTGGAAGTAGGCCTTCCCACTATTAGAAGCGAGAATTTTGATCCAAACTTAAATAATGAGGCCATAGCCCTCGAACTCGACCTTGTAGAAGAAAGAAGAGAAAGTGCATTGGTGCACATGGCCTCATATCAACAAGAATTGTCCAGAAAATACAACAAAACAATGCACCCAAGACAATTTAAGATTGGAGATTGGGTACTGCGCAAAGTAATGGGCAACACTTTGGTACCGGGAGATGGCAAGTTAGGGCCCAACTGGGAAGGACCATACAAAGTGATTGGTCTAGCAGGAAAATGGGCATATCACTTAGAAGCTATGGATAGCAAAGCTATTCCCAGGCCATGGAACACGGCCAATCTCAAAGTATTTTATTTTTAACTCTTCTTAAAGCACTTGTAATTTTTCTTTTTCAATAAAACAAGTAGACTTTTTCCTAGCAAAATTCTTTCCTTTGTTTGTAAAAATGGTTCGTACTTATTGCCGACTGGGGGCAATGAAGAAGGTTGGCAGGTTTGACCAACACTTTTCTTTCTTCAGCTGAGATAAGGATCTAGGCTGAAGAAGGTTGATAGGTTTGACCAACAAATGTCTTTCTTCAGCCGAGATAAGGATCTAGTCTGAAAAAGGTTGGCAGATTTGACCGACACTTTTCTTTCTTCAGCCGAGATAAGGATCTGGGCTGAAGAAGGTTGGTATTATCTCGACTGAAGAAGGTTGGTAGGTTTGACCAACAAATTTCTTTCTTCAACCGAGATTAGGATCTGGGCTGAAGAAGGTTGGCAGTTTTGACCAACACTTTTCTTTCTTCAGTCGAGATAAGGATCTAGGCTGAAGAAGGTTGGCCAGTTTGACTAACAAATTTCTTTCTTCAACTGAGATAAGGATCTAGGCTGACGAAGGTTGGCAGGTTCGTCCAACATTTGTCTAGATCCCGAAGCTATCATCCAGCTGAGATACTTATCCTGGCCAAAGAAGGTGGGCTGGATAGGGGTAGGCTGAGCTAAATTAGGCCAGCTAGGCTTGTAAAAAAGATAGTACACTAAAGGAAAGAAGCACGGTGATCGAACAAAAAGATATCAAAAAGAAAATAAAAGATTCATTCATTAGAAATTCAGTACTCTCGGTTACATTTTCGTTGAAAGTGAAAAATTAAAGAAAATCAGGCAAAAAAATAGTCCAAATCAGCATCCAGATCAACCCGGGCTTCACCACTCAGTAGGCTGGTTTCGGCGGTTACTTCCTAGGCTAGGTTGGCCACAGACACCCCCTCAACTGTGCATGGCACCAGTTGGCTGAGTGGATCCATCCGAGCTGGCAAAGAAGGCTGGGCACCGAGGTCAGTGTTTGCAGGTGGGGCATTATTTGGTTCAGGGGATTCTTCCTCATCCCCCCCTTGGAGAAGCTTTTGTTGGACCGCGTTGGCGTAGTCTGCTATGTAGCTTGGTATGAAGTGAGGGGGAGGGTTCGGAAAGATCTCGGTGTCTTACCCCTGACTAAGCTTGAGAGCCACAGCCTTTCACCCATATTTGAAGAAAATGTCTTTAGTAGCTTCACACTGCAAAACGTAGGTTGCCTCTCATTCTTTGAAGCCTCAGTCTTCAGCATCTTCCATTGTCTTCTTCAGCTCGGTGACCTCAACATTCTTCTTTTTTTCCAACTTTGGCAGTTCACATAGGTAACTGTCCTTTTCCTCGGCCAAGGCTTTTTGTTTATTAGTTTTCGCAGAGTTGACTAGTTCGGTCAAACGCTTGTTTTCGGATTGTAGTTCGGCCAACTTTAGCTGGGCCTTCTTCAGTTCGGCTGCCCTAGCGTTTGCATCAGCCACGGCTGACCGAGCAGTCATGCGGAGTTTAAGCACACGCTTGTGGGCCACGTGGTTTTTCTGTAGGGCCTGCAGATAGGAAAGGAAGTGGTTAAGATAAATCGAGCAAACAGATGGTTAATACGGAAACACCTAGATAGGAGAAAACTTACAAGCACTATCGACTTGGTCGCCGAGTGAATGGCTTTGAGCTCGGTTAGGTGGTTGTGATACTCTATGTCTGGTGGTAGGCAAACACTCTTAGAGAGGTTAAAAGCAAGCATATGGTCCTTGTCAGCAACCACTGAATCCGTGGTGGTTACAGTACAGTTCTTATAGATCATAGAGTGTGCCCATTCAGATGGGCATGCTCGGTTGGAGCGCGCGGGCTCTGGGCTCAGTAGCGCAGGTTAAGGAAGCACGGTGTCCTCCTTATCCACCAGGTGTTGTGGTTCGGTTGATGAGGTACGCGCACACTTGCTAGACCGAGATATGGTGGCCCTAGTAGTTGGAAGGGCGACCACTGCTTCACGCGGTTGATCGGATGGCTTGAGCTCGGTTTGCCCTTCGCCGGAGGTCTGCTCGGTAATAAGTGCTCACACGGCCCTTATTTTTGCCATTTCTTGTTTTTTTGTAAGGGGAATTAGGTTGATTTGGAGAAGAATAGGATCTGGCTCGGGGAAAGGTTCAAGAAGGAAGTCGGTTACTCTGGCCTTCATCTTGCCGCTATAACGGTAGGTTGGTTGTACGTCGAGTAGCTTGGTCCAATCGCAATGTTGGTATCGTAGCACAGTTCGGAGTGCGTCTTAATTCGCGTAAGCGTAAGTCGATTTCAAGTGGTTCAAATCTGTATAAAGAACAAAGAACACAAGAGTTAGTACGGTAGCTGTTTTGATAACAAAGAAGAAGGAACCGAGCTATCCTTACCAGTTGTTCCCTTGTTCCAGTTGATGTCATAGCCCGATATCTAGGCTTCGTGGTCTTTAAAGTTTCTAGAAACCCAGAAGAAATCATCATCGTTTAGATCTTTGTCTGGTGTGTTTTTTATAATTTTTTCTCGACCTTTTCTTACTCTGAGGTAGTACACCCAACCGTCGTTATTTTGGCCGAGCGAATATTGATGAAATAGCTCGGCCAATCCGAGGCTGAGGCCGAGCCGACAGTTTAGCTCAGCAATACCGTTTATTATTCTGTAAGTGTTTGTGGATAGTTGGGTTGGACACAATCTTGTTTGTCTAAGGAACTCGCATATAAGGGGCTGTACAAGGAATCGAAGCCCGGCTTCTACGATTGATATCACTGTAAAAGGGACGAAGCTCAGTTTGCCCCAGGGTATGGTGTCTAGTTTGGCTAAGGAGAGGTGGACATCCTCAAGAATATGGTAGTCTCTTTGGAATTCGGCCATGGCCCCAGGCAAGTCTACCAGGAATCGGTATTTACCTATTAAAGTTAAAGATTGTTATGTAAAAATGAGTACGGCAGCCTAGCTCGGCGTTGGTGTGACTTTGGATGGCTCAGTTGAGCAAAATCGCCCAAGGGCAAAGTGCAAGGATGTGCCTGGCCAACCTAGTCAAGTCTGCAAAGTGGAAATAAAAAAGTGTTATGCCTAGATAAACTGGACCGGGCTAAGTAAATAGGCAACAAGTAAAAAAAGCCTAGCTCAGCTGCATCTGGGTTACAGACAGTTCGGTCATAAAATAGGGCCAATTCAAGGTTTATAGCACGGTTGGTGATCAATGCACAAGGTTATAGCGCGCTTCTAGTTCGGTCAAGTACAAGCCTAAGGGTCGCAAACAAATTCCTAGTTTGGTCACAACACAATTTTGGATCAAAGACCATGTTTTAAACTGATTCAAAATCCAGCTAGTATTTTTTAAGGCTTGAGCGTAAGGTTTTGGGTTTAACCTCAACACTCTGGTGTATATAACACGCATATATGGAGATTAGGTGTTGGAATCATAGAAATTAATAAAAAAGAACACTAGAAAAAGAGAGAGAGAGGCATTAACAACTTACGGGTTTAAAGCTTGAAGGCAGAATCCAACCAGCGAAAGGGCGAGTAATACAGATGTGGAACTCGGAAATGCAAGGGAGGGAAGGTGAACAGTAAGAGTGCTTTGGTTCAAGAAATGGGTTTTTGTATAGGCACGAAAACGGCGGGACTTTTTCGAATGTTTTTTGATAAATATGAGACTGTTGTCATTGTACGGAGAAGCACTGGACGTGTGCCACGTGTCCCTATAAGGACACGATGTTAGGTACGCGAAGAGACGGGCTGTGTGAGCAAATCGGGCTACCTAGAGATGGATGAGTCTACAGTTACGATATGAGTATTTTAGTTCGAATTGGGTTGCTTTTGGTTCGGCTGGTTGGGACATCTTAGCATGGCTTGGGAAGAATAATCCCAATCATGAATTACAAATGGAATTAATGAGCAATTGAGAGGGTAATTTATGTGGAAATTAGGCCGAGCTAAGACCATCTGTTGAATGGACCAAGCTAGGTATACACTCTTGGTCATTAGGCTGAGCCAAGATGAGGATGGACCGCGTTGTAAGGCCGAGAAAATGTAGTCGTATTACAGATTGGGCCGAAGTAGTTATCTCGGTAATGCGGTCCTAGACCTTCCGCGTCAAACCGGTTAGAGATGGATTACCAACTGCATAACCTGGTGGTCGTAGACCGAGGTGTAAGTAGAAATCGGACTGCACTAATGGATAGCTCGGCAGGGTTCCATTTCAGAGTCAAGGCTGACTGAACTGACTTAATTAGTGCTGAGCTAAGTAAGCACGGTTAAGTCTTGTGCCAATCGAGGTAAGAGATTGAAACTATCTCACTTATGTAAGCAGTGAGTCGAGTGTTATCAGGATAGGCATTATTCTTGGGAGTGTGATTCCTAGAAGGACTCTTATAAAGAGAGTTAGAGTCCTACTAGGATTGTGTTAGGTGGAATCTATAAAAGGTCATGACAGGACCTATGTACAGGTATCACAATTTTTACTATAAAAAACACAGAGCTTATTGTCTATTGTCTAATTGCTGACTTAGGCATCAGAGGGGTTTCTGGTACACACCCGTCGGCTATCTTACATTTGTGTTTTCAGGTGATAAGACGACGACATTTGAAGGAGTGCAAACTTGGTCAACAGGATTATACGAGAAGATTATTTCGTGCTCGTATAACTGCAAATTCAAGTGTTAGTTGTTGTATCCTGGAAAATAGACGCCATAAAAAAACTCGAAGCACCGAAGTAAGGGCAAAATCTACTTTAAAGAGATTGTGTCCAACACAGCCTCGACTTTAATTTCTGTAAGTATTTAATATTTTCTAAATTAATTTATTTTGTTGTTTATTTTATTTACACAATTAATTTACACACATACCCACTGTAGGGATAACAACTCTAAGATTGGCTGAGTTGGAAACATTAGAAAAAATTCGCAAAGAAAATAAGAAAATCTTATGTATTTTTGTAATTATATTATAATAATTTATAATTAACGTTATAAAAACCATAACGAAAGGCAGACTTAATTAAATTACTACTATAGAGTTTAATAACAAAAAAAAAATACGATCTTCATAGCAAAATTATAAAATCTCACAACTCAGCCTTTTTATGTGATATATCTTTACTCTAACTGTACAATAATATTTCATAACTAACATCATAAAAATTCATAAATTTCCTTGTAATAAGAGAGTATGAACTATAATATTGTGTTTAGTTGGGGGATTTTAGAGAGAAATTTGGAAAGGAAAAGGAAGCAGGTGTATAAAACTAGGTGAAATATAGGTACATTTTATTCACATTTCACCTACCTTTTCCATTTCCTTTTTCAAATCCATCCTCAAATTCCCCAACTAAATACAGTATAAAGGTCCAGACTGTCTCCAGTTCAGATATGGGACAGTTTGATCCAGTTCGGCTCATTGGACTCACTTTTGGGCTCCTTTTCGATAATCAGAACCATTTGTATTTTAAGATCTGTTGAGTACATTATTCCTATGAAAAATCACGTCGATCGGATAGCGAATACTATATATTCGGATCACTTTTGTCTGAAAAAAATGAACGGTCAGAAAATTAACGGTTCATAAAAAAGTGATTCGAATATATAGTATCCATTATGCGATCAACGTAATTTTTTACAGAGATAATATACTCAGCCTCTGTTTGGAAAGTGGGTTGACTTTTTAGTTATTTGACTTTTTTGGCTATTTTAGCCTGGGTTAAAAAATTTGGTTTGGGAATGATTTTTTGGCTTTTTGATTTTTTTGTGAGAGAATAGTGTAATAATTATAGGTTGGATGTGATATTTTGTTTGTTGTGGCTAAAATAACTTATTTTGTCTTTTATAGCTATTTTAACCACAAATCAACTTGTCAAACACCACCTCAATAAATCTTAAATTATGAACGACTTAAATTATTAAAAAAAAGATTCAAAAGTAAATTCAATAGACTAAACTAGACCTCCAATCTAGATATGCAGACAAGCCCAAGCCAACTATAAATATCCCCCTAATAAAATATTCTATAATATCTGAAACTATATAGAAAAAGAGTGAAAATACATCCCTCATTACATATTTGCAACTTGTAGTTTAAAAGCATACTAAAGTACAACCTTCTATATACATATTTAAAATTTGCATGTCTCATACGCATATTTCTCCTAACATTGTTCTTGAATTAAAGATCTTTAGTTGGCTCACGATGAATTAATTTTAATGATTGTACGGGAAAGAAATAAACCTTCTCGTATAATCCTGTTGACCAAGTCTACCCTCCTCCGTACGTTGTCGCTTTATCACCTGAAAACACAAATGTGAGCTAGCCGGCGGGGGTGTGCCGGAAACCTCTCCGATGCCTAAGTCAGTAAACTTGACAAATAGACAAAAGCTCTGTGTATTCAGAAAGCAAAGTTGTGTGTTACCTCTCCCAAGGTGATGTTTGTGAGCTCTTATAGGTTTCGTGTGGCACAATCCTAGTAGGACTTCTATTCCTCTATGCAGAGTCCTCCTAGGATTCATACTCCTGTAGGATAATGCTTATCCTTTAACACCCCCCTCACTGCTTAAACCAAGTGAGATGGTTTTATCATGGCCGAACTCCAATATGACTGAAGTAAATATGTTTATGTTCAGTCGAAGAGTAAGCCGAACTAATTCTTCCTTTTATTGCTCTTAAGGCGGCTCCTCATACACAACCCATGGCGCGGTCAGACCGAACTAATATTTCGAGACCGGTGTAACTTTAAGACCGGTCTAATTCCAAGGAGCCTTTAGACCAATCTAACTTCGATCTCCTACTGGACCGGTCTAGCTTCACGTCCTTAGGCCCGGACTAACTCCAAAATAACGCACGATCGGAGTATCTTATATGGCCATTTCACTTCGGCCCTTTATACTGTGACTCATAACGGCCCATCACCTAGCTCGGCCCAATTTTCACATAAATTACCCTCTCAATTGCCCCTTAATTCCATCTGCACAACATGATAGGGATTACCTATTTATCAGCCGAGCTGAAGTTTTTAAGCCTTTCCAGCCGAGCTAAAAAAAAAACCTTTAGCCTTTCCAGCCGAGCTAATTTCATTCCGGGCTCTGCTTGTCCGGTCAAAACGTCTCTTCAATCACAGCGACTGTAACGCTTCCCATTCTAATCACACGTGGCATGCTTTGATTGACTGAGGACGGCTGTCACGCCGTCTTCGTACTTCGTGTTTTTTGAACAGTCCCGCCTAATTTTTGGGCTTTCAAACAAAAACAAACCCTGAGGCCAGAGTCCCTCCACTTTTGCCATTCATCTTCTTCCTTTCCTTCGAGTTCTTTATTGTTCTTCGTTTTTCTGAAAGAGCTCGTGAACTGCTGCTTTTTGTTTCCAATTTTCAGCTCCTGCTCCCTCATCTGGTTAGTATTGTACATCTTACTTGCTCTGTTTGTTTTCGTATTTTGCTTTCTATGTTTTTGCGAAACATATTTGTCCATTCTGTTTTGCATCTGTACTTCTATGGAAAAAACTTAACAGTGGAACATATGAGTATATGAAATACCCTGTAGAAAACAGATTTTTGATCCAAAATCATGATGCAACCGAACTAGGATACTATTTAAGCTAGGTAAAAGTCTAGTCAGCATACAACCGGACTAACACTTATGTTTACACCTATAGCTTTGAATAAGTCAAACCACTTCTTGATAGACCTTAGCCGAGGTAACAAACCGAACTAGGTTTGCACTTAGCATACCGAGATACCTGAACTCTAACCGATCTAGGCCTTGGGGCTAAACCAGCTTTCTTAGTTTTTTTTTTTAGATGGAACTTAGAAAGCTGCCCCTAGGCGATCAACCGGTCAAACAGAACTGTTTCCTCAACCGAGATATCTAGACGCTTGCCGTGCCCGAACTAGCAAAGCCCTGCTCAAACCGAGCTACAAATCACCTTGCAGAAACCGAGTTAGAACCTGTAACATCCACATAGCCGAAGTACGGCTCCTATTTTTTGTACTTTTGTTTTGTAGCACGGTCCAATGATCTGTGCTTAACCCCTTTGTTTTCTACTTTGCAGACTTAGGTTGCCCGGGCACTCCTCTGCGTGCTCAACCGAGCTACTGAGACAATCTTGTGGACCGAACTTTAATTTATTCATAAATTATACAATAAATGGGGAAGTATAGGTATCTAGTAGACACTCCGGGCGGCTTAGCCGAATTCAGAAAAGACTACAATATACCTGATGACGTCCACCTGATTTTAGCCGAAAAATATGTCATTCCTTGGGGCAATGAAGGCTTTGTCCCCTTCACCCTCTTGTCAATTATTGAAACCGGGCTACGATTTCCAGTCCAACCTTTAATTTGCGAGTTTCTTAGGCAAACTAGACTATGCCCTACCCAACTATCCACCAATTCATACCGCATAATAATGGGAATAGCCGAACTAAACAGGCAAGCCGGTCTCAACCTTGGTCTGGCCGAAATCTTTCACCAATACTCCATTGGTTCGAAGGAAGACGGCTGGGTATACTATCTCAGAATACGCCGCTGTCATGAGAAAATAATAAAAAACACACCGGATAAAGACTTAAACGACGACGATTTTTTCTGGGTGTCTGGGAATTTTGAGGATCATCAAGCCCAGATTCCTGGCCGACGTATAAACTGGAAAAAATAAGAACCTGGTAATTTTACTTCGGTTTTCTTGCGTGCTATTTTATATTTCAGTTTGTCAATCTTTCAGCCGAACTAACAGTTGTCTTCTTTCGCAGATTCTGCCCACCTCCATTTTTTATACAGCTACCCCAATTTAGCGACTTTGCGCGCCGCACTACGGTATCCAGAACGTAGTTGGGCTAAGCTACTAAAGTTCGAGCCGACCTACAGATACAGCGGCCGTCGAAAGCGAGAGTGACCGACTTTCTGCTAGAGGAGGCCCCAGAACCGGACCCATCCTTGCTAGAAATCAGACTAATCCCACTAACTGCTGAAGAGGAAATGGCTAAAAAGAACAGAGTAAGGGCGCTTCTAACCGAAACTAACAGACCTGAAGTACCGCAACCAAGCCAAACGCAGCCTGCCGTTGTGGCCCTCCCTTCCCAACAGCCTTCTTCATCACGCCCCTCTAAGCGCGCCCGATCTACCCCGACCGAACAACAACTTGTGGATGAGGACAAATCCATCCCTCCACCAATTCCACAACCCATCCTTCAACCGGAGCAGTCTGACCGAGCTGACTCCTCCAAATGGGCTCCAATTCTCACCTTTCAAGACCGAAATATCCAGGAGACTGACTCGGTCGTTGCTGAGAAGGATCACTTGATGGCTTTCAATCTAGCCAAGAGTGTTTGCCTTCCGAAAGATATGGAGCACCACAACAAGCAACTAAACACCAAGCTAAAGGCCATCCGGTCTTCAACAAAATCAATGATCCTGGTTAGTGGCTCTCCCTTTTCTTTGTCTAACTTTTCCCAACTGTCAGTCCGGCTAAAAAGAGTTATTACTCTTTTGCAGGCCATTCAGAAGAACAACATTGCACATAAAAAAGTGCTGGAGCTCCGCAAGACAACCAGGCAAGTCATGGCAGAGGCCGAGGCAAAGGCAGCCGAACTTGAGCATGCCAAGAAGCAGATAGCCGAGCTACAGTTCGAGAACGGTCGCTTGTGTAACAACCCTCATACTATTTACCGATTAATGACTGATTGATTACCGATAACCATCGATTACCGTTAAACTGAATTGATTATGACTGATGATTGAACTGATTAAAAGTATTGAACTGACTGACCGAAACTGGAACTGAATTGACTGAGTATGTACGTTTGAATTGTATTCTATCTGTTGATTGTTTATTTGATCTGTTCGCATTTTAGTGTTTAAACTGCTAATTGAAGGCCTTATCGGCGGTCGAATCCGGAATTGATTAATGTTTTATGATCGTCATAATTAATGTGATTTTATAGTAAAGTTATCTGAAAAATGATTAGGTATGATTAAATTAGATTAAAACGAGTTAATTGCAAAGTTTGCCGTAATTACCAACTTGCCACTAAGTGGGCCACTATCTCACACACCTTTGAGCCTTGTATACACTCATACACTTGAATCAAAAACCATTTCCTCAGCCCTTTTTCCTTACACTAGCCGACCAAGAGAGGAGATAGGAGAGAATTGAGCTCAACTTGATAATTGCTTGCTAATTGAAGTGTGGATTGCTAGATTGAACCTCAAGACTAGTAATTAAGGAACCTAGGTATGAATTTCATCTTTTGATTTTGTCTTTAAGTTGATTCTTGCATGGTTCATGCCTAATTATAGAGCTAAGTCATGTTTTAGTTCATACATGTTGATATAGAGCTCAATTCATGCTTGCATGTTTGAATTGTTGAGTTGTGAGTTGATTTCATGGTAAAATGGTGCATGCATGTCCATAACCTTGTAATGGTCCATGTTTTCAACTTGTTTTTGGATCAATGGGCTCACTAGAGCATGTTTTGAAGCTTTGAATCGATTTGAATTCATGCATGTTTGCATGTTCATATTGTTCATGAAATTGGTTTGAAATTGGGTTTGAATTAAACACCCTTGGGCCTTGATTTCTCAAATTGAGCTTTGAACCATGTTATTCTATGTGTTTATAAATGTTTTCCAGAAAATGGGCCCAAGAGGATTGGTTTTGATGCATTTAAACTTGGTTTTGGCTTGGAGGTGCAATCTGGGTTTTCCAGATTTTGCACTTCCGCTCGAGCGGGGGAAAGTGCCGCTCGAGCGTGGAATCCGAGCATCCAACATCTCTCTGCACTGTTTTACAGTCCGCTCGAGCGGAGGATTGGGCGCTCGAGCGGAGTCATGTCTCAAGCTCGAGCGGGCGTCGAGCGGAGATTTCACCCATCCAGTACTTTTACAGTACGCTCGAGCGGGAAAGTTTACGCTCGAGCGGGAAAGTTTACGCTCGAGCGTGTACCTTTGTTGCATGTCCGCTCGAGCGGGGAAACATGCGCTCGAGCGGGACTCTGTTTTTCTGGAAACTCCGAGACTGTTTTCTGATCACATCTTTGCATCCTCATTTCATTCTAGGCATTCTTAGACCTAGTTTTAGACATCTTGTTGAGGATATAGATGTAGAACACACCGAGGCATTAGGGGTTAAAGTATGTTATCTTAGTGTGTGTTCAACCTATGAACTGTGTAGGGTTGGCGACTTGGGAGACACGCTCTAGCATACTGTAGCCCAAACTCTGTGAGTAACAATTGTGTAAAGATATGTTCAAATGATTATCTTCTGAATACTGAACTGCACTGTTTACTGAACTGATATTGTTTACTGAATGAATGTATGTCCTATTTTCTGAACTATATTGTGGCATCCTTAGCACCTACTGTTCACTGTTACTGTTACAGAGATCTCTGTCGGTTCCCTCATGGGACCACTACTGTTTACTGATTGATGGCCATCATTACTGCTCGGTCTTTAAGACCTACTGTTTACTGCTATGCTAATGGATGTACCACATATGACTGAATAACTGTTTTGACTGAAAGACTGAAGTATTGATTAATGAACTGATTTCATTACTATAAGGACATTTCATTCATAACCCCTTTACGCATTATGTTATTCACTGGGCTTTAGCTCACTGTTTATATATATATATGTAGGTGCTCAGCCACCAGATCGGAGCTAGGAGCGTGGGTTAGACTCCAGTTTTGTCAAGCCAGCCTTTGTGCCTCACTGAGAGGTTCCGAGTTGCCATGCTATGGCTTTGGGGTGTCTTGTTTTTCCCCCGTCTGCCTCCATATTGTTTGGATTACTGTATAGACTGTTAACTGCCAACCGTACTGTTATCAAGGGATTAGGTCCCTGTACTGTGTGACTGTAAATTTTGTATAGACTGTACTGTTTGTATATGTGAATGCATGAAAAATCTTTTTGGCATACAGACTGACACAGCTCAATGGACATTATTCATTTACTGTATTGGCTTCCGCCAGGCCTTGTACTCTGTTTTACTGTACTACTGTTCTGCAGGCCTTTGGTAATCTCGGATTACTGGCCGGTTACGGTGCTGAACCCATAGGGCCGGGTTTGGGTCGTGACAGCTTGACCGGACTTGTTAGCTCGGCTGAAGCTGAAAAACAAAAAATTGCAGCAACGGTGAAAGACAAGTACTTGCGCGAGTTGGTCAAACTCGAAGGCAAAAAAGACGCCGAAATAGCTGATCTCAAGAAGAAGGTCGGTGATGCCAACGCCCAAGGTTTCAAAGAGGCGGAGGGCCTATACATTCCGCAATGCGAGGGGGCAAAGGATTTGTTCTTCAAGTGCGGCTGGAGAAGTGCTGTGGAGCAGCTCGGCTGTGGGCCTGAAACCGAGGTCTACAATGCTCCTCAGTACTTCATTCCGGCCTCGCTTGCGGAATACGCTGCTTCGGTCCAAGAACAATTTTTGCAGGATTCAGATGATGAAGACGATGAAAATGAACAAATTGTTATTCCGGTAGTCAACGAGCTAGTCAACGATCAATCAGCTCGGTTGGAGGCAACGGTCGAAGACCTGACTGTTGAGCCATCGACTGATATCGTTCTGCCAGTTGCTACTGAGACTGATCTTCCATCTGCAACCGGTGTTCAAGTTGACATTGACGCCGAGATTGAAGACCTTTTCAGTTGATCTTGTACTTTTCTTTTTTATTACTTCTTTAATCTTGTAACCGGGCTATGGCCCCTCCTTTGTATTTTCTTTTTGATGAATGAAAATTTTCTTGAACTCTTACTTCGGTTGATCTATATGTTTGTACTAATTTTTCCATGATCTTTTTACTTCCAACTGTTATCTCGGTTTTAGCTGGTCAATCTAACTATGCTCACTAGCCAACCACTCTTTAGCCGACATAATTACTTCGACTGAAGAGTACAAAGAGTTGAAATCCAGCCAACCACTCTTCAGCCATACCTTTACTTCGGCTGAAGAGTACAAAGAGTTGGTTTAATCCAGCCAACCACTCTTCAGCCATACCTTTACTTCGGCTGAAGAGTATAAACAGTTTGTTTAATCTAGCCAATCACTCTTCAGCCATACCCTTACTTCGGCTGAAGAGTATAAACAATTTGTTTAATCTAGCCAATCAATTTTCAGCCATACCCTTACTTCGGCTGAAGAGTATAAAGAGTTGGTTTAATCCAGCCAACCACTTCTCAGCCATACCCTTACTTTGGCTTTGAAGAGTACAAAGAGTTACTTTAATCCAGCCAACCTCTAAGTTAGTTTTTTCAGTCAACTTAGAATAATGTTTGGTTATTCCGACCAAACGTCCTGCAGCCTGGATCCTTATCCTGGGCTTAGGAAGGGTGTAGGTTTAATCCAGCCAACCATTAAGTTAGTTTTTCCATCTAACTTAGAATAATGTTTGGTTATTCCGACCAAACGTCCTGCAGCCTGGATCCTTATCCTGGGCTTAGGAAGGGTGTAGGTTTAATCCAGCCAACCATTAAGTTAATTTTTCCAGCTAACTTAGAATAATGTTTGGTTATTCTGACCAAACGTCCTGCAGCTTGGATCCTTATCCTGGGCTTAGGAAGGGTGTTGGTTTAATCCAGCCAACTTCTAAGTTAGTTTTTTCAGCCAACTTAGAAAAATGTTTGGTTATTCCGACCAAACGTCCTGTAGCCTGGATCCTTATCCTAGGCTTAGGAAGGGTGTTGGTTTAATCCAGCCAACCTCTAAGTTAGTTTTTTTAGCCAACTTAGAATAATGTTTGGTTATTCCGACCAAACGTCCTGCAGCCTGGATCCTTATCCTGGGCTTAGGAAGGGTGTTGGTTTAATCTAGCCAACCATTAAGTTAGTTTTTCCAGCCAACTTAGAATAATGTTTGGTTATTCCGACCAAACGTCCTGCAGCCTGGATCCTTATCTTGGGCTTAGGAAGGGTGTTGGTTTAATCCAGCCAACCTCTAAGTTAGTTTTTTCAGCCAACTTAGAATAATGTTTGCAATATTCCTAACTTTACTAAAGCTATCTTTTACAGAGAACAACTTATGCTGAAAAGAATCGATATGTTTTATTGAGGAAATAAAAAATTACACGTGTTTGAAAGCTAAAAATAAAATAACTTGAGATTGGCAGTGTTCCATGGTCTAGGGATTGCTTTGCCATCCTTGTCTTCTAGGTGGTATGCCCCTTTGCCTGCTAACCCAACCACTTTGTAAGGACCTTCCCAATTAGGCCCTAGCTTGCCATCTCCTGGTATTAAGGTGTTTCCCATCACTTTGCGTAGTACCCAATCTCCGATCTTGAATTGTCTTGGATGTACTGTTTTGTTGTATTTCCTGGATAACTCTTGTTGGTATGAGGCAATGTGGACCAGTGCTCTTTCTCTTCTTTCTTCCGCAAGGTCGAGCTCCAATGTTATGGCTTCTCCATTCAAGTCGGGATCAAAATTTTCGCTTCGAATTGTGGGGAGGCCAACTTCCAGTGGGATCACTGCTTCTATTCCGTAGGCTAAGGAGAATGGTGTTTCTCCTGTTGATCGTCGAGGTGTGGTGCGGTAAACCCAAAAAACATAAGGAAGTTCTTCCGCCCACTTGCCTTTTGCCTTCTCTAACCTTTTCTTCAGTCCATCCAAGACTACTTTGTTTGAGGCTTCTGCCTGTCCATTTGCTTGGGGATATGCCGGTGTAGAATTATAGAGCTCTATTTTGTATTCTTCACAAAAGCCTCTGAAGATTCTACCGTCGAACTGAGTGCCATTGTCTGAGATAAGAGCTTTTGGTATGCCAAACCGAGTGATGATGTTTTGGCAGACGAATTTCTTCACATCTCTTTTCTTGATCGATGCCAATGCTTCTGCTTCCACCTACTTTGTGAAGTAGTCTGTTGTTGCGAGAAAGAACTTTCTGTTGTCGGGTGCTGTTGGAAGTGGTCCTACTATGTCCAAGCGCCACATTGCGAAAGGCCATGGGCTAGTTAATGGTAGGAGTTCTCTTGCTGGTTGATGTATTTGGTGTGCGAATTTTTTGCATTTCTCACACGTCTTCACATATTTCTCTGAGCCTGCTTGCATGTATGGCCACCAGTATCCTTGTGAAATGGCCTTGTAAGCTAGCGATCTTCCTCCTTGATGGCTTCCACACACCCCTTCGTGTATCTCGTACAATAATGCTTCCACTTTGCTAGGGTGGACACACTTTAGATAGGGTCCTGAGAACGACTTTTTGTATAATGCCAAAGATGGGGAGAGCCAAAATCGCTGTGACTTTGCTCTAATTTTGTTGGCTTTTTCTTTTCTTCCGGTAGGACGCCATCTTTCAAGAATAGTATGATGGGATCCATCCATGAGGGGCCTAGTTCTGTGCAACATACCTCTTCTGCTTCGGGGTCCTCAATGCTTGGTCTAGGTAGGTAGTCGATCAGTAGTGGATGAGGGATAGAGGTGTCTGCCATTGAGGCGAAGCCTGCTAGTTCGTCTGCTCTACTATTTTCCTCCCTACCGATTTGCTGTATCCTTACTACTTCGAATTTCTTGATCTCTGTTCTGACCAATTCTTGGTACTTGGCCATCCTGTCATCCTTTGTTTCATAGTCGCCAGAAATTTGGTTTACCACCAGCTGTGAGTCGCTGTAAACCATTAATTCGGTGGCCTTCATATGGTATGCTGATTTGAGTCCTGCTAGAAGTACTTCATATTCCGCTTCGTTGTTTGATGCTGGGAAGCCAAGGTTGATTGCTTACTCCACAACCAAGCCGTCTGGTGAGATGAGGACTATGCCAAGCCCTGCACCATGCCGGTTGGATGCTCCATCCACAAAGAGCTTCCACATCTCACCAACGAACAACTTCCAGCAGGTGGAGGGGTCGGATGATGTCGTGGGGTCAACAACGTTGCTGGTGTTTTCTTCAAGGTCCATGCTTGTTGTCTGCCCCTCGCTATCTGATTGAACCAAGTCTTTATTTGTTGGTGAGTCTTGGTTTATTGAAGCTTGGTTTGTTTCTTCCTTGCGGTCTTTAGTCTGGTCTGCCTTTGAGTCTGACTGAGTACCTTCTGCTAGGGATTGCGCTATTCCGGCGTCATCTTCTATCCCTAGTTCGGTTGTGTCAGTTAGGTCGACTGGGCAGATATGATGACTTCCAGGAGTAAATTCTGCGACGAAGTCTGCCAAAGATTGGGCTTTTACTGCGGTTCTAGGTTGGAACTTGACGTCGAATTGTCCCAGCTCTACTGCCCACTTCAAAATTCGCCTAGAAAAGTTCGCCCTTTCAAACAAAGCTTTTAGTGGGAAAGCTGTGAGGACGACTATGGTGTGGGCGTGAAAGTAGTGTGCCAATTTCCTGGAGGCCATCATCAAGGCTAATGCTAGTTTCTCCAGTGGCAAATACCTTATTTCGGCTCCCAGCAATGTCTTGCTGACATAATAGATGGGCAGATGTTGAATTCCTTCCGCACGGACCAACACTGCGCTAATTGCGTGTTGAGAGACTGCAAGGTATAAGAAGAGTTCTTCTCCTGGTATTGGGGTGACCAGCAATGGTGGGGAGGACATGTATTCTTTTAGGCTTTCCAGTGCTTGGTTGCATTCTTCGTCCCATTCGAACTTGGCTTTTAAAGCTTGAAAGAATGGTCGTAGTCTGTCTGACGATCGGCTGATGAACCGATTGAGCGCGGCCGTCATGCCGGTGAGATGCTGTACTTCTTTTGTTGAGTTTGGTCTCTCCAACTCCTGAATTGCTTTGATCTGGGAGGGGTCCGCTTCTATACCCCGGTTAGTCACAAAGAAGCCCAGGAATTTGCCAGATCCTACACCGAATGCACACTTAGATGCGTTGAGGCGTAACTTGTGCTTCTTCAGGATATCAAACATCTCTCCTAGGTCCTTGAGATGGTCATTTTCATCCTTGCTTTTGACCACCATATCGTCGATGTAAGCCTCCATCGTTCTTCCTAACAATGGTTCAAACATCTTGGTGACCATTCGTTGGAATGTTGCCCCTGCGTTCTTCAGGCCAAAGAGCATGACCTTGTAACAGTATAGTCCTCTTGGAGTTGTAAAGGATGTGACCTCCTGGTCTGGTTCATGCATGGCGATTTGGTGGTAACCTTTGTATGCATCCAGAAAGCTAAGTCGGTTGTGCCCCGCCGTTAGGTCTACCAGTTGATCTATCCGTGGTAGAGGAAAGCTGTCTTTTGGGCACGCCTTGTTGACTGTTTTGTAGTCGACGCAGACACGCCATTTGTCATTCTTCTTTGGCACTACGACCGTGTTGGAGATCCATTTTGGGTAGTGCACTTCTCTAATTGCTCCTGCCTCCAGCAGGTTACCTACTTCTTCCGCCACTATTTCGGCATGGTGAAGTGTCGATCTGCGAGTGTGCTGAATGACTGGCCTGGCGGATGGGTGGACATTGAGTTGGTGACAGATGAAGTTTGGATCAATGCCTGGCATGTCGTAAGGTGTCCAGGCGAACACTTCGATGTTAGAGGTCAAGAATTCCAGGACCTCTAATCTCTCAGTGCTGGACAACGACGAACCGAGCAAAAAGAACTTATCCGAGTTCTTTTCATCTATTTTTACCTCTACCAAGTCCTCTACTGCTTTTTGATCCGCTGCTTTGCCAACATCTGCGAATAGCTCATTACTCTCAGGTTCTTCCACCGAATGAACGTATCATTTGGCAAAGCGGCTGCCATTTACCGTGACGAAGCATTGCTTTGACATGATCTAATCTCCATAGACTTCTTCAATTACACCGGTGTCGTTGGGGAACCGCATTACTTGGTGGTAGGATGACGCCGCCGATCGCATGGCATGCAACCATGTCCTGCCCAAGATGATGTTGTAAGTGGAGGGGACCTTTAATACCCAGAACTCCACTTGTTTCGTCACGCTTCCTGCTTTAACTGGAAGAATTATTTTGCCGACGGGCCATTCTGGCATAGAGTTGAATCCAATTAGGGGTGATACAGCAGGTGCCAAGTCTTTGTCTTGTAGCTTCAATTGTTTAAATGTTTCGTAATACATGATTTCACATGAACTACCCTGGTCAATCATAATCCTCTTAACGTCAAAATCCTTGATTCGGAGAGTGACGACCAGGGCATCATTGTGAGGGCAATATATCCGTTCTAAGTCTTTATCCGAAAAAGACATGACGTTTGTTGCCTCTGTCTTCCCCTTCTTGGTGGCAGGTTGGGCACTTAGCACCTCTCTTAAGTGTTCAACCTTTTTGATTGATCCTCTGAGCTCGCATACACGCTCAGGTTCAAAGACTCCGTGTATCACATTGATATGCCTTGAGGTGGGGCGTCGACTGGCATCCCGTTGGGGTTATTGTGATCCTGGGGGGCTAGTTGCGTCCCTCCTTCAATGTACTTATCCAAGTGTCCTGCTGCCACCAACTCTTCCAGGTGTTGTCTTAATGGTGTGCAATTCTCAGTACGGTGCCCCTTTTTTTTATGGAAGGTGCACCGCGATCTTTCGTCGTAATCTTTCTGTGCTTCTCCCAGCTTGGCTGGCCACTTGACGAAAGGCTCATCTCTTATTTCGCTCAGAATTCGATATATCGGTTTCTTAAACACCGTGGTTATGGCAGTGCGGATTCTCAACCATCTTTTATCCGGGTCTTCTCCGTTATCTCGTCTGCCACGTCCGTTTCTGTTCTGTCAATCTACCGTATTAACCTTAGAGGTCTTCTTTTCTGGTACTGTGGTCGCCCCAGATTTTGCTTTGGCACGTGCGCCATCCTCTTCTACCCTGATGCGCTGATGCACTCTTTCCATCAGGGCCTCCATGGTGAGGGGTGGCGTCATGGTGATTGAGTCCCTTAGTCTGTTCCCGACTGGAAGGCCTCTTTTATACTGTGCAATGGCGAGATTGGTGGGGCAGTCCCCAATCTGATTGAATGTCTCCCAGTAGCGACTATTGTAGGATCTAAGGGTCTCTTTATCGCCTATGTCGATAGAGAGTAGCTGGTCGATTTCCACCGGGGTTTTAGTGTTTGTTCGGAATCTTGTTACGAACACCTCTGCCAATTGCGCCCAAGAGGCTATGCTGCCCTCTGGAAGTTTCTCGAACCAAGTTAAGCCTAGGTCGCCAAGGCTAGATGGGAAGAGTATGCACATTAGGGCCTCGTTTCGCCTGTATACAGCCATGACCTGGCGAAAGTGGCAAAAGTGTGAGTAGGGGTCCGTCTTCCCTTCATATGTAGTGAATTTGGGCTGAAGGAAGCTTGATGGTAGGGGCGCATTTTCAATCGCCGGAACAAACGGCGAAGTCTGCAGCCTTGCTAATGCTTTGTCCGTTGGTTCGTAGGCAGGGCGCGGTATTGGCATTCCAACCTCGATGCTTCTATGCGTCCGAGGAGCCAACCGCTGTAAGGCAGAAACTCTATGTGGATCCCGTGCCCTGGCATCCTCCTTGCATCGTGCTTTTTCTTCGAGCACGGTTCGTAAGTCGGATGATCTGGGTAACTCCGTCTGTCTAGATCTAGTTTGATGCGTATGTGAGGGCCAATACGTGCTTCTTTCAGTGTATGATCTTTCAGATCTCGTCCTCTCAGACCTGGAGTGACGAGTTCTGGAAGACCAGGATTGAGTATTACCTGTTCTGAGGCTTCTACTCTCTCCTTGCGAGGGTGTGGTATTCCTACTACGATTTTCTGAGTGGCGAGGGGGCGTCTTGTTTTTGTGCCCCTCTCCTGTCGCCACTTCTTTTCTCTTCATCTGGCGCTTTAAGGCCTCCATGTCCGCCGCCATCTTCCTTATTAATTCATCTTGCTCTTTCACGCAGTCTTCCAGAGTTTGAGGATCAATCCTCCGTCTTTGCCTGTCAGGACTTTGCGAGGGAGATTGACGGGGCTGTGAGTCCGTCTTCCCCTAGTATCTCTCCTGGGGTTATGCCGTTGGGGCTCCAAATCTGCCATGGGAGGGATAGAAGGTAATCCTTCACGCCTTGCTCCCCCATCTGGAGTTTGCCCGTCGATGGCGGAATGTGGCAATTCTTCAATGTGCGCCATTGTTTGTAAAGAGGAGAAGCTTTTAGTCAAGAGGTTTTGTTCTGTCTGTAATTCCCACAGACGGCGCCAATTGTACGGGAAAGAAATAAACCTTCTCGTATAATCCTGTTGACCAAGTCTACCCTCCTCCGTACGTTGTCGCTTTATCACCTGAAAACACAAATGTGAGCTAGCCGGCGGGTGTGTGCCGGAAACCTCTCCGATGCCTAAGTCAGTAAACTTGACAAATAGACAAAAGCTCTGTGTATTCAGAAACAAAGTTGTGTGTTACCTCTCCCAAGATGATGTTTGTGAGCTTTTATAGGTTTCGTGTGGCACAATCCTAGTAGGACTTCTATTCCTCCATGCAGAGTCCTCCTATGATTCATACTCCTGTAAGATAATGCTTATCCTTTAACACCCCCCTTACTACTTAAACCAAGTGAGATGATTTTATCATGGCCGAACTCCAATATGACCGAAGTAAATATGTTTATGTTTAGTCGAAGAGTAAGCCGAACTAATTCTTCCTTTTATTGCTCTTAAGGCGGCTCCTCATGCACAACCCATGGCGCGGTCAGACCGAACTAATATTTCGAGACCAGTGTAACTTTAAGGCCGGTCTAATTCCAAGGAGCCTTTAGACCGATCTAACTTCGATCTCCTACTGGACCGGTCTAGCTTCACGTCCTTAGGCCCGGACTAACTCCAAAATAACGCACGACCGGAGTATCTTATATGGCCATTTCACTTCGGCCCTTTATACTGTGACTCATAACGGCCCATCACCTAACTCGGCCCAATTTTCACATAAATTACCCTCTCAATTAACTTATTAACATATTTAAAATTTGCATGTCTCATACGCATATTTCTCCTAACATTATTCTTGAATTAAAGATCTTTAGTTGACTCACGATGAATTAATTTTAATGATCATAATTATTTTTCATATAAATGATTCATATAAAAAAATTATATTACGTAGTATTTTAGAAAGTTGGTAAAAAGTTAATTTTATAATTTTTTTGATTTTTTTGTGTTAAAAAATAGAGAGACAATGTGACCTAAAAAAATTCAAAAGTAAAAAAGTTGACTTTTTTCAATGTTGCCAATTGAACATGACTATGGTTCAACAATTAATATACTCATGGTGTATAGTACCACCAAACCTCATAAAAAAACACAGGTGGGGATGAATAGAGAAATTGGAATTGTGACATTTAAATAAGGTTTGGCTTTCCTTCAGTTTGAGGGTACTGTTGAACTCGTGGAGATTTATCATGCGTCCCATTTCGATAATCCAAATCGTTCAATATGTAAAACTCGTCGAGTATTATATGCCTGTAAAGAATCATGTTGATCAAATATCGATAGTTATATGATCAAATCAGTTTTGTATAAAAAAAATGAACGGCGAAAAAAATAAACGATTGACATAAATCTAATTTGATGAAATAACTATCGATATTCGATCAACTTAATTTTTTTACAGGCATATAATATTCAATAACTTTTACATATTAAACGATTAGATTATCAAAACAAGACTCGTAATAAATCTCCACAGCCTAACAATATCCTCTAGCCTAATTTGATACGGGAGAGAAGCCAGCCGCTTTAAATATAACATTTGGGAAGCTATCTTGCTGCAAGTGGATGATGGTTTATAATTAAATAGACAATTAGCATATAAAGAATACCAAGTGAGGTTGAATAGACATGGAATGCTTTATTAGTTAATTAATTAATATACGGTAATATTTTATACATTAATTAATATATTAATTAGTATATCAATACTAATTATGATATAATTATTAATCTTACTCATTATATAAATTATAAATATTAAAAATTTCTTAAATTATGTTATATTATTAAATAATACATTAATTGATATATATTGTATTATTTATTAATAACATTAGAAGAGAGAGAGACTGTCTTGAATCCAATGAAAGTGGAGTTTATGAAATACGTACCTCCCATTCTTTGTACCTATTATTATAAATAAAGTAGAAAAAGATAAAATAATAGAATTGTTAAATCGAATGTTTAACTTTCTTCGTCAACCGGACTCTTACCCATAGAAGACGTTAATGCTCTATAATTATATTTGATTCATAACATTAATAGTGAAGTATTAATAATTTTATTAAATTAATGTGGTATTTATTATCTAATTAGATTAATATTCATTGAATTAATAATCTCACCTCTGTCCCATTACTAATAATCCTACACATTTGTAGGATTAATTATCCGTTGAATTAATAATCCTAAACCGAAATGTTAAAACAAATATAGGATAATTGGGTTTACGGATTAATAATCTCAATCACATGTTCTAATCCACCAATCAAACATGTCCTATATGGCATCCGTTTAAAAAGTTATTTTTAATTTTTTTTTTTCAAATCCCTCTAATTTAGAAAGATTTAAAAATAAATTTATTTTGAAAAAATTCAAAAAAAAAGTTAATTTAATTTAGCTTTTTTTGTATGGGCAAATTACATATACACCCCTCGAGGTTTGGCTAAATTACAGATACCCCCCTGAGGTTTCGGAAATTACATCCCGCCCCCTGAGGTTTGTATTTTCATAACAATTTGCTCCCTGAGGTTTATATTTCATAACAAATTACCCCCTAATTTCTTATGCAAATATAGCATTCAGGGGGGAATTTGTAATTTCTCAAACCTCAGGGGGCATCTGTAATTTAGCCAAATCTCGAGGGGTGTATATGTAATTTGCCCTTTTTGTATTTAGTAGATTTTTAAACTTTTTTTTTCCTTTATACTTTTCAAATATGTCTAGTCTAATAAAACTTAAACATATAAATATTTTTTAAATTTATGTTTAAAAATTTCATGGGCAAATTACAAACACCTCCCTCGAGGTTTAGTATAAATACAGATTCCTCCTTGAGGTTTGAAAAATTACAAATTACCTCCTGAGGGTCAAATTTTCATAACAAATTAGAAAAAATTAGAGGGAATCTGTATGAAAATAAAAGTCTCAGGGGCGGGATGTAATTTCTCAAATCTCAGGGAAGAATCTGTATTTTTACCAAATCTCGAGGGAGGTGTTTATAATTTGCCCAAAATTTCACTAAAAATAGAAAAAATCAACTCTAAAACTTAAAAAAAAAATAGAAAAAGAAAAAGAGAGCAACTTTTCAAACCCCGTCTCAAATTTATTTGGAGTCGTGTAAAAGAAAATCTTAAAGATATTGATTAGAAAAATGTTTGGTGTCCTGAAAATATGTGACTTAAATAGTTTGAAAATGACAAAATGACGTTGTTTTACACTTAAAACGACGTCGTTTTTGTTGTTTCGAGCCATTCGAGTCACATATTTTCAGACTACCAACCATTATTGTATTGATTAATAAAGTTCTAAAATAATTACTATATGTTTTGAGTGGTGTTACATACACCAAATAGTGTACTAATTAATGTACGAACACTAATTATGACATTATTATTGACCCTACTCATTATATAAATTACAAATACTAAAAATATCTTAAATTATGTCACATCATCAATTAATATACTAGTTAGTGTACTAATTGGTGCATATAACATTAGATATTTTTTTTCAGTGATGCTACATGTACCAATTAATGTGCACACTAGTGTACCAATTAGTGTTATGCCATTATTACTGACCCCGCCTATTATATAAATTATAAATATTCAAAACTTCTAAAATTATGTCAGATCATCTATTAATATATTAATTGATATATATAGTATTATTCGTAAGTTTTTACTACATGTACTTTTATAAAATATCAAATAATTATATATTTTTTACTTTATAAAAAAAATATATATATATATATATATATAATTTTTTAACCAATATTCTTGAAATACTAATTACTACAATCCATTTATAAAAAATCTTACTACACCCATACATTCACAAAGTATTTCCTTAGCTCAGCTTCCAAACACCCCTTAAGGCCCCGTTTGTTTTGGGCTAGAGGGAGGGTATTGGGACTAGTAATACCAAGGTATTACTAAAGCCCCTGTTTGTTTGCAGAGAAAGCCTCGGGACTATTAGTCCCTTGGTATTGCTAATACCCTTGGAAGGGGGATTGGTAAGGAGGAGGTAGAGATGGTATTAGAAAATAGTGAGGGGATTAGAAATTTTTTTATTTTTTATATATTGGGAATTTTTTTTAAATATAATGTTTAATTTTTTATATTTTTTTATTTGTTTTATTATTTTATATAAAAATAATTTAACAATTCTTCATTATTAATTCCCTTACTATCAATCCCCTCACTATTAATCCCCTCACTATCAATCCCCTCACTAACAATCCTCCCACTATTAATCCCCTCATTATCAATCCCTTCCATTCTATCTCCCAAAACAAACGGACCTAAAAGAAAAGAAGAGAGAGAAAAACCACCTTGTGGGTTTTGGTTTCCTGTTTCTTGCATTCTTAGGTTGTTTTTGGTTTCCTCATTAAGGAATGGTTTTTGGGTAAAATAAGAAGAATTAGATTAGGAACATTGAATTAATACTAATTTTTTGGATTTGGTTCATTGCATGTACCTTTTTCAATCTTTCATATTAATTAATTAATTAAAATATGACCCCACCACCCTTCTTGTTCATTGCATTATGCCCCCCCTCTCTCTTTCTCTGTCTCTCTCTCTCTAATAATAATAAAGTTTTGACAATAAAAATGATCACACACTTACACACAACATTCATTGAACCATCTTCTCTCTCTCCTTTCTCTCCTCTTTTTTTCCCTGTCAATTGGGGTTTCAGATGACCTCTTGCCTTCAATCTCATTAATGCATTCATCGTTTCAACTTATATACGTTGCTTTCATAGTCTTGTTGTTCGTGGATTTGCTCTTTTTTGCTCTCGATCGAGAGTTTTTGGGGCTCGCACGGTTCATTTTCCAGCTCTACCCATGTCGAAACTCTTCGATTTCAGTGGTAAGCCTCCGATCTTTTTGGGTCTTTTCCCTCAATTTTGTCTTTTTAGGTTTATTCCCGTCTTCTTGTTCAATCTTGTGGTGCTAACTAGCCATATATATATATATATATGTATATTTTTTTTTTGGATTTTGAATTGGTTGTGTGTCTTTTGGTGGTCTTTGTGATGTTTTGTTATGTGGGTTGTCTTATTCTGTTCATAATTGAGAAGATTTTATTCACAACTTGATCTTTGATGATGTCAAATTTGGGGGTTTGACGATAAATCTGTGAAATCTGATGGTAAGGGAAATCATTCTAAGCCAAAACTATAAGGAAAAATTTTGGATTTTGGATTGGTTGAGTATCTTTTGGTGGTTTCTGTGATGTCCTATTTGTGTTCATAATTGAGAAGATTTTTATTCAAAACTTGATCTTTTAGAATATCAAATTTTGGGGGTTTGATGATAAATCTGTGAATTCTGATAATAAGGGAAATCATACTAAGCCAAAACTATTAGGAATATGTTTGACAGCTTCTGTATTATCAACTGCTGAAATTTCTTTTGTTCTTGAGCCTTAGTTCGTTTTATGTGCTATGTTTGTTTGGTAAGTTGTGAAATTACTATATGTTTTCAAGATTTAGTTATTTGTACTTATCAATGGAAAATCGTGGACAGATCTTCGGAAATTATTAGTACAAAAATTTGGTATGATTTTATAGGAACTGCTAATGATAGTCTGGGAAAAAAACATGTTAAGATTGCAGGTACATTTAGAGAGTATGTGATTGGGATTGATAAGCAAAAACTTAGATGTTTGGTTTTTTTTTAATATCTAATATTGAATTTTATTGGAAAGATTTTTTCCTAATACTTCTGGCTTAGTATGATCAATCAATCTAAAACCCGGATCAATATTTCATTTTGGACTGCCTATGGTGTATATTCTATACTGCGGATATATGTTTATCAATGTCCCTTGGATCTAAAAAAGATATGTTTGGTTTGTGTTTGAGAGATGTGTTTTAGAGATAAAAAGTACGAAAAGTTGTTTGGTTTGGTTTTTTTCAAAAGATGTTTTGAAAAATTATTTTGAGAGAGAGTTTTGGAAAAAGTGATTGATTTGATGTGTGTGAGAGAGAGATTTGTTTGGAAAACTTGTTTGGTTTACAAGTTTTGAGAAATTTTTTTAGAAAAATTTGTTTGGTTTGATTACTTTTAAAAACTTATTTGTAGAGAAAATTTCCCCAAAATTTTTCAGAAATACAAACCAAACGAACCCTTAGACTTTCATGTGTTGTGGGAATTTTTTTTTTTTTTCTGCAAGTTTGTCGTGTTTTATATTAAACTCCTTTGCTAAATTGGCTTCTCATGTTATTGGTTTCCAGGTGATGGTAATTTTTTCCCTGGAGAGTCAATATATGCAAATCCCAAGGAAAGTATATTTTTTCCCACTTGTCATCATGTGGACATCTATTTTCCTCCTCGCAAGAGGTCTCGCATCAGTGCCCCTTTTGTATTCAGTGAAGAAATTTTTGAGAAGCAGCAGCCAGCCTCCATTGAAGTGCTTCCTGATGAATGCCTCTTTGAGGTATTCAGACATCTCCCTGGAGCCGAAGAGAGAAGCATCTCTGCTTGTGTTTCCAAGCGCTGGCTTATGCTTTTAAGCAACATCCATAGTGATGAAATCTGTACCAAGAAAGCAACTCAATCTTTGGAGACTCAGAATAAATTAAATTCCACTAAGGCAGATGAGCCCCTAGCATGTAACAAGAAGGGTGAAGTTGTTTGTTCTAATGGTAATAAAGTTGAAGCTGAGTCTGAAGATCAAGAGATAGAGGGTGATGGATACCTTTCTCGATGTCTGGAAGGCAAGAAAGCTACAGATGTAAGGCTTGCAGCCATTGCTGTTGGAACTGGTCACCGTGGTGGATTGGGCAAGCTTTGTATCCGAGGAAGCAATTCTACACGTGGAGTGACAAACCTTGGTCTCAGGGCAATTGCCCGTCGCTGCCCTTCATTAAAGATTCTTTCTCTGTGGAATGTATCATCTATTGGAGATGAAGGCTTATATGAGATTGCCAATGGGTGTCGCCTGTTAGAAAAGCTTGACCTTTGCCAGTGCCCAGCAATTTCTGACAAGGCTTTGCTGGCCATTGCGAAGAACTGTCCCAATCTCACCTCTTTAACAATAGAGTCTTGTTCAAACATTGGGAATGGAAGCCTACAATCTGTTGGTAGTTGCTGCACGAGCTTGAAGTCTGTTTCAATCAGAAACTGCCCGCTTGTTGGAGATCAGGGGATTGCAAGCCTCTTGTCATCATCCAGCTATTTGCTGACAAAGTTGAAGCTTCAGTCTTTGAACATCAGCGATGTATCTCTTGCTGTTATTGGACACTACGGAAAGGCAATTACTGATCTAGTCTTCAGTGGCCTCCAAAATGTTAGTGAGAGAGGCTTCTGGGTCATGGGTAATGCTGAGGGCCTGCAGAAGTTGAGGTCCTTTACAGTTAACTCTTGCCAAGGAGTTACTGATATAGGGCTTGAGGCCGTGGGTAAAGGTTGCCCAAATTTAAAGCAGTTTTGCCTTCACAAATGTGCATTCTTATCAGACAATGGATTGGTATCGTTAGTCAAAGCCGCAGTCTCACTTGAGAGCCTGCAATTGGAGGAATGCCACAGGATTACCCAATCTGGGTTTTTTGGTGTTCTTGGTAACTCTGGTGGAAAATTGAAGGCTCTTGCTCTGGCAAACTGTTTGGGGTTTAAGGACTTGGCCTGCGGATTTCCTCTAATGGCACGTTGCACATCCCTGCGATCTTTATCTATCCGTAACTGCCCTGGATTTGGCAATTTTAGTTTATCTATGTTGGGTCGATTGTGCCCCCAATTGCAGTACGTGGTCCTCAATGGGCTTAATGGAATAACAAATGAGGGGCTTCTTCCGCTCATTGAGAACTGCGAGGCCGGTCTTTCAAAGGTTAATCTTAGTGGTTGTGTGAACTTGACAGACAAGGTGGTTTCAGTCATTGCCAAGTTGCATGGATTCACTCTTGAACTGCTGAATCTTGATGGTTGCAAGTACATCACTGATGCCTGCTTGGTATCTATTGCAGAGAATTGCTTATTGTTAAGCGAACTTGATGTTTCCAAGTCTTCAATTACTGATTGTGGCATTGCAGCCTTGGCTTGTGCAGACCAACTCAATTTGCAGATCCTTTCTCTGTCCGGTTGCTCTTTAATATCGGACAAGAGCTTGCCTTATTTGGTACAGTTGGGTCAGACTCTCGTGGGGTTGAACATCCAGCACTGCAATGCGCTAAGCAGCAGCATCGTTGATCTGCTTGTGGAGCGCCTATGGCGATGTGATATGCTCTCGTAAGCAATGATTGGAATTGAAAGCCCCTTTATGGACTCGGGTTGGACATAGTAGGGAGCTCCAGTCTAGGTTAACTTTGTGGGTAGCATCGGTTCTTAGTTTTTGGGTCCATTGGTTGTGGGTCTTCTTTTAGTCCAGTGACCTCGTTCCTTTTTTTTCCAGGGGATTTGGCGTGCAACTCTTTTTTTGCAACTTACCTTCCATAAGGAAGCTGTTGGAAGAATTTTGGCTGCCCAAATGATGGGTCGTCGCTTTCTTCATCGCCATACTTCCCTGTGAATACAGATACGGGTTCTGGTTCTAGAATTTATTTTCCATTGTCTTTTTCTGTCACGTTGGCAGTTTGTGTTTTAGTGTAGCCGTGCATTGATATCATGCATAGGCTAAGCTTTTCAGTTTTTGAGTCTGTCCACTTTCAGTTTTACCTTTTCTTCCACGGTGTTGAAGCCTCGTGTTCTGCGCGTGATGGTTAGGTCTCTGTTTTCCTTTTTGGGGTGGGTTAAGATTCCTTGGATCTCTTCATATTTGATTTGCTTTTCGCAGTTCAAAGTTTGTGGCCTTGTTTTCTGGGGCTTTGGCTGTGGCAGCAGATTCTATCAGTTTGCCATGACAATCCTTTGGGGGTTTTTTTTCATACTAAGCCCTAGTTTTGCAGGCTTCACCTATCTTTGAACTGTATTTTGCAATCTCTTTGCTATGAAATGATTTCTGGTTATGTAATGATGATCTTAAATAAAAGTTTGCTAGCTTTTATGTTGTAGTGAAAATTGTGTTCTGTTAGTGATTCGGTTTGACCCTTGTATGTATGAATAATTTCTGCTGATTGATCCTACTGCAAGTTCTGAGAACTTTGTTTAGGTACATCAATAGGACACCAATTAATAACAAATAAATTTTCTGAACCAAAAATAAATAAATAAATAAATAAAACAAATAAATAATACATCAAGAAAGAAGGCCTCTTCCACGCCATTATTAGGACACCAATTTTTTTAGGGTTTCTAATGAAGAATCTCAATTAGTCATTAATGGATTCTCGAAAGGCTAATCCAATTGGTGATAGGAGCTATGCTTCATTTCCATTCTTATTTGCTTGTTTCTTCATTGTGGTTGTGCATCAACAATAATTCATGCTGAGGCATGAGTGGCATTTATTTTGGGCTGGCAAACATCATTTATATCGTTCCAAATGAGGCACGAGTGAGATGGTTTTCACACTGGGAAATGGATACAGGTATGGGATTCTTCCAATAGAGATGTAAACTGTTTACAGGGAAAAAACAGATGGAAGATATGTAAGTTTTAAAGAAATCCAAATCTTTCATAACTTCGTCAAGAGTACATTACCTGACCAGGTGATGCAGATTATTGAACAAGGGTTGTGCAAAAGCCTGTGATTTTCTATCCTACCATGATGTTTAAAAAAAAATTTGAACGCCGTAGCATAGTTGAAACAAGTTAATTTAGTTGTGAAAAAACTTGAAATACTATGCTCATCACTTCTATCATTGAACCACATAATCCACCAAAAATAATGCAGGAACATTAAGTCATGACAGCAACTGTAATCAGAAAAATTTCTGCACTGATTTAAAGTAAAAGCAAACCCTAGACCTTCACATCATATGAAAACATTTGTTTCATTGTAACGATTAAAACATCCACCGTGGAGCTGCTAAGGGTAGTGTTAGTGTCAATTGTTAATTTTTGGCTAACAAGGTTTGTTGTTTGGTGCTGCAGTGGAGCAGGCAACGTTAGTACACTTTTTTAGTGTCAAGTGTTAAATTGTTTGTTAATTGCAGCGAGTGTTTTAAAGAGCGAAGAAGAGAGGACTACGCCTGGGGAAGTCCTCCCGAATGTCCGGCCGAAAGTCTCCTCGGACGTCCCACTAGAAGTCCACCCTGGACGTCCAAACCCTTCAAGAAAAGGACAAAAAAAAAAAAAAAACACCAAAGGGCCTGCAACACATCCGACCACTAAACCAGCGATCAACTGAATTATTTTATTTATTTTATTATATTTTATTTTTTAACTATTGAGATTTTTTTTAGGCTTGAAATTTAATCTTAGGCTTGAAATTTTTGATTAAATTAAATTATTTATTTATTATATATATATACACATATATATTATTAACACACATTACACCACCGCTCACTCTCTAAAATTAACAAACTCTTCATACATCTTAACACACATTTTTAGATCCCACTTTTATTACTTTTTGTCATATAAAACACACCTTAACACACTTTTTTAACCATCCCGTTGTGGATGCTCTTACCTACAGTGCCAAGGTATCTAATGATTTTGCCTTTCTTGGAAACAAGAATGTCGAAACATGAGGCTCAACAATAAAACAAAACCACCCAGGATTCAAGGACATTAACAATACAACATAAAGCTCAATCAATAAACAATAACCAAATGTCCATTAGAGTAACCTTGACAGCCATACAACAACCTCATTTGTTCATGAGAGTAGAATCTGAACATCAAGTACTTCGACAATGGCCGGTCCAACAAAAGTTTTTTTCCCCAAAATTTTCCCATATGGTCTCAACAACCAGGCAACTAAAGCATATTTAGACATAAATTAGCATAACAACAAACTGACAAACAGTTATTGTACAATGCTGCAATAGGATGCACAATCCTAATGACTGAACAAGCAAATCTTGAAAGCTAAGGCACATTAAAATGAGCAAACCTTGATGCTGCCTATGGTCAAGATGACAAAACAACCCTTAACACAAGATCCTTCACGCCTTCATTGTCAAATGATTCCAAGACAAATTCATACCTCTTTGTAATATTTTGGCGAAATGGGATTGAGGGCAATAAATACATTTTCAGTTCCACTGCCCGTTGTGTTTAATTCTCCAACACAATTGGTTCCTGCACCAAGGTGGTCTGGGCTTGATCTTCAACTACAGACACATCATCCATGTTGGGCTGAGCATCGCTTGGCTCAACACTAGGAGCTGCCTCCTCTTGCATGGTAGATGCAATTTTGCTCGTCTCCTTGGGTAGGGTGGTTTTATGAGATGCAGCTAGATTCGCTTCATTGGATAAGACGGTTTTTTCGGAAGGCAGCTTGGGGAGGGACTTCCTCTGTGGCTTCTTAAGATGAGTTGGAGGTCCTTTGGTGGTGTTGTTTTGGGACAATTTCTCATCCAAACTTAACCGACCAGATCGATAGCTGTGGCTACTGTTTCCTTCAGAGTCTCTTGTGGGTGAGCTCTTTTTTCTACCAAGCTTGGGAGATTTGGCTCTTGTTGTAGGTATCTGCACCACAGAAAAATAAAGGTAACAAGTTGACAAAACAACAACTTCACGTCTGTTCTGTTGTGCCAATTCTATTTATTTCACACCTCATATGAGCAAGTTGACAAAACACTTGGCTGACATCAAACCTTCTAGCTAAAGGTATTACCCTCTAATCAAATCCTACCTTTAATGTGTAGGTAAGGGTTACCCTTAATTGTGTAACCCCAAGGAAAATTTAAAGGGGAAAAAATCAAGAAAATGAAGAAAAGAAGAAAAAATAATACTTGGGGATAATGAAATTTAGCAAATGCAACAAGTGAAGAAAGTTTCTCTCCCAAATAAAAGGGAGAGAAGGCAGAAATTGTTGCAAATTTGTTTAATACTCTCAAAGCATAATTACCAGGAAACCTTCATCAACAGCAGAAAGCCATTTTCACAGAAGCTCATTTCTTGAACAGAGGTGAAATGATGCAATTTTAAGTGAAATGTTTAATATACTTTTTTTTTTGGACAAATGAAACGTTTAATATACTTCATATAAGGAACTGTTAAAACTCTGTAAATATTAAGAAAACTTACTAAAACAATTTCTTATACTTTTTACCATTTTTTCCCTACTCTTAGAGCTTATTTTTCAACAATCACATGGAACTTTTATTACAAGTTTCTCTGAAAAATGTTTACTTCAAACTTTTCATTTACCATATGTTTTCTAAAGCTTCATATTGCTTTTATTGAAGTTCCTAATAAATTTTCTTATTAGGATTCTGTCTGATCTCATATCATTTATTGTATGGCTTGAACCACATTTCCCACTTCCCATAATATATTTAAACCACAATTTACATTTCATTTCTCGCACAGTTCTCTGATTCTGTTTCACTTTCCCATTTTGGCAATTACGTATCCGATTGTGTCACAAGAAGATATGGTAAATGGAAAAAGATCTTGAACTTTACATATAGCAGTTGAAAACCTTTCCTCGTTCTTCAAATCACAAAATCATGAGTATATTAAAGGGTATTAAAATGGCAAAATATCATCTATTACTATTATTAAGCTGGAGCAAGGCTTGTTCACTTGGTCTATGTTTGTATCCATGGCCAAAAATATCCCCACAATCCATTTAATCTCTCCTCACATGAAAAGCCCAAATAAGTAATCTCTCCTCATATTAACAACTGCTGCCTTCCAGGTGTCATCAGATGCACTGCACGAGGTTCACCTTCTACTTGATTAGAAGAATAGGCCATGTTAAATTCAATAAGTGCCCCACTTGGAAGAAGCAAGAAGCTTGTAATGGAAAGCAAGATTATTGTTAACCACACCCACACCCACACCCACACCCACACATTGAGATAGAATCTGTACCCTTTGGACTGTCTTTAAAACCAAATCAGGAAATTTGATTTCTATGAAACATGGATACGGATACAAGATACAAATACAATACAATATAGATACGGCAATATGAGAACCAAAAGAGGTAGGATACAAGTACGGCTTGGATAAATTTGTAAAAAAATATATATTTATAAGAATAGTATCGTAATACATATAATGATATAAGCTCAAAGAATGGTTATAAATATTAGTTTAAGGCCCGTTGTTAGTTTACTTTTTAATTTTCAGTAGGTACTTGATGTAGGCCGAAAGGTATCACATTGAGGCCACTTAAATTACATTTTTAGTCTTTCAATTTTGTTTATTTGGTGGAGATGATGTGTTTCGTACACTTGTACAGATTGGTAGGAAATATGAAAATTCAATCAAAAAGGGCGCGAAAGCAAATCCTCCATGCGAAAAGTGAAGAACCTGAGCCAGCCAGACCATCGCACGTGCGGCCAAGCTTCACCGTACGTGCGGCCCACCACCGCTCGAGTGGCCCACCTAGGGATGCGTGCACGGAATTTTTGGTCTGTTTTGCTAAGAATAAAAGAAAGAAAAATATCCAAACCTAGGGTTCGAAAATTAATTCAAAGAAAATGGAGGCTAGGGTTCTAAAGAGGGATTTTTTCTCCTAAAGTTTGGACACTTCCGTGGGTGCCTCTTCCTCATCTTCTTCCTCTTCCCACTCCTCCATGAATGGCTAGTCGTCTTTTCTAGGGTTTTGATGAAACCCTAGCCATGTAATTAGGTTTTTTTTTTTAATTTTCAATTATGTAAAGGTTTGAACAATTGTACGGTATTTTAGAAGTTTCATATATACATTTTCCATTATTTTTTCAAATATTCGGCTTTCTATGATTGTTAAATATTTTCCATACAAAAGTTTTCTATTCTTTCACATTCAAAGTATGAGACGAACCATACTACGAGAGACGAGTTGTGTCACTACCTTAATTTAGAGTGAACGATTCGTACTACTTGAGATGGTTTGCACTCGTACATTGAACGCGATGATTTTCTTATTAAATGCTTTGAACTTGTAGTTGCAAAGCATTATCCCGTTCGAACCATAACATAATGGATTTCAATTGGAAACCCTATTTACGTGACTAGTGGTGGACTTTTTGCCCCTAGGTTTTTCCCTAAATCAGTAAATCTAATTTTATTTATAATTGATAATTAATTACTTAGTTTATTTTATTTGTTATTGAATTAGGTTATGAATAATCAATCTTTTAAAATTAATTTAGGAATTTAACAATTAAATTAATTTAATTTCACAATTGTCCCTGTGGATCGATACGGACTTGCCATTATTCTAAAAGAATTTGGTATAGTTTTGTGTTTAATTTTGGTGTGTGTAACGATCCATCAGTACTATAAAAATATCATTCCAATATCAAGTCCAAACTATTTATATTGCTCCTATACTTTTCCCTTTCACACTTGAAATTGCTCCTATGCTTTTCCCTTTCACACTTTAAGTGTTATATGCAAAAAGTATTGTACACAAATTTAATTGCAAGTATATACCTTGAAGATATCTTCTATTTTAAAATTTTGGAATCATTCTCAAGCTTAAAAACTGGAATAATGGAAATAGCTGGACAGGCCACAAGTTTTTCTTCTAGCCCTCCCAAAGTCACCAATAGAAGGAATGTGATGTATCCCAAAAAATTTCACCACTTCAAAAAAAACTTCTCCTCATATTAATCCCTCATGAACACTTGCATTCACATGAATCTCCAACCCCAAAACTCTAAACAAAAAATTAATTTTTATGCATAAATATATTATTTTCTTCTCTTGATAATGAATAAGTCAAATCACCTTCAAATTGGGATGAAAAATTCTAACCATGTACTTGCCCAAAGTCCTTAAATTATGTCAACATCTTCGGCTTTAAAAATTAATGCCATAAAGATGCCAGCCACCAGGGTGAAAAAAAGAAAAAAGAGAAAAAAAAAAAAAGGTCACCTTATTCGCAACTAAAACTGTAATAACCCGACCCTCATATCTGTTACTGGTATATTTTCAATCTCACGTTCTGTGCATTTAAATGTTTATTGTGAAATTTTATGAGGAATTAAGTTTAAGTACATGGGTCTTGTGATTTGAAATCCATATCTGTTTGGTAAGAAAGTTATCTGTCACCATTAGAATGTTTGAATCAGAAATTGAGGGTCCTAGAGGCTTGATAATCCGAAAGTGATTTTACATTTGAAATCAGCATAATTTTTAAGTAATAATAGTCACTTCCGTAGAAATTTGATTTGGAATAATTAAATCGATTGAATTTTGTCCTCATTCACTTTTATATATATATATGGTTCCCTAGGCTTTTGACTTAGAATCAAGAAACCCAAAATATCCTGAGAAGGTTAGGAAAAGAATTAGAGAAAGGAGGAGAAGACCTACAAGGAAGAGATTGAAGAATTAAAAGAGAGTGTTAGAGATTGTGAAGCTCAAGGGCACACTCCGGGAGGAACTAACGCTCCGCTACAACACTGTGAATAATAGTGCAATCAACGTATGTTTATTTACGGTTAATGTTTATTGCTGTTAACGTTTTGTCTTCCGTAAGTCACTACATTAACATGTATGTTGGTCGGGAATTGGTGTGAATGTAAACGTTGAAGGAATTTGTGTACATCTGGATCACTCTGGAACTATTCCGTTCTGTCATTTCTGGGCCGATAGCCGTTCTGTTATTTCTGGGCCGATGGCCGTTCCGTTACTTCTGGGCCGATGGCCGTTCCGTTATATCTGGGCCCAAGGCCGTTCTGAAAGTAACACGACATCAGATTGACCATATGAACTCTGTAGTTACATACGCGTTGTTATGTATTATAATTTGACTTGTGCATTGAACTGTTTAAATACTATTATTCACTGAGCTTAGCTCATGCTGTATTTTGTCTGTTTCTGTAGGTAATCAACAGAGAGGTTAAACCTAGCCCCGATACCGTGTCCCTTTTGTCAACCTAAGGATAGCTAGGCACTTGGAGAAGCCCGTGCATTTTAGTGAAGTTTGGTTGGGTTTTTGGTTTGTACTCTAATTGCCGACTGCAGTTGAAATGTAAATAATACTTTTGTTATACGCCCAATCTCAGGGCCGGGTCTGTTTATACGTATGTGTATAACCGATGCTCCGATGCATGTTTCTGTATATTATTTTCCTGTTATGCTGTTTGTGATCCTGGCATAGTAGTGATAGCTCAATGGAGATTGTTTTCTGTTATTTTTTTTTTTATATGTTTAATGCTTCCATTCAGGCCCCGCATGTTATGTATATCAGGTTAACTGTCCGTTTCTGAATAAGTCATGCCCAAACTTTTAGGGGCAAGTTGAAGGTGTGACAAAAACAGCATCTAGGATCAGATGCCTCCAAATAAGAGCAATTTGTAAGAAGAGACTATGTTGTAAAAATTCTCCAATATTCTTGAGAGCTCACTCACTATAATCTTGTGAAGATTGGTAATCAAACTACTAGGCCTAACATAGAGACATCTTTAAAGGAAACAAACACAACAATTCTGGGATTAAGGCAATGAATGTCAAATTAGTACTAAGACTTGTGATGCATCGCATATAATTTGTCAAAAACATTCATGCATTCAAAAAACAAACCCTTCTATTATAATAGGAATCCCGTTGACAATACCACAAATCTCTGGCGTTTGTAAGGCTAATAAACAAGCTCATATGGAGAAGAAAGACAAATAATGTTTCGGTTCTAATTGAAACATTTCTCTCTCTCCCTCTCTCTCCAGAATGAGATTGTTCCCTCTCAATCCTCTCCCTTCTATTCTCTTGTGAACAAGAGGCTTGGAAGTCACAATACACACAAGTACACTACATCTCCTGTATCATACTTCTCTCTCTTCTCATTCTATCACTTTCATATCAAAAGGAAAAATCAGTACGTGTTAATTGTCCACGAGTGCTTAGATTGAGCCCCTTGATCTACCTAAATGTGATTGTAATCCTGCACATTGAGCCCCTTTATCTACCTAAATGTGGCTGTAATCCTGCAGATTGAGCCCCTTTATCTACCTAAACGTGACGCTACTTAACAAACTTCTAACTAATTAGCTTAGGAAATAAAATAGGGAACACAACTACTACTAGATGGAATATTTGTATAAAAAGAATTCAAGTCGTCTCTTTTACAGCCCTATCCAGTAAATTCAATTTATCAAGCAAATTTTGCTATGTCAATCATAAAAAAGGAACATGATGCACAATACAAAGGACCACCAAATAATTGTAACATCCCATTCCACATCAGTTGGCTAGCAAAAGTTCCTAGTATAAGTGAGTTCACATTCCATTCTAGTAACTTATTTATCAAAAAAAAAAAAAAATTCCATTCTAGTAACAACGCATTTCAAAGTCTTACCCTCATTTAAATTTTAAATAACCAAGTCCTTTCTTATGCCTCAACTTGTTTTCTCCTATTCTTTTACCATCCTAAACGTGGATCAGATCACTCTTTACAAACACATTAATTGGTCTACAGTGCACATGAGTTTTGCCTCTAGAATAAATCAAATTATTAAAGAAATATGTAGAGCTTAATGAGCTGGTTGGATAGTCCCCATAGGCCTCATTTGATTCTTGGATTAATTTAGAGGGGTAATGGATGGGATTACAGGGCTGGCCCACCCTTATCCCCCATCTTCTATGAAGCACGAACACCACTCCGAGGGCTATGTTTTAGTGTTGGACACGCGGTGGACACATGTCCGACACGTCCCAGAAGGTGTCCCTTTTTTTTTTTTTTTTGATTTTTTTGCAGCCAGACACACTATGGACATGTTTTGGACACTGCGGAGCCAAAAACATGATTTTTGAAACTTCAATTGGGGGTTAATTTGTTAAAAAACAAAAATTAAAGCAAGTAAACCCAGCCCTAACCTAGATATCGAACAGAAAGAGGAGAAGAGGCTGAGAGAAGACCGCTCGCTGCTCATTGCTCTTGTGAATGTATGTTCTTCGATCATCTTCTTCTTTCGATCTTATTATTCTGCTTTTTGATCTCTATCTCTCTCTCAATCGCTCTCTGTCTCTCAATCGCTCTCTCTTCTTCTTTCGATCATCTTCTTCGTTCAACTTCTCTCTCTCTCTCTCTCTCTCTCTCTCTCTCTCAGTTTCTCAATCTGTCTTTCTTCATTTTTCTTCTTCTTTTTATGTTGAATAGCTCTGTCTCTTTCTCTCTACAATTTTTATTTTTTATATTGTTCTTTTTTCTTTTTTTTACTTTTCTTGTCTCTATCTATTATTTATTTATTTATTATTTATTTATATTCTTTTTTTTTTTTGGGCTGATTACTTTATAAGAATATATTAGTTTTTGCTAATTTTAATACTATCTATTTATTAATTTTATTATAGGAACCAATTTTTATTAATAGTGTTATTTTTTATTTTTTTATTACCTTTTAATAAAAAATTTTTTTATAATTTTATGACATGTAATAAATAAATTTAATTATATATATTGAACGTATCCCCAGCGTGTCGTATCCCCCATTTTTTGAAAATTTACGTGTCCGTGCTTCATAGCCCATCCTAATCCCACAATCAAATAGGGCCATAAGAGTGTTCAATTTTTACTCTTGTGAGGTAATAAGGCTCCAAGTGTGTCATGTTATGAACAAAGTGTGAAATTTGTTACCTTCTTTAACTCAGGCTTAGGAGGTGGAGGTTCTTGATAGAAGCTTGGCATGGGTGTCGCTTTAAAAGTCAAGCTTTTTCTTAACATTTTAATCTCAGCTTCTTGACTTTCCTGTTTGAGAATTATATAATTAGTCATTCAAAAACTTTTACTGCATAATAAGCCCACCCAGAAACTTTGCAACCATTAGTATGGCATTATTTACCTTGGATTTGGCTTGCAAGGTACTCTTTTCTACTTCCTTTGCATGAATCTTTTCCTCGAGTTTGGTGTAGAACTGCCCAAACAAAATATAAGTTGTCGTCTCAAGTGACAGGCACAGATCCCACTCTACGGAACTACATTGACAATCATAATGACACAAATAAAATCTAACCTCTTTTCTTTTCTCAGCTCTTTCATAACACCGGAAACTGAAATTATAGGATGGAAGAGTACCCATTCTATGGGGTTTGGCATCTCCTTCAGTGGGGCTTCAGACAAGTAGTTAAGGATATGCTAATAATAATATGAATGAACAAAGTTACTCTTTCAATAGATGGGTGTCCAGGAAACCAGGATACCACCACCCCTTCTGAAACATAAAAGAAAAGGAGGTCACAAAAGAGTCAGCGCATATAGGATACGAAGTAGATTCTATGCTTCCTTCAGCTTTATTTGGAGGGCCTTTTTTCAATGGTTTGAGTTTTGTCTTCTCCCTGTGGTAAGAAAATTACAGTACACAAAATTGTCAATAATAGATAAAACCCAGAGTACTAGCTGAATGTCAAACAAATCAAAAATTTCAAATGGATGTGGCCACTAGATTCCAGATGGCCTCCCTTGTCCTCTCTCACACAATATTGACATCGGAGCTATCAGTTTTATATAGCTGTTGAGATCCATGAGATTAGGAGACAAGTACTATAGTTACAAGTGCAAGCTGAACATACACAAGGCCTTCAGACTCTGTTGCATTAACGGTGGATGATGTTGCATCAGACTTTCCAGATTGCTGGCAAATGGAGAATTGAAACTATAATTAGTAATATATAATAATCAAATACAAAAGCGAACTAATGTGTACATTCACATCAATCTACAACAGTGATAACAATGAAAGAAAGGGCAGGATCAATGTTTACCTTGGGTATGCGAGCATTGATAGGTTTAGAGTTACTGTCAGCAACCTCTCTGTCATTAAATGATCTACTCTTTGTTCCAAGGGTAGTAGACTGCTTTGGGCGTGAATTAGAAGCCAAGGAACCATTTGGAAGAGCAGAAGCTGTCTCCATATCTTTTCCATCTTTACTCTTTCTCACCAAGGTTGTTGAAGCAAGTTTGGGGCTAGAAGGCTTCTCATTTTTGGCCTTACCTAGACCCTTTTGCGGTTTAGGACCCGTTGACTGATTTGTTTCTTTCACTCCAAGTTCCTTGAGGTAAGATGGACATAGAGGTTGGTTTCAAACAAACCAATATTGAGTTACTTGCATTTCCCATTTTCAACAAATATAATATATATGCATATATGAACGTGTGCGCGCGCGCGCGTGTGTGTGTGTGTGTGAGAGAGAGAGAGAGAGTGATGGGCTACTACTCTAATAACACAACAAATACCTCCTACCTTAGAGGTAATCAAACCATTACTTTCGGCACGTGCGGTTATTCTGTCTGGTTCTGCTTCATTAGATGAGTTGCTGGTTCCACCATCCTCCAACTTGGCAACGTTTTCTGGATTCCCATTTGGCCCTGCAATATCAGACCCAATAGCAGGAACCCCATTCACTTTCCCCAAAACAATGTCTTCTTCTATAGGGGAAGGAACTTGTTCAAGAACTCCATTTCCATGGCTCATCCCGTTTGTCAAAAAAGGTACATCATTTTCAGCATCCATTGCAGGCTGTAAATCTCAATAAATTCAACACATAAGAACTACACGATTTTAGATTTAAGTGAATTCAAAAACAAAGGTTTCAGATAAAATTTGAAACACGAGACACCTTTTGCGTCCAACCGAGATTAAAAGAAAAGCAAATGCTAAAGAGTGGCTCCCTTTATGAACCATGTTCAAGCAATCAGTTTCCTGTCCCATGATTTTACCGTGAACCAAATGGTTTTGTATTCAAACCCTGAACTATTATAATTACTCTTGGCATACAACAGTTACATAATTAAGAAAATAAAAACAACTTATATACAGATTCCAACAACAAATAACAAAAAAGATATTAAAAAAAAAAGAGCAAAAACTACTAACACACAAAAATGATTAATTGGTTTGTTTAGATGAAGAGAAAAATTAGTAAAATACGAGAAATTCAGGTAACGTTTGGTTGTGTTTTGTAAATGTGATTTGAGAGTATGAGTTGTATTTTGAGTTTGTGTGTTGTGGAATTATGATTTGAGTGTAGAAAATTTATTTGGTAAAGAGTTTTGAAAATAGTTTTGGAAAAGAGGTTTGATTTGAGTGGAGAATTATTGATGTGATATTTGATATGTGATACAAAAATTTACAACTCATAACTAAACATACAATTCAAAATTATTTTAAAGCACATAAAAAATTTAAAAATTTTCAGAAAATATTTATCCCGATTATGTAAATCAATTGTAAAAAAAAAATAAATAAATAAATAAATAAATAAAATAAAATCTGGAAATCAGCCGGACATCCGGGTGGACATCCGGGTGGTCTACCGGGTGGACAACCGGGTGGACAAAAAAGGCGCCTCTGCATCAGAGTTCTCTCTGCAGAGTGTAGAAAATTGATTTGAAAACGAAACCAAACATCATGCTCCAACACATGGGTAGAAAATTGATTACAGAGCACAACCAAACAGATTTCTTCTCTTTTTCGCTCAACAAATTTACCCACTCCAACCAAGGCCAGTGAGTTTCTACTTCACCAAAAAAACCCACACACACAAAAAAAAAACAGATCCCATAGTCTTATTTTCATCAAATTATCAAATTAATTAATTAAACAAATAAACAAGAACAGTGACCAAGTAAGTATATGTATAGGGCATCAATCAATCAGTAGACCCAAAATCTCACAAACCCATCAACAGAAGCAAATCAGTAAGCAACATGCAAGAGACAAACAAGGAAATGAGCAAACTTGACTAGATCTTCAAACCCATGATGCAAAAGATCCAGAGCTCGATTCTAAGATTCACCCAAAATGAAGATCCACGCATTGAAACAAAAGATACCCAGATTGAACCCATCGCTTCACATAAATCTCTTTGAAAACACAAATGCAAATATATATATATATATATACAGAGAGACAGTGTGTAAGTAAGTAAGTAAGTAAGTCCGTATAGTTACCTATTTAAGCCTCAAAAGAAGACCATTGAAGTGAGAGGATATAGAAGGATCTGGGGAAGTAGAGAGAGAGTGAGGATGAATCCGAACCCTAGGACTGTGATCTTGGCGAAATTGGATGAAACTCAACTGAAATCGAGAGAAATGAGAGTAGTATGTGTGTATTTTGAGTGTATAGGATTTGATTTTTGAAATGCAAAGGCTCTCTCTCTCTCTGTGTCTTTCAAAGGTGTCTCTTTTGTGTTGTGGTTGTGCCAGCGGCTTTCAAATCCATTTTCCAGGTCACTCCCCGTTTAGAGAGAGAGAAACACATACATTGAGAGATAGATACATTATTTGGACCACCACCGTTTTTTAGAGAGAGAAAAAAAGGAGAGAGAGAGAGAGAGAGAGAGAGAGAGAGAGAGGCTTATGTGAGTTTTAGAGAGAGAAAGCGGGAGATATACGGTTAGCGAGAGAGAGAGAGAGATGGGGAATGTGGTCATCGCTGATGGTGCCATGTCATCCAATTTGTGGGTCCCACATGACGTGGCAAGATCAGGGGCGTATGTGACCAGTAGCGGTTGCATCGCTATTCTGCTTTGCGATTTCAAAAATAATTTTTTTAATTTTTAATTCGTATTTTTAATTAGGATAAATTACGAATATACTCTTAAAGGTTTATTTAAAATATAGATTGTCCTTTATAGTTTGAGAAATTATAAATAGTTCCTTGTTAGTATTTTTTATTTAACAAAATTAATTAAAAAAATAAAATTAATAATTACTCTCGTATACAATAATAAAATTACATAAATTATTAATTGAAACATATTTATAATATCATTAAAAATTGTTAATTGACTTGATGATTTATTAATAAAATGGACGATTTAATATGAAATTAGAAACCTCAGATGGTGGAATGTAATTTTCAAAAGCATAGAGGACGATTCGTATTTTAATCAAGCCTCAGAGGATGTATTTGTAATTTACCTGTTTAATTATTTTTTAAAATATTTTAATTCATTTTTTAAAAAAAAATAGATCTATTTAATCTTAATATATTTAAAAAATAAGAAATTTTTAAAAAATTCATTAAATACAACAAAATATGAAAATATATTGAATCTTTATATTTTTATATATTTTTTATATTTAGTAAAAAATTTTTAAAAAAATACACAAATATTATACTTTTTAAGTGTATTTAGATTAAGTATATTTAAAATACATATATATATAATATTAAAAAAATTCACGAAAAATAAAACGACATTAAAAATAAAAATAAAAAACTTAATTTTCTGAAATAAAATATGGTACACTGAATTATTTCATTATTTTATTTTTAAATTATTAATATTACATTAATTCATAAAAATTTTAATTTCAACTAACGTTACATTAATCTTACCTCCACCGCATCCTCGTACATAGGTTAACTTACAAGAGATGTAACTAACAGCTCGCCAACTACTCAATGTCTGGGCATGTTGGGCTGCAATTAAAAAAGTAACTTATATTTACGTGATGTAAAAAAATGCCTTTCAAACAGCATAAGTGGATATTAACTTATCAGTAATGATAGAGGCCCTGAATTTTCCAAGCTCGAATGTCTCGAATTGATCAAAATGACGTCGTTTTAGATACAAAACGACGTCGTTTTGGTCAATTCAAACCATTTGAGCCGCGAATATTGTGGCCACCAAACATTTTCCTTAACTTATATAACAAATACTCTCTCTAAATGGGAGCTTCTCTCTCTAGAATGGGAGCTTCTGTCTAGTTTTCTTCTGGCTTTCTAGGGTTTTGTCCTTTGCCTCACCTACTCTCTTCTATTTCTTTCTCTTTTTCGGATTCTACTTTCCTTTCTTCTCCCCGATTTTCTCTATTTCCCCTTTGGCAGTGGCCTGAAGCAGTGGCCTGAATGGCAGCTAGCTCCCACCCATCCCCGTCGTCTCCTCCTTTACCTGGTGCTGAAGGTTTATCCTTGGAAAAAGACAGCGAGGAGAGCGACGACACATCCAGTAGGTGTCTGATCGGAAAAATTTTGGCTCCCAAGACTCTGAACAAAACGGCGGTGTCTAACATTATCCGAACAGCTTGGAGGACTCGTGGTGAACTCACTATATCTCCTTGGCAGGACAATGTGTATCTTTTTCAAATTAGTGAGGAAGACGACCGTCATCGCGTGCTCCGAAATAGTCCTTGGTCTGTTATGGGGTGGCTTTTGATCGTGCAACCCCTTTCACCAAGTCAGACTGCAGAGGAATTGGATTTCTCTTGGTGTCAATTTTGGGTTCAAGTCCATGGACTCCCAATCCAAAAATTGACCAAACAGAATGGTGAGATTTTGGGGCAAAAGATTGGCCGTTTGTTCGTGTTGAAGCCCATATTGAGGGTCTTCTTTTCTACAAAAGTTTCTTAAGAATTAGAGTAGCCATTGACACTCACCAACCGCTACCACGGGGTTTGTGGCTGCAAAGGGGTCCGGGAACTGATGATCTTTGGCTATCTTTCAAATATGAGAAACTCTCTAACTTTTGCTATGATTGTGGAAGGTTGGGACATGAGAGTAACTCCTGCAAATTTGTATCCAAAGAGAAAGGTGCACTATCTCACTATGGCCTGGCGCTCAGAACTACCATTGTTGGCTTTACTGGTCTTCCTAAAGAATATTATTGCCGGCGAGTGGATGACTTAGAAACTAGTTTGGCACCAATTTTAACTGGCCGGAACCAACCACCGGAGCGTGCTCCAACGGTACTGCCACCACATACAGATACGTGCACCACTCCTACACAGCCTCTGAATCCCACTTCCTTGGCAGAGCCATGCAGAGAACAAAGCTCCCATCCCACAACACTGTCACGTGTTGTATCACCACAAGCTCCTTTTTTCAGCTGATGTTGGCCCCAAGAGTACTCCCCTCCAGCTCTTGGCCCAGGTCAGTCCACTTCCATTCCCAAACCTTCAGGTGGATAGTGGGCCTCTATCTAGCCTGAGGCCCAAGAAAAGCCCGGACCCAAATAATGAACCATTTTATGGGGATTATAGGGCTCCCACTAGGCCCCTTTATTTTGTAACCGAGCCTCCTGATAGCCCAAACTACAGGAGGGCTTTAGACAATATTACTTCAGACCAACTAAGGTGCCTCCACAGAACACTCTACATGATCCTAGTCCAAACAAACCTTTATTTACCTCCGGTCTTGCTCTTGAAGGCTGTCTTTCTCAAGCTCTATAACACTTAACCCTTAAAAGGAAAGATTTTGCAACTGTTGACCTGGACTCCCATTGGAACAAACTTCAGAAAGTAGAAGGGGATTTCCCTCAACTGCTATTGGAAGCTCCGACCCAGCAGCCACATGTACTGGGGTCAACTCAGCTGGCCATAACTCTACTCCAACAGATAAGAAGAGAGGCAAAAGGGGTACACCCCGTGGCAAACGAATTACTCCTGTGAGAGATCTGTCTTTGGTCAATGTAGTTATTCAGAATGCTGAGACAGAGCTTGAGACACCGATACCAAGCCAGGTATGTTTCACCCCTGCTGTCATTGAGATTGAAGATTGTATTTCCCAAGTTCCCAGTTCGTGTCCAGAAAATGGCTCTGTTGTTAACTCATGGGCTTTGGTGGCTGGCCCTAACAAGCCACAAGATAAATGTTGATTATCAACTGGAATTGTCAGGGGATTGGACGACTCCTGACAGTCCAGATCCTCCGAGGGTTGTGCCAAACCCATCGCCCTGCAATAATGTTTCTTATGGAAACCAAGAATAAACAATCCTTCTTGGAAAGAATTAGAAGAAGATTCCATTTCACAAACCACTGCTATGTCGATCCGGTGGGAATTGCTGGCGGCCTTGCCCTGTGGTGGACAGACGAGGTGGACCTTCAAGTGCGAATGTAATCTCAGAATGTCTTCAGGCGTCTCATTGCCTCCAATGGTATTGCCACAGATTGGTTAACTACCTTTGTGTATGCTCCTCCCCGATGGACTGAAAGGAAACGGTTCTGGAAAGATCTTTAAGCGATGGTAGCTGTTAATAGCTATCCCTGGCTTTGCTTAGGAGATTTCAATGAGATTGGCTGGTCTTGGGAAAAACAAGGGGTCAGAGGGAAAAAATAGGGTCAGAATGCATTTTTTTCAAGAGTTTATGATGGATTGTGAATTAATAGATATAGAGTTCAAAGGGGCTCCGTACACATGGACAAACAATCAAGAAGGTGAGGTGAATGTCCGCGAATGACTGGATAAAGTCTTGGCCACCGTGGATTGCCGACACTTGTTTCCTTATGCTCAAGTCCATCACGAAGCTCTCATCGGGTCCGACCATTGTCCTTTACTACTTCATTGCGTGGTCGGTCCCTCCGAAGAGAATTCCTCGACTTTTTAAGTTTGAGTCTATGTGGACCTTTTATCCTGAATGTGCTGCGATTATTAACTCTTGCTGGGCTGATGGTAATCAAGGATCACCAATGTTCCATCTCTGTGAGAAACTCATGGCTTGTAACCGTAGATTGGCCTCTTGGGGAAAGAGCAGATTTAGAGATAACCGGATTAGAATCAATGCTCTCAAACTAGAACTTCAACAGATTCAAGCTAGTCCTTATTTCGCTACCAGGATGGCAACAATTCGAGACCTACAGAGGGAGTTGGAGACTGTGTTGAACCAAGAAGAGATGTATCAATATTAGCGGTCTAGGGTTAATTGGCTCAACTATGGGGATAAAAACTCCTCTTTTTTCCATGCAACAGTGGTTTAGAGGAGACAAAGAAATCAACTAGTGAAACTCTTGTCTGAGGAATGGGAGTGGTTAGAGACTGATGAGGCAATCAATGAGCATCTACTTGGTTATTTTCAGACTCTTTTCCAAGCAGTGGAAGACAGGGATTTTACGGAGGCTCTATCGGTCATCACACGAGAGGTTTCAGAGAAGGTAAACGTTGAGCTGATTAAACTTGTTACAGATGAAGAGATCAAAAATGCGGCCTTTCAGCTGGGCTCTCTCAAAGCCCCGGACCAGATGGGTTTCGAGGCATCTTCTATCAAAATCATTGGGAAATTGTGGGTTCTGATGTGTGCTTCGCGGTTCGGGAATTCTTCTATTCGGGGTCTGCTCTTCCGGAATGGAACAACACTAATCTTGTCTTAATTCCCAAGGTAACGACACTGGAGAAACTGGTACACTACAGACCGATCAGCCTGTGTAATTTCAAAATGAAGATTATCACAAAACTTATGGCAAACCGCCTCAAGCGCTTCCTCCACTATTTTATATCCCCTAATCAGGCAGCTTTCATTCCCGAAAAACTCATTCAAGATAGTATTCTGGTGGCACATGAAGGGTTTCATTTCTTGAAGCAGAAAAAAAAGGGGTGACAAGTGGATTTAGCTTTAAAACTAGACTTCAACAAGGCATACAATCGTATTCAATAGGATTACCTCAAAGCTGTTCTTCAGAAAATGGGTTTTCATGACCGTTGGATTTGTTGGGTAATGGAGTGTGTTACTACAGTCAAGTTTTCCATCTTCACAAATGGGAAAAAAAGGGCCTCCTTTACACCCTCATTTGGCCTTAGACAGGGAGATCCATTATTCCCATATCTATTTGTCTTGGTGGTTGAGACCTTGTCCAAATTGATTGAGACGAAAGTCCGGGACAACAAAATCACAGGCATACATATAAGGAGGACTTGCCCAGTGTTGTCCCACATTTTCTTTACAGATGATGTCCTCATTTTTTTCAAGGCCACCCTTTTGGAGACCATGGAAATGGCCCAGACTCTCCAGGTTTATAGTTGCGCTTCGGGTCAACGCCTCAACTTCGTTAAATTGAAAGTTTTCTTTTCATCTAATGCTCCCCCGGAGTTGAAAGGACAGATTTGTGAGCTGCTCGGTACTCATCTTGCACGACCAAACACAAAATATTTGGGACTTCCTTCATGGTGGGGTTGATCAAAGGCTGATGCTTACGGTTTTTTGGTGGACCGGATGGTTTCCAAAATGCAAGGTTGGAAAAATAAACTCTTTTCCTATGCTGGACGAGAGGTTTTGCTAAAAGCGGTGGTTCAAGCCATACCTTCCTATGCTATGGCATGCTTTGCTTTTCCTAAATCTTTCGTTTTTAAGGTTAATAGAGCCATTCAGAATTTTTGGTGGAAAGGAGATCCAATGAACAGAGGACTCCCTTGGGCCAATTGGGAGTCAATGATTGTCTCAAAACTCCATGGGGGTTTGGGTTTCCGTGATTTCTTAGCCTTTAATAAGGCCATGTTAGCTAAACAATGGTGGAGACTAATTACTAATCCACAATCTTATTGGGCACAGCTTTTCAAGGGTCTGTACTTTCCAAACACCAACTTCCTTACTGCTACTATGGGAGCTCGACCTTCGTGGGCTTGGACCAGTCTGCTTAAGGGGAGGGATTTGTTGAAAAAAGGGATGCGATGGCAGGTCCAAAATAGGGAGTCCATTTAGTTCTGGGATGACAAATGGATACCAACAGTGCCTAACTTTCAAATTTCGTCCCCAAAACCTCCACTTTGTAACATTGTGACAGCCTCGGATGCTATTTATCCAATCAGAAAACACTGGAATCTGGAGGTACTTCAACATTGTTTATCTAGTGATGAGTGTCAAGCAATTCAGCTCATCCCCATTTCGATGGGGGCTAGTGAAGATCGATTGGTTTGGCATCATACCAAGTGTGGGCAGTACTCGGTCAAATCTGGCTACTGGGTGGCTAAGACATCCATGCAATCGAGCTCTCCGTCCTAACCATCAAGCTCTTTTCAACTTCATGAAGGGTTCTGGAAGCGTTTGTGGTCCATTAACGCCCTTCCCAAGCTCAAGCACTTTTGGTGGCAGGCTTGTAAGAATCTTTTGGCTTCTAAGGTTAATCTCTATCGACGACGATGCTCACCATCTAAGGTATGCCATGTTTGCTTGAAGGATGATGAATTAGTGGAACATCTGTTATTTGATTGCCCATGGACTCAAGCTGTGTGGTTCGAAAGTCTACTGAATATTAGAATTGAAAAAGGGTCTGTGGTGAATGTAGCACATTGGACAACTTAGTGTATGAAACCCATGCGCCAGAATGATGACCAGGAATTGATACTTAGCAAGAGTGTTTTTATTGGGTGGTATATTTGGAAAGCGAGAAACATTTTTTTATTCAATCAATTCCCTATTAATCCTATGGATACCATTGTGAAAATAACACAGGGGTGGAATGAGTACCAAGCACACTATCAAAAAGGCCACTCTACTCACACTGATACACCAGCTCCAGCGTTGGTGGAGGCCCGAGGCTGGCAACCTGCACCTTCTGGAGAGTGCAAAATTAACTGTGATGCAAGTTTTAACAAACGCAGAACCATAGTAACCGCTGCTACTATTATGAGAGATTCAGCATGTTGTGTTATTGATGGGTTAGTCTCCTCGTTTCCAACTTCATCTACCTTTGTCGCTGAAGCACATGCAGTGAGGATGGCGACTATGATGGCCCAAGCTTGCAATTTGAATTCTACCATTGTTGAAAGTGACTGTAAAGAAGTTATCCAACTGGTAGTGGGTGAAACAATGCCTCCGTGGGAAGGTTTGGCAATTTTGCTAGATATTCGCCACCTGGTCAGAGTGGGGAACTTGCTTCTAAAGTGGACTACCAGAAACAACAACCAAGTTGCTAATTGGGTTGCACAAACCTATGCTTGTAATCTTTTGCCTTTGGATTGGGTGGCTAACCCACCTGCAGCTCTTGCTGCTCTTATTAGTGCTGATGTACGAGCAAGGATCCTCTAAAGTGATTTTTTCCTAAAGTTTCCTAGAGTGCTACATTGTGTGGTTGAGATTTATTGGCAAGTCACATCAGAAAAATTGATGTGACTTGCCAGTAAATCTCAACCACACAATGTAACACTTTAGGAAACTTTAGAAAAATTTCACTCTAGAGGATCCTTGGTGGCTGATGTACCCCCTTCTCTTCGTTGATTCTATATATACACCTATCGTTCAAAAAAAAAAAAAAAAAAACAACATAAGTGGATAAAAAAAAAAAAAAACATTGAGTAGAGAGATTCGCAAGAACAAGTTATTCAATAATTTATAATTAAGAATTATTTTAAAAAAATAATAATTTATAATTAACTAAATTAACATGCATGAGGTTTCATTTTGTTGATTTCAACATATTATAATTGGTTATAATCAAAATTTAATGCAATAATGCTAGAGATACTAACAAGCATATTAAACAAGACACAAGTTTAAATTGTGAGAGGTTCATATAATTATATTTGTTAGTATTATATTATTGAATCAACATAATGGTCACGGTCTACTTGAATTTTTTTAAGATTTATTTATTTATTTATTGCCATGTCATTTTCTATTCCATCTATTTATTTTTCTATGTTTTGGGGGTTAACATTGTATTATTCATTAGGGTCTGTTTGGCCTCTACCAAGGCATGAATGGAAATTGCATGCAAATGGAAAATTGACAAACTCCAATATAGCCCACATTTGATATATTGGGGCAAACAAAGCAATTGGTGATTTTTGTTTCCCCCCAGAATGACTCTGAAAAGAACAACCAAAGTACTATGAGAAATTATTTAATATTTTTAAAATAATATTTTATTTTTTTTTATAAATTGACATTTAATATTTTATTTATTTTTTAAATTCTAACATAAAAATGCTAAATCTTATATTTTAGACCAATAATTACTTATTTAGAACACCATTTAAATTTGTTTCAAAAATATTAAATAATTTCTCACGACGACTTGTACTATAAAAATTGATATAGAAAGCTATTAAACACCTGCAAGCCATGTAATTTAATGAATTATAGAAACTAATAGAGATTAGGTTGTGCTGAAAAATAAATTATTATGATTTTTTTAATAGTCTTTTTCGGTTATTTATGCCTCGTCTGAGAATATATTTTTTTAGTAATTTTTAGGCTTTTAACTAAAATATTATGTAAAAAAAATTAGTATGTTTGTGATGATTTTTTGACTTTTTGACTTTTTACGAAAATATGTACAAAAAGTAGAGAGAAAAGAGAATCTTTGACTTTTTGGTATATGTTGTTAGTTTTTTGGCTTTTTTAGTAACTTTTTGACTTTTTAACTGGATTGTTTGGGATGATCTAAATAAATGTACTTTTTGACTTTTTATGAAATATAGGTTGAGTTTGGGTTGAGTTTGAAGTGATGTATTGAGAGGTGATGTGATTTAAATAAAATGATATGACTTAAATAGACTAATAATTTTTTAATTTTTTAACTTTTTTTAAACATGCGAAACTAATCCTAAAAAAATTACTTACTAAATGAGGCCTTAGTTGTAACATCAAGTTTGGAAGCAACTAAAAAAAGTAACTTTATAAAATAGAAACGTTGATTTTTTTTCCCCCTCAAACCTCAAATGACATGATTGTTCAGAATTATTAAATAATTATTTACAAATTTTATGAATATTAAAATAAGCAACACTATGGTGCACATATTTATAAGTACTTTATAACTAAATAAAAAATAATATAATTTTAATTTTTTGAATCATAACAATAAAAGAAAAAAATATCATAATTAAACATAAATGAGGTATAATTAAAAAAACTCATTAGTCGTAATTAAAATAATATTATAACTAAAAAAGAAATAATATAATTAGAGATATATATTATATACTTTTTAAAAAAAATGTATATTAAAATTTCCCTATTAAAATACTCATCAAACTTGGTGAGTGCTTGATAAGTTTTAAAAGGTGATATATATGAAATTTTTATTTCACAATTCTTATTGAGTTTCACATTATACTATAGGGACCCACAATATGATGTGAAATTTGAATTGGAATCCACCCCTTGCACTCCCTTTTTACAGGGTCTTTGGCCCCGTTTGTTTTCAGGGATGGAATGGAGGGGATTGATAGTGAGGAGATTAATAGTGAGGGTCGTTTGTTTTCAGAGATAGAATGGAGGGGATTGATAGTGAGGGGATTAATAATGAGGGGATTGTTAGTGAGGGGATTGATAGTGAGGGGATTAGTAGTGAGGGGATTGATAGTGAGGGGATTAGTAGTGAGGAATTGTTAAATTATTTTTATATAAAATAATAAAACAAATAAAAAAATATAAAAAATTAAAAATTATATTTTAAAAAAAAATTCCAATATATAATTTATATTTTAAAATTTCCAATATATAATTCGAATAATTTATATTTTAAAATTTATTCAGTATATCATACCTATAAAAAATCAAGTTGATTGGATATCAGAAAGCATGTGTTCGGAAAACTGTTTATTAAATTCTTTAAAAAAATAATTTTTAGTTCGATTTTTTCGAACACATGCTTTATGATATCCGATTAACTTGACTTTTTATAAGTATGATATATTGAATAAATCTTAAAATATGAATGGTTCAAATTATTAAAATTAGACCTAAAAGTAGGCTCGAAAGCCTTGTAAAGAGGGAGTGTAAAGAGAGGATCTGTGCTCATGAAATTTAACAAAAATCTCTCACCTCAGCAAAAGTATAATTTAAAGTGCGGTTTAGGATATAATTCTCTTATTCTTTGCCTAATTAGATTTTCCTAGATTACATACACAACCCTCAGGAAAAGCAATTCTTCTCTTCCTCTTTGGTGAAGGTTGAGGCTTACAAGAAACGTACTTCTTTATCTTTCTCTTTATTGAAGATTAAGGTTTATGTATTGGAGAAGATTATTGTAGACACCCTACTTTAAATAAAAATATTTTTTATTTATTTATTTATATTAGTTACAAATTATTATGATTTGATGAGTTTTTGTAGTATTAATTACTGAGGGACATACCACAAAAAAACGTTTTAGTTATGAATTATTACAAGGAATGGGTGGCTTTGTAGGGCCTACAACATCGAAATAGGGGTCTGTGCTCAAAGCACAACAGTGGCTGTGGTGTTTCGTTTGAAGTGTATTATGATCTTATTTTTATGATTTAAACCGTTAATATTATAGAATTTGTTGAGTACTTCATGCCTACCAAAAATCATATTAATCGGATATCAATAACTATATGATCGAATTGTATATTGTTTATGCTATTTCTAAAAAGAAAAACTTATCATTTATTTTTTGGATTATCGATCATATAGTTGTTGATATCCGATTAATATGATTTTTGGTAGGCATGAAGTACTTAACAAACCCTACAAAATAACGGTTTGGATCATAAAAATAAGATCATAATATACCTTAAATGGAGGCACTATAGTTACTGTTGTGCTTTGAGCACAGCAGTGACCCCTTTTCCCCTACAACATGTCTCATTTTTTATGATTTAAATCGTTCATTTTGTTCGATTATGCGTGCAGATCATTTATAAAAAAAATTTAAATTAATCTAATAATTGTAACTCATAATTTTATCAGATTTTTCAGTAAATATAATTTAAAAAATTGACCATTCATTTTTTCCTGACAAATAGCATCATAACATGTGAATATATTTGTCGAATTAATTTGTTTTTTAAAAATGATCTATATACATATTCGAACAAATAAATAATTTGGATCGTCAAAGTAGGATTGGTGGTTATGAGAGGGGCCTCTGTGAAAATCTCTGGAAAACAAATAGTGAATTGAAATTGAAATAGTTAATAAATAAAAAAAAAAAAAATTGAAATTGAAACATTTGAGAGAAACCAAGAAACAAGAACCAGAAGTAATTTCTTAGGACAAATTCAGAACTAGAAAGAGTGTGACACACTTTCACTTTTTGTCCTGGTTCCAAAAAATAAAAAAATTCACTTTTTGTCCACATACACCAAATAGGTGGTTATATATATTAGTTAATAATGTAAAAAATATAGTAAATACAAAAAGTTTAAAGTTGAAAATAGTTAAACACTCAACTCTCACAACAGCTATACTTTTGTTTCAGGTGTTAATAAGTACTTGAACTAAAGGACCCAATGTCCTCTCAAAAGGGAATGTAGTGTCCACTAACAGCTGTGGCATTGTAGCAATTATATATATATATATATATATATATTAGTTATTTATTTATTTATTTATTAGTTGTGTATGCATATCTAATGGGTATATTGTTAAAATTGCAAGACGCGAAATAATTTGGTGTAAATTTGGTCTACACTGTTATATGAGGCAAAATTTGATTTAAACAGCTACCTGAGTATTTTGAAAAAATTATAAAATATGACAAATTTGTACCAACTCAAATGTAGATTTTATATTGTTGGAAACCATGCGGTAAATATATATGGTTCATCAATGCATAGTCTAATCATGAGTACATGGTCTTGGAAATTATAAGGGATACATAGTCTCAGATATGTGATACACATGGTGTGGTCTAACTATAAAATACACATGATCTTGTTATGTATATGCCTATATAAGGACTCGTGCTCAACATTGTGAATACACAACAACACAAGCTAAGATATTCTCTCTATTCATTTATCTTAAGGTTACCATTTGAGAGCCTAAGAATTTGAAATGTAAATAAATATTGAGAAAATCTTGTAGCTTCTCAATTGACAGAGAGTTTTTTAGATGAGACTCGTAATTTAAGTATTCGATCCAAATCATTTCTGCAATAATATGATTATCTCTATTTTTTCTTTCATATATAATAAAATACATATAGGAAAAAAATTAGTCCACACTAGAATAAGTAGATAATTGCAGTGGAAACCAATGTCCGCAAGGTGTTTAGTTGGGGGTACTCCAATGTTAAAATCAGTAAATACAGTGTAATAATTGTCAATGATTGTGCACCTTGGATTGAAGGCTAAAAATCTTTTTTATACTCCCAAGTTGATTGTCAAGAGTTTTGTGCAATTACTTGTTCACATTGCTTTATCCCAAATAAAATTTTATCTCATGCTAGATGATTTTTCTGAAACAATGAGTATAATTTTACTCCTCATAGACTTAGGCTCTGTTTGTTATAACCTTAAAAAGTTAAAAGTTACTATTCTATTTAAGTCACATCATCTTATATAAATCGCATTATCTCTATACCACATCACTTCAAATCCAACCCATACACAACCATATTTCATAAAAAATAAAAAAATACACTTATTTAAAATATTCCAAACAACCACTTATTTTTGACTTGATCCACTCAATCCCATTAAATGAGCTTTACGGTTTAAACTATATGGTTGATTGGACATTTTGCTCAGAAACTTAGCCTCCGTTTAGAAAGTGAGTTGACTTTTTGAATTTTTTGATTTTTTTAGCCTAGGGCTAAAAAATTTGGTTTGAGATAGGCTTTTTGACTTTTTTGACTTTTTAACTTTTTGCTGAGATGTCCATATATAATATTACTAAACTGTCCCTGGTTTTAAACTTTGTCCTGACAATGCCGCTGAGCGTGACACATCACCACTCATTTTACCTTTTTTTTTTTTAATTTTTAATTTTTGTTATTTTTTAAATTTTACCATCAATGCGGCGGCTGTGCTATGGAATTGTTAACCCAAGTATATATTTTTGGTCATTTTAATATTTGTTTATTTTATTACATTAATTTGTTTTTGTTTTTGTTTTTTTTATACATGGTTTTTTCATGTGTTTTTTTATTTTGATTTTATTTTTTTTCATTTTTTGTAAAATGATAAAAAATGAGGTTTTATTTTATTGTCCTGTGTATTTTAATTTTATTTATTTTTTTGCAAATGGTTTTTTCATGTGTTTTTTATTTTAATTTTAATTTTAATTTTTTTTTTCATTTTTTGTAAAATGATAAAAAAGTGAGGTTTTATTTTATTGTCCTGTGTATTTTAAATTTTTTTTTTTTTGCAAATGGTTTTTTCATATTTTTATTTTAATTTTTTTTTCATTTTCTGTAAAATGATAAAAAGTAAGGTTTTATTTTACTGTTCTGTGTATTTTTTTTTTGCAAATGGTTTTTTCATGTGTTTTTATTGTCCTGTGTATTTTTATTTTTATTTTACTTTTACTTTTAATTTTAATTTTAATTTTTTTTTCAATTTCGCAACATAGAAACAGAAATTATACCAATTTCGAAAACAAAAAAAAAAAACAAAAAAAAACAAAACAAAAAAACTTGAACCTCAGCACATCAAAATTTGTGAAAGGGTTATCAGATGGTGAGGCGGTGAGACATGTGTATCAGAGTGGGAGGGGGCAGTTTGGTAATTTCGACCTGCTATGGGTTCAATATTTCCAAGTGAAGCTCATTTGGACGGTACACTACTACAAAAACAGATAAAGATCACACTTTTTTGGTGTGATGTATGATATTTAATCACACCTTTTAAATTTTATTAAAGTGTGATCTTTGGGAGTGTGATTAAAAATGGTCATTTTTAATCACACTTTTTAAGTGTAATTAAAAACATTTAGATCACACCTTTTAAGTGTGATTAAAAACATTTAGATCACACCTTTTAAGTGTGATCTTTGGAAGTGTGATTAAAAAGGGTCATTTTTAATCACACTTTTTAAGTGTGATTAATAACATTTAGATCACACCTTTTAAGTGTGATCTTTGAAAGTGTGATTAAAAATGGTCATTTTTAATCACACTTTTTAAGTGTGATTAATAACATTTAGATCACACCTTTTAAGTGTGATTAATAACTAATAAAATCTGTAATAAAAAAAAGGATTCGACATATTTGAAAAATAATCAATATTATTTTTCTATGCACATTTGAAGAATGTAATACACACTATTTACTATATTTTGAATCATAACCACATATTGAATAGAATAACGTCAATATATTTCATAAATGAAAATTAAATATTCAAAAGTATATACAAAGGAATTAAATAAAAAAAATTAACTGTGCTTACATATATTAAAAAATGAAAAAACTTAAAAAAACTAAGTTCTTTAATTCTTGGACCATATTTTGCATCTCTCCAAAAAATTTCTGACCTGAAAAATAAAAACACAAATTAATCCAAAAATCGTTGATGCATATGAATAAACTAAAAAGTTAATTCAGCAAACTAAAATAGGAACATTAATTATTTCTACTTGATCTTAATTCTTTTGGAAGTAACTTCCCTGTTAACAATTAGATGCCATAGCAGCTCAGTGTCAATGACATTGTAATTAGGTCACTAATGAGCACAGTATTTAAAAATGATAGATCTCAATACAGCTTGTGTACGATCTTTTTGTGAAGGTATATTATTATTACTGTTGGACCATAATTCTAGGTACCCATAAATAAATAAATAAATAAAAACTCAAGAATTTACTCCATATTTTTTTTTGGGGAGGGGAGGGGGGAGAGTACATACATTGCAGTTACTATCACCAGCAGCAGCACGTTTTGAAGAAGCAGAGGCTGTATTTATGAAAAGAATTCATCGGAGCTTCTAAATACACTCGCTTATTTTCTCTCTACACTCCCTATATGCATTGTATTTCTTGTATGTTACAAAGAAAAATTTGTGAATATAGATGTAGAGATAAACATGGTGGGTGTGTGGTGGGTTTAGAAACTCCCAATTGCATCATTAAAACGAGGATTATGTGTATATATATGTTGTTGACACTAATTAATATTCCTAACACCCTGTTCAAAAATAAAATGAAAATGAGAGCACACCTAATCAACAAAACTTGTTACCACAGTTGTGAAAAAGCAATAATTGAGAGAAAAATTTCAACTTCCACACCAATCAATTTTTTCTAAACACAAATAAACAAATAAATACGCAATTTAGTGGACAGCCCAGAAAAATCTAAGATTAAAAAATATTGATGCACAAGTTGTCAATAAAGGACCACCCATATTATAAACACCCAAATTCAAAGATTTAGGTTGGTAGGTAGGCCAAATATAAAGCATGAACAATATTTTTCATGCTGTAAGAGAGAACATTCTGATGTATCTTTTAAAGCAAAAGATTAAATTTATGTCCTAACACTGCAATCTTTTAACTGAAAGATTCAAAATAGCACAAAGCAAAAAAATACAGGGAAAAAAAAAATTACAAAACAACAACAACGAGGAGCTTTGAAGCCAAGCAGAACAAATTAATGGTACTTACTAGTTATCATCCCAGCCCACCACCAAGGTTCCAACAAATATGAGTACCCCCCTGACCCAGAACAAAATGACGACACGATGGTTACAATAACATAAAAGATTTATATACACATCTCCACGCATATACGTTCATGTAAGTACTTCTATGTCTTTTGATGGGCATATGTATATATATATACACTATCTATACTATATTATTATATAAAGTGTATAAGTCAGTTGATGTGAACACTTTCTCTGTCACACCTATTTGATTTTTCAAAAATGCCTACAACAATTGGTAAGTTTAAAAATTGTCATGTGAAACTGATTCAGAAATTTAAAACTCTATTCATCATCTTCGTTCATAAACTATGTATCTTTGCACAAGCATTGTGTGTACACTCAAAGGTTCTACAAAGACCAAAATAATAAATAGAGCACCAAGTCTGGACTTCTAACCCTGTATGTCATCCATAATCACCAAGAAGAAGAAAGCACGGTGCAAATTCATATTGCTTACCTTTCACATGTCTTGGTCCATTATGCTTCTTGTGGGGTAGCAGCTTCTAACATTGTAATGCCAGTGATGATAGTCAAGAGCATGAAGGACACCCCGCACGCAGCCCGGCTGATTATTCGCAATTTGCTCATCAGCATCTTCTGTCCACAAGTGTTTTCCCATTTACAACACTACAAGCAAAATCCTTAAAAACCCACTTGCTAAAGGAATTCAGTGACTATCTTCTTCAATCTAATAGACATAATTAAGAAAATACCATGTAAATAAATATGTTGATTGCCTAGCATATGAAATTCAGAAAATAAATTCCAAATTACTAGCAGCTCAAATCACATAAAGCTTGTCAAAAATCTTAGACAGAACAAAAATCAAACACCATGTGAGCAAGGCTTTGACACAACCTTTTCAGGTACCTTGTACAAAATCCAAGCAGCAGCATCACTTACTACAAAATACCCATGTCTAAAAATGGCAATTTTTTATTTCATTTTTCAATTATTTTTTCGTTGTTGGAAATTGACTGTAAATTTATACAATTACAAAAAATTCTGACAGTGTGCTTAGCCAACCCAAACGAAAAATTCTTCATCAGTTCTTCAATATCATTCATGATACGAGCAAAACAAGAAATCACAAAGATCACGAGAATTGAGTGAAAAGGAAAAATGTTGGGAACTTCTTTCTTAAGTACAGCGTTGGAATAGGACTTTTGAAAGAATAGAAAAGTTGTTATTCAATTTTTCAAACCAACACTTTATTTAAACTCTGTTTTATTCCATGAAAAAGCCAACTTCAGTTCAGCAAATGAGTGACAACTGAACCATGTTAATGGCAGGGCAAGTTTCTATATCATAGATTCATATTGAAATAATTGACCTACCGAGATAAGATAAACGGCACCACAAGCAAGAAGCATGTAGCTTGCTATGTTTTGAAGAAGAATGAGCTCCTTCCGTTCCCCAGAGTCCTCAGGGTAAGTTCTTGTCATCACTGCAACACTGAAAGTAACAATAGTGACCTATGATTCACAAACAGAACTAAAATTTCACTAAAATGTCCGATTGTTTCACTGAAAGTTTCCATCAATGATTAAATAGTTTCGTGATAATTCAGTTCTTTTTTCTTTTTCCTTTTCTTGGTAGTGATAATTCAGCTCACATATAGCTTCTTAGAGCATCTCCAGCAAAGCTAGTTAAAATACCTATTTAAAACTTCACTTTACTATTTTAGCTAGTCATTTTTTTAATATACACTCCAACAAGGCTATCTACTTTAGCTATCTTCTATTAAAATACTTTCACTACTTTAGTGGTGTAGAGATGAACATGGCGGGAGTGTGGTGGGTTTAGAAACTCCCAATTGCATCATTAAAACGAGGATTATGTGTATATATATATATGTTGTTTTACAGCATTATCCAAATAAAATTGTTTCTTTTGAAGTTGCAACATTTTTTCCATTTTGTTTTCCATAGCATTTAAAACAAGTACTCTGTTTTATGTAAAAAATCATTTACAGCATTGTATGAGAATATCACCAATTATATTTATTTTCGAAAATGGATCCATTCTGTTTTGCAATCATCCAAGTCTGATTGGAGCTTTCTTTGTAATGACACTATACTAATGATACATTTGGTTCTCTAGATGCCATGGAAATAGAAAAATCCATGGTATTTAATAATGCAATAAGAAGTTGAAATATAAAGCTGACCTGTGTGACCCACTGTTCTCTCTGAGTCATATATCTCAAAGTCATTTCCTCCCTGCTCAAACAAACACCCAAGCCCTTCATTTAGTCTTAAAAGAGTACTAAAAAAAAAGTTAATGAAAAATGGGCAAAATTTACTTTACCCCATATGGTTTACTCCATGTGTTGTTTACGCTCAGATGTTTCAAATAAGCATATAATTTACTTCATGTGTTCTCTCATTGTCTAGATGATTTGCTGATGATTTGTACAACCTGTGGCCCTAGATATGGCATAGTGGGTAGAGAAAACTCTTGAGAAGTTGGGATGAAGATAGGTTTGATTTATTGTTATAATTTTTATTTTTGTTGTCATATATAATCATGAATTTGCTAATAATAATGTGAAATTGAAGCTTTGGACTTGAAATGCAATATACCTCAACTATGTCTTGTAAGATTTGAACGATTATCAAATTTGAGAAAATTATGCTTTTGATTTCAAAGCTATCTATTGCATACTGATAAGCCATGTTTCATTTCAAATGAATTATGCTATCCATTGATTATCTATTTAAGCATCCTATGCTTTCGACTACATTGTATCCATGGTAAAATGCTAGCTCTCGTGTTCATATTATTCACTAAGTTGGATAGCTCATCACATTATTTCCACCACGTTTATGGAGATGAAGCTTAAATTGAGGATCTAGTCTTTGTATATGAAGATGGTGATTGGAGTTTGTGCATGCTATGAAATGAAGAAACCTTAAGTTTTGTATATTGAGACCTTATGTACTAATTTGTGAAAATATGAGATGTGTGTACTATGTGGCCTTGTGTTTGGCCAAGGATGATGATGACATGTAATATCAAGTATCTGCATCATGGAATGCGCATTTGGGACTTAGGAACTTGCCCTAAGGAATAGAAATGAATGAAACGTATTACCAAATGTACATGTGTACTTTATGCTTCTATCATATTTTATTGTAATTGTTCAAAATAAAACAGGTGCACTACCCTTCAGTTTGGTTAGGCCTTTGGTAGCTATGCTACTGGCTGGTTATGCATTCTGATTTTGTGTATGATGTGGGCCAAGATTATGACACTAATTTCTCAAAATAACAGTGATTTTCATTCAACAATTACCAGTTTCTTCTAATACTAAATCAACTATGTGATTTTCATTCAATAATCACTCCGTTTGCATTCCTTGTCTAGCATTAAAACCAATGAATCCTCATTTTTTATATATTCAACCTGAATAACTATAGTTTTCCGCTCTCGCAACTTATCAAGTTCATAAATACTCTTATCCCGTTCTTAGTAATTAACTTACTATAAATGGGAAAATGAACAAAATTTCATATATTCAGCAATTATTACAAATCAAAAGGATTCTAGTCAGATTTGGGAAACGAAAATGCAGAAACAGATTAGTACCTGGGAACTTTGTACTTCAGTTTTAAACTTGGAGAGGTTTGACTCATGAAGCATGTCAGTCTACAACAACAAAAGCACAAACATTATAGCTATATATATTCTCATACCAACCCTTGATCAGGCCAAAAGTAATGCAGACCTAGTATTCAAACCCTTACTTTCTGCATTTCTGCTTTTGAAACAAAGAGTGAGCCACATTTTCCAAGCTATCATTTAAAACTTCAGTAATAGCAGCAGTTATTGCCTCTGCCTGCTTTGAAGGCACACCTTGTGCTTCTAACCTCCTCACCTGCCATAGCAACAACAACCCTAAGCAAAATGTCATTCCAATCCAACAACTAAATCATATCTAAATCACTTCTTAACAACTACATTATGTTATCTAATTAAAAATCAAAAATCCAAAGCCATATTTTAATCCAAAAAATACAAAAAATTAGAAATAATGTTTCGAATTAGAGAAGAAAAAGAGGAAATTACTAGAGCTAGCGTGTCTACGAGGAAAACACGCTTTCCATTAGGTTGGACAAGTTGAGAGATCTGCCTAAAGTCAAATCGATTAAAACTCGAATTCGAAGACGAAGAACTGCCAAAAATCATCGAAGAGCCATCGAATTGCTTCTCTGAAGAAGAAAACCTTCGAAATTTAGTGAATGAGATTCCAAAACTTGGACCTAATTGAACCAGGCGCTTACACGCAGCCATTAACTTCAGAGACGAAAACTTTTGAATCAACATATGAAATCTTTGAAATGATCGAAGAAGTAAATCACTGGATTGATTGGTACAAAAAGAGGAACAACAAGTTGTTCATTGTGGTGTGGCTTGGGTAGAAATTTGAAGAATTGGTTTACGAATGATCGATGAACAGTGAGAGATGGAATAGAAATTTGTTTCCCTCTAAAATCAAATAGGACAGAGGTCTGTGGAAATTGCGGGACTAGATGGCAGAAGATCGTTATGCGAACAAAGAGAGAGAGGAGAGGGCGATGAGAGGCAGCGAAAAATGTGGGTTCAATGGGTTGGTTAATGGCTATATGACTTATGCGGAAAGAAATGAATACCCTCCATTTCATTCATTGATATAGAGGGGGGAGGGGGGAATCCGAACATACCTAGATCAAAGCAAAGAGAAGAGAATAAGAACCTTCCCTTTCGAATCGTTGATCGCTGCCGGCGCCGAACCAGTCTTGCTGCCGAAGAGATAGCACCGTTCTAGGTCGAAGTCTCACCGCTGCCCAATTAGTCCCCCTTTCTAACCCTTTATCTTCTCCCTCTCTTAGAGCATCTCCAGCAAGGCTAGTTAAATTAGCTATTCAAAATTTCACTTTACTATTTTAGCTAGTCATTTTTTTAATATAAATTCCAACAAGGCTATCTACTTTAGCTATCTTCTATTAAAATATTCTTATACTTTAACTATCTTCTTTCCAATCTAAAAAAAAAAAAACTAACTTCTTTCAAATTATTATTTTTTTCATTCTTCTAAATATAATTATATTTTTGTGAAAGTTACATTTTTCTACTATCGTATTTTTCAAATGGTCATATTTTTTCAACGGTCATATTTTTACAATGGTCATATTTTTTCAAAATTTTACAACGTTCATATACAACATCGGATAATATAGTTGTCCTCTCGCTCAGATTAAGCAATTTATCAGTGTAGACGCAAAACAAACAGATAAATAGAATTATGAACCCTCAGTAGACTAAAATCAGAACCATAGGACAAGTGCTCAGGGCATGGCAAAATAGCAAAAGCACAAAAGATCCAAATGAAAATAAGACAGAATTAGCTCACCATTTGCACTTTGTCACCATGTATTGCTGTGGCAGGAAAACCATTCATGGACAACCAGCGCTCTAAAGCATCAGCCCCTCTCTTTGTCTCTACAAAAACCAGTGTCAAGGCACACTGCATTACAAATAACAGAGTTGCATTAGTCAGATAGATTAACAAGATTAATCGTCAATTGTCTAACAATGGTGAAACTACTGCCACTATACAATTTACCTTTCCATGGGCTCCATTATCACATTGGGTATGAAGAAGATCCATCAAATAATTTCTTTTGTCCATGTCCTGGACAAATTCAACTTTTTGAACAATTAGATCAGTGCTGGAACCAACCCTTCCAACAGCAAGAAATATGTAGTTTGACATAAAGTCCGAAGCAAGCCTCTGCAAGAGATAAATTAGTGGTTAGGATCCATCCACATGATAACTTATACTAAAGAAAAGCATAAATACCAACCATTCAACAAATTAACTTATACTAATAAAACCAAAATGCAATTTGATTTCACTCAAGACTTCTTAATTAAAACTTGTGATCTAGTTCTACTTGCGGTTGGTATGTACTAGAAATAATGTCCTCATATATATAAGTAAATATGAAAAACTTAGATTGAATTATGCTTCATCTGGAGCTAAAATTAACTTCATATTGGTTGCATAATCCAACATCATGCATAAAGGCAACCGAAACAGACTTCCATAGAGTTATGTTATTTATCAAGGAGTTGAGTAAACCAACTTGTATCTCAGTTGGAAATGTGGCACTGAAAAGCATCGTCTGTCTTGCACCCGGTGGAGGCATCTCCATTTGCTCAACAAACCTTCGAATCTGGGGCTCAAAGCCCATATCCAACATTCGATCAGCCTCATCCAAAGCCAAATACTTGATCATCCGAAGAGAAACTCTTGCCCTCTCTATCATATCTACTAAGCGGCCCGGTGTGGCAACTAATATGTCCACACCCCTTTCCAGATTACGGAGCTGCATAAGCACAGTTAAAAACATATCAGCATTGACACACTTTAAAAGCTATGCAGATCCAAAAATCAAAGTACTTGATTATCCAAAGATATGAGCAGAACACTGAATGCATACATAAACAAAGAAAATGATTAAACAGTACAAATTAAATCACTGCTCTAAAACATTATCTACAGTAACAGTTTAATAATTTATCAATTAATTGAAAAATTAACATTCGTGGAAGCCAAGTGTACTCTGCACACCTTTTTTTTTTTAAAAAAAAAGAGAGAGACAGAGAAGAAGAAAAAGACAAATAATAAAAAATTGAAGCCGCAATATTAAACAAAACATGTAGAAAATTTACTAAATATTGAATCTAGAAAAAAGAGGTTTGCCCATTTACCCACAAAAACAGAAACAGAAAAAGTTAAGTGCATGGAATGTGTTGGACACAAGTAAAAAAATCAAAGGAACTTTGAACTTGAAGAGTACATCTAATAACTACTGAAATTATTTATTTTTTTTTGGTCTTCTGAGGAATGAGAACCATGAGAGATAATTGATATTTCACATTTCACAGCCCTTAATCTGGTCTTCTACATATTAGAATTCTTGCAACACTCCAACTTCAATTCTCCATTCATGGAACCCAAATAATTACAATCTATATTCTAACAGAAATTACAACAAACATATGGTGTGCAATACAAATACATAGACAAATAGACAGAAATGACAAAATTTATTACCTCCCTTGAGCAAAAAGTTTGAGAATTAGTTCTATAAAAATAAGCTCATTAAACAGGGAGAGGTAAAAAAAAGTGAAACAGATTATTTCCAAATACGAAAAATATATCACTATCAAACACTCCCAATACCCAAAATGGACCAAAACAGAAGAGTCTAACTCCAAAATTATACAAGCAGACAAAATTAATAACAAACATAACAAATTCTTATAGTATGTGACAAAAGTTAATGACAAACCTCGTTAAATCTCACAATATTGGGATGTTTCAATGATCTGTGATTCATGATCTCCCTCTGTACATGCTCATCAATCTGCAGCAAAAAAAGAACCTCAGAATAAACCCAAAAAGAAAAAAAGAAAAAAGATCCAGATGGAAAAAATGATAACCCAGATGGAACAAAAGCATGAAATTAAGAAGAAGAAAAAAAAAACCTTTTCGCCTCTCTCGATTAATTTGACAACAAAGAGCTCTCTGCCATTGTCGACGATCGAAAGAGACATTGAAGCGTTGTAAAATTTTACCGCCAAAAACCGAATTGAGGAGGCAAAAATAAATAAAAAATTGAAAGGCTCATGAACCTCGCTTAGCGATCCTTGAGCGAGTCTGGTGGAGCAATGTTTTACCCTTCCAAGGTCGCTTCTATGGCTAAAAGGAAAGAATAGCCAAGCTGCTGGAGATGCTCTTATTTGCTGAATAGCAGCAAAACCCCTTCTTTTTTTTTTTTTTTTTAATATTTTTGGTGATCGGCGCTACAACATTTTATTTTGGCGCCTATTTCTTTTTTGGATTATATACATACGTGTGCGTGGCTGTTTCAATTAAATTTATAAAAAGTTATTTTTAATCATTCGAAAAATAAAAATTATATAAAAGTGATAATTATTTTTTATTTTTTATTTTTTATTTCTTAACTAAATTAATTTTTAATTTTTAATTTTTTTCTAAAAATCAAATCATACATAATCTAAGAATCTTTTAATAAATCATTTCTTATGTTGGTAACTTATTTAATTATTTGTTATTTTTACCATCATTTTCAGTTTTCAATTTTCAATTTATATTTACAAAAATTTTAAAAACTGTCATAAAAACTTGTTCGATACTTTTTTTGATTTATAAATGATTGTCTCGGTTTGTAAATTTAAAAAAAAGCGTAAGTTAAAAAAATGAGTTTATGTTGGTTTTTAAACAGAAATTTAAAAATTTTACTAATAATTTTTTTTTCAATTAATTTTTTTTAGTTAATTTTTTTTCAATGAATTTTTTTTCTAACTAATACTAACCAAGGGATCAATTGGTATGCTACTTTAAACCTTAGGGAGGGGATTGTAATTTCTAAAATGTGAGGGGTGTCAATGTAATTTACCCACTGAGGGAAAAATTAGTATTTGAAAAAATTAAATTGCTAAAGAGGAAAATCTGTAATGAAACTTTAAACCTTAAGGGGGAAATGTAATTTCCAAAAGGTGAGAGGGGAACTGTAATAAATATAAACCTCAGGGGGTGTTAGTGTAATTTACCCAAAAAAATTTAATTGGAAAAAAATTAATTGAAAAAAAAATTTACTAGTAAAATTTTAAAATTTCTATTTAAAAACCAACGTAAACTTATTTTTTAAATTTACATTTTTTCCTCAAATTTACAAACTGAGACAACCATTTATAAACTAAAAAAAAATTATCAAACAAGTTTTTATGACAGTTTTTAAAATTTTTGTAAATATAAATTGAAAACTGAAAATGAAATGGTTAGGGTCTGTTTGGTAACGTTTACGTTTTCAGTTTATATTTACAAAAATTTTATAAAATGGTTTTTGTTTATTTTTAGAAAAACATAAACTACAAACGCGTTTGGTAATTGACAAAATGTTTAAAAAAAAATTAAAAATATAAAAAATAGTGGCAAATGGCAAGTGGTGGCAAGTGGCGGCAGAAGATGGTGGTGGAAAGTGGTGACGATGGGTGGTGGGTAACGGGTGGTGGTGGGTGGTGGCGAGTGGGTGGTGGTAGTGGTGGGTGGGTAGGTGGGTGATAGCGAGTGGGTGGTGGTGGCGGGTGGTGGGCGATGATGGCAGGTGGGTGGCGGATGGCGAGTGGTGGTAAGTGGTGGTGGTGCGTGGGTGGGCGACGATGGTGATGGTAGTGCGTGGGTGGATGACGGTGGCGGGTGGTGGGTAGTGGTGACAGGTGTATGGCGGGTGGGTGGTGGTGGCAGGTAGGTGGCGGATGGTGATGGTGGGTGGGTGGATGGTAGCGAGTGTGTGGTGGTGATGGTCGTAACGGGTGGTGGATGGTGGTGACGGGTGGGGGGTGGTTGTGGCAGGTGGGTGGCGGATGGCGGGTGGTGGCGGGTGGTGGCGGTTGTGGGTGGGTGAAGGTAGTAGGTGGTAGCGAGTGGGTGGTGGTGGTGGTGGTAGTGGCGGTGGGTGGTAGTGGCGGGTGGGTAGTAGGTGGTTGGTAGGTGGTGGTGGTGGATGGCTGGTGGTGGTGGTGGTGAGTGGTGGATGGTAGTGGTAGATGGGTGCTGAGTGGTGGTAGCGGGTAGGTGGCGGGCGATGGATGGTAGTGGTGGGTAGATGGCAAGTGGGTAGTGGTGGCGAGTGGGTGGCAGGTGAGTGGTGGGTGATGGTGGCTGGCAGGTGAGTGTTGGTGGCGAGTGGTGGGTGGTGGTGGCAGGTGGGTGGTAAGTGGTGGTGGTGGCAGGTGGTGATAGGGGATGGGTGGTGGGTGGTGGTGGCAGAAGATGGTGGTGGAAAATGGTAGCAGGTGGTGGCTAGTGGTGGGTGGTAAAAAAAAAAAAAAAACTCAAAACGGAAACACATTTTTTGAGTTTATTTTTTTTGCTAAATTTATAAACTGAGACCACTGATTTATAAATAAAAAATTTACCAAACAAGTTTTTATTTGAATTTTTTGAATTTTTATAAATATAAACAGAAAATTGAAAACGTAAGTGTTACCAAATGGCACCTTAGCAAACAGGCTTTAGATGGTAAAAATGTTGTAAAATTAACAAATAATTAAATAAGTTACCAACGTAAGAAATGACTTATCAAAAGATTTTTAGGCCATATATGGTTTGATTTTTAGAAAAAAAAATTGAAAAATTAAAAATTAATTTGGTTAAGAAATAAAAACTAAAAAATAATTATCATTTAAGGGTAAAAAATAATTATAATTTTAACTTTTGGGTAGGTTATATACATACGTATGGTTGTTTCAATTTAATTTGTAAAAAATTAATTCTAACCACTCGAAAGATAAAAATTATATAAAAATGATAATTATTTTTATTTTTTATTTCTTAACCAAATTAATTTTTAATTTTTAATTTTTTTTTCTAAAAATGAAACCATACATAGCCTAAAAATCTTTTGATAAGTCATTTCTTATGTTGGTAACTTATTTAATTATTTGTTAATTTTACTACATTTTTACCATCTGAAGCCTGTTTGGTAACCATTTCGTTTTCAGTTTTCAATTTATATTTACAAAAATTTAAAAAATTGTCATAAAAATTTATTTGATAATTTTTTTGATTTATAAATAGTTGTCTCAGTTTGTAAATTTGAGGAAAAAACGTAAATTCAAAAAATAAGTTTATGTTGGTTTTTAAACAGAAATTTAAAAATTTTACTAACAAATTTTTTTTCAATTAATTTTTTTTCAAATAATTTTTTTTCAATGAATTTTTTTTCCAACTAATACTAACCGAGGGGGCAATTTGTAATGCTACTTTAAACCTTAGGGAGGGGATTGTAATTTCTAAAATGTAAGGGGTGTCAATGTAATTTACCCAGTAAGGGCAAAATTAGTATTTAAAAAAAATTAAGGCCTTGTTTGGTTTGTGTTTCTCAAAAATTTTTGAAAAAATTCTCTACAAATAGTTTTTAAAAGTAATCAAATCAAACTAATTTTTCCAAAAAAATTTCCCAAAACTTGTTTGGTTTACAAGTTTTCCAAACAAATCTCTCTCTCATACACATCAAATCAATCACTTTTTCAAAACTCTCTCTCAAAATAATTTTCCAAAACATCTTTTGAAAAAACCAAACCAAACAACTTTTCGTACTTTTTATCTCTAAAACTCATCTCCCAAACTTATACCAAATATACCCTTAATTGCTAAGGGGGGAATCTGTAATGAAACTTTAAACCTCAGGGAGGGAGATGTAATTTCTAAAACGTGAAGGGGAACTATAATAAACATAAACTTTAGGGGGGTGTCAGTGTAATTTACCCTATATATATATATATATATAATCGCACTTAATTAAAAAGTGACATAAAAAATAAATATTATCACACTCAATCAGATTAAGTGTGATTAAAAATTTGGGAATTGTATATTTTATATAAAAATCAATTTGAAATATTTTATACAATCACACCTATTTAGGAAGTGTGATTAAATATATATATATATATATATATATATAATCACACTTATTTAAAAAGTGTGATTAAAAAGTAGTAATGTATATATAATCACATTTTAATTACCTTAAAAAATATATAAATAATCACACTTATTTCAAAAGTGTGATTAAAAAGTAATAGTGTATCTTTAATTAGAATTAAAAAATATATATATATAATCACACTTATTTAAAAAATGTGATTAAAAAGTAGTAGTGCATATATAATCACACTTTAATTAGAAAGTGTGATTAAAAAATATATAAATAATCACACTTTAATTAGAATGTGTGATTAAAAAATATATTTATAATTACACTTATTTAAAAAGTGTGATTAAAAAGTAGTAGTGTATATATAATTACACTTGAATTAGAAAGTGTGATTAAAAAATATGTAAATAATCACACTTTAATTAGAATGTGTGATTAAAAAATATATATATAATCACACTTGTTTAAAAAGTGTGATTAAAAAGTAGTAGTGTATATATAATCACACTTTAATTAGAAGGTGTGATTAAAAAATATATAAATAATCACACTTTAATTAGAATGTGTGATTAAAAAAAATATATATAATCACATTTGTTTAAAAAGTGTGATTAAAAAGTAGTAGTGTATATATAATCACACTTTAATTAGAAGGTGTGATTAAAAAAATATATATAATCACACTTAATTGAAAAGTGACATAAAAAATAAATATTATCACACTCAATCAAATTAAGTGTGATTAAAATATCAATATAATTTTTTTTATCACACTTCCAATAAAAGTGAGATCTTTTTTTTTGTCAAAGTGTGATCTTTAACTATTTTTGTAGTAGTGGTAGTGGCTAAATTAGCCTTTTTTGGACGATAGTGGCTAATTTAGCCCAAAACCGTCTTCCCAAATGGCACCAATCATTGTTCTAATTTTTCAACTGAGTAGCTTGCTTGTACAAAATTACATTCCATAAGACTAAAGTGAGTAGCAATACCAAAAAAAAATTGAGATACCAGCTAGCTTCACCCCATTATAATTAAAAAGAGGTTGGATAAGAATTTAATGGAAAGAAAAAATAAATAAAAGTAGGAAAAAGTAATCCGAGCCAACCTTAAAAAAAAACTTGTCTTACTTGTGCCTTTTTCTGGTAATTAGATAAGAAAGCAATTGGTTGACAATTTTTTAATTCGACATGCATGCAAATTTATAAAACTTTGAAACCAAACACATTGCGTTTAAATAATTGTTGTCCAAGGTTAGGCAAATACGGCCAAACCAACCTCTGGGTTTATTTATTTATTTTTTTCCTTCTCTCTTTGATGGAGTGGATGCACTAAATAAAATTTTCAATTCATAAATAGAAGAAAAATATTAATGATTGCTCAAGTGGTAGTGACTAGTCTCAATATTTGTCAAAAATGTGCTTAAAAATATGTAAAAAAATGCCTAATATATATATATATATATATATATATATATATTCTTGAAATTAAATGAAAAAGTGGCTTGAGAGTACAGTACCCACATTTTGCTATTTTTTTCATTTTAATAACCCACTATGACACTTTAGTAACATAAATAAAATAAAATAAAAACATGCAAATACATTAATTTTTACAATTAAGCTCAACAAAACGATTTAAATAAATGCCTTATTTGAACATACGAATTTAAATATTTTTTCTAAAACTGTCAATCATATTAAATTTTTTAAACAATTTAAAATTTTGCCCACCAAGAAAATAATTCACACAAAGAACTTGTGTACCTCCATAATAAATTTCTAGTTATACCTAATGTTTACTTCAAAATTTATTGTTGTTTAGAAAAATTTCAAGATTAGATTTTTGTTCACTTGCTCTTTGACCTTGTATTGACCATTGTTTGAGTGATGGCCAATCATGAAATGCCACATGACACTTTAAGCATTCCCAATAAGATCTTGCAAGGATGTGACATCTCAGACCTGGGCCTTAGGCTGAATTTTCTTCCTCCAACTGCCCTAATGATTTCAATTTGAGTCCTTCCATGGCTCCCACACAAAAATACTTCCAAAGCTCAAAGGGGGGCAAAGGCATGTGACATGCCCTAGAAGAAGGTGAGAGGGGTTTGATGAGGGAGGGCACAGCCAAACATAGGTTCATGGGGAGGACTGACCAATGCATGTTGCTTTGCTCTTCTGCCTCCCTCCAAGACATTCTTCACCCACCACCTTTTCCACCACCTCACTTGTGATGTGGGTTGGTCCCACTGCAAGGGCATGTTTGGCAAAATGGTTTTGTGGGTAACGGGCGATGCACCCTATTAAGGGTTTTTTGTTTTCTGGGTCATGGTGTCCCTGAAAAATTGGTTGGGACTCCCTTTGCTGCCCAAATAAAATTGATCCCTCTTCTTGTAGGGCTCGGCTTATAGTTCCCTTATGTGGACCTCTATGGAGTTGTCAAAACTGTATTGGTTTGTATCCACGACCCAATTGTGTTTGTATCATTGTCATTATTTATTAGTTTCTATAATCAAATGATGTGGCCCTTTACTTCTCACTTCTCTTCAACACAAATAGTGACTAAATACAAATAGAGACTTTAAAATCTAGAAACTCTTTTAGATAATTTTGAGTAGAAGTCAATTTAAAAAGTTGTTTGTTGAGAGAAGGTTGTTCTCATACTTATATACTGTACATTAATTTTATACCATGTGATATTTCATTTCACAATTTCAGCCAATGGTGTAATGAACTAACAAAAATGCCTTAGACCCCCAGCTGGGGGTGCTGGGAGTCCGCTCCTATTGGCCCAAAAAAAATTGTTTTTTTTTTTTTTAATTTTCGGCCAACCCCAGTGCGCCACGTCACTGGGGGTTGACTCCCATTGGGGGTCTGAAGCACAACCCAATGAACTAATGTGGTTATGCACTGATAGTAGTTTCTCATTTATCAGGAGCACCATATAAGCATTGTCTCATGGTATCTTGGAGATTAACTAATAATTTTTTATGAGTTATTATTAGGGACAAATTGAGAGAGGATTGCTTTTAATTTTAATTTTTTAATTATTAACCTTCAACTTATAAGAAAATTGAATACCTAAATTTTTAAGAAGGAAAAATTAGTGAAACATTTCTCCAACTTTGTTTAGTAGGAGAGATTTAAGATATTTATTTTATCAGTTGAGGTTTCTCAGTGAAATTTCTTTTAAGATATTTCTTTTATCATATCAGAGAAATTTTGAAATTTCTCTGTGAAATTAGAGAAATTTCTAAATCAAACCTAAAAACAAACAGTTGATCAAATTGTGCTTGCACAAGTTTTTGGCATTGTTGATGATAACGACTATAATGAGCTGTGAATGTGAAATAATTAATCAAATAGTTGTAAAAATTTGTATATAATAGATTTTATAATTGTTTAACATTAGAACATTCAACATCATAGTTTTGCTTCTGCTACTTTTTTTTTTTTTTTTTTTTGTATAATTTTTATTCAAATTGTTTTTATTTTATTGCTAGGTGAGTATAACATAGAAAGAACCTGCAACTAATATGACTTTGAAGTGCGAATAAATCACCATACCAATTTTTACTCAAGTAAATTTACATTTTATAATGTTATAAGTAGCCATTTTAATTCACCCCCGCTATTATGAACAAAGACTTTTAGAAAGAAAAAGAAAATTTGAAAAGGACAACGAAAATTTTATTTATTTCGATTGAACTTATCTCAAGTTTAGATGGATTAGAAGTGATGTTTGAGTCCAGAGCGTTTACTACATGTCCTATTTTGATAATTTGAATGATTTATTTTATAAAGTATTATATGTATATATATCATAAATTTTTTTATATTGATCCGATAACCGTAATATGGTCATACACTCCCGTGGCAGCTGCGGTACCCAAAAAAGAAAAAAATCCAAGTTGCGTATCAAAACACCAAAAGAATGGTCCAAAATAATAGTTTGCTTTCCATAGGATCATCATTTAATATTGAAGTTTTCTTCTAAATTACCTTTGGAATACTTTTTTCCCTGGGGATAAGATCGAATGAGACACCAAAGTGGAATCTAATTCAAAAGAAAATTGTAACACGCAAAATTATTTCGAAATCTTTTGGTTATTTTTTTTTCCAGTAATATTATAAATTTAGCCTTATTTATTTAGAAATTAATCAGAATTATTATTTTATAATTCAAATTTATTTTATACATAGACTCAATACCATACAGGTTTAATTTCCACCACAATCACTTATCCAAAAAAAAAAAAAAATCTAAGTTAATAAATCTAATTTCCATACTCAATTGTTTTTTTAAAGGAATATTTTGCCTACTTCACATGTATCCATCAAGTACATGTGTGTCTGCCCTTCCTTTTCCATGGAAAAATTATTCCATATTCCATGTTATAATGTCATAAATTAATTTTAGTTATTTATTGGTGTGTGACATATGTAGGCCTCACACTAATAAATAACTAGAATTGATTTGTGCCATAGTCAAGTCAATGCCTTTGAGACATTGAATAATTGCTTTTTCCCTTGGTATTCATACATGGAAGCAGATAATTCAGAAAAAGTTTTTATAGACTTGAAGGTGCAAGAGTTCTAAAGTGTAACGTGATTAACACTGAGGAGATTAACCGTTCATGATATTAGCGTAGAATTGATTATCTAATTGAGTATATAATCTCAATTATATGTTTGTTTTGTATTAATTGTTGTAGGATTAAAAAATTAGCCAATTTTGCTGAGTAGAATATCCATTGAAATTTAATTTAATTAATAAAAGTTGTAATAAAATATTGGAATGGGAGTCTTATAGATTAAAAATCTCAATTGTATACTATAATCCGCTCAAACAAACACTTCCAAATATTACAATACAATAACAATATCCAAAAGAGTTGTGCCATATTATGTCACAAAAGATGTTGATTGTTTATTCAGCAGATGAGGGTTGTATTTCAATTTTGAGGGCTCAAATACTTAAATTTAGCAACCACTCAAAACCAAAATGATTATTAGTTTTATTGACTAATGATATTTCTCCTAACATACAATAATTCATGCTTACAAAGAAAACATGAGAGGAACCCATAACAAACACACCTTAAAGCTGAAGACAAGCAAAAGGGTTACATTCTTTTCACATATTTTGTTGTCCTATTTTTAGAAAGGGATATACTTGGGTCAGCCATTACTTGTTAAGTCACTGTTCCATTTATCAATATGACAATGAAGACTCTCTTGAATGTCCCCTTTGTGGTTTTGGATTGGGATATCCAGTGTAGAATAACCTTATCATTATTGAATTGGGAAGACTCTCTCTCTCTCTAACATATCATTATTGGAGCATTTACTTATAAAAATTTATATCTCTCGCTCATGTTTTTAAAGATAACTTTATTGTAATTCCTATTAAATTCTTTTTTTTTTTTTCTCGTCCCCCTCTAATGACTCAATGACCTAATGTGTGAGAAAGAGAGAATATGCTTTCGTATTACTTCGATTTCAAGAAATCTTAAATTCATATCTTTTTATCATTCTGTTATTTCTATTATTATATACGCACTCAATTTATTCTTGTCACGTGTCTTGGATTTTCAATCCACTCTTGTTACACTGGTTATTTTCGTCAATGTTTACATAATTTGCTCTCTCCACATAAAGAAAGTGTTAACTTGACATGCGAGGTAGAATCATACAAGAAAGAATTTTATAATATTATACGTTATCGGATCTATTTCTTAAAATTTTAGAAATTGAGACAATTGATAAATTTAAGAGGAGTATTTGCCACACAAAAATTGAAAGGTGCGTGGAAGTACAAATTATTCTGTGTTTCTAAAACCTCACATCACATTAACTAATGGTGTTGATTAATTCTATTTTTTTACCATGTAAGTAAACACTGCTTTATTATTGAGCGAAAATGGCTAACAGGAAATAACAAATGAATTACAATAAGATATGAGTACGAGCAGTGGTAGAGGCAGAAATTAGGCGTAGATGGACACAAACTAATGATAATATTGAATTTTTTTTATAATAAACAAAATATTGCTAAACTTAAATATTATAAGTCTATTTAGATAAATATAAATTTCAAATTAAGTGATTTAAGGTTAAATTTTATAAAAATATTGGATAGTAACTATTATAAGTAGATTGGAAAATTATAAAAGAAAATAAGTTGAGATAAAAATGATATATTTTAATAGGAAAATTTTATAAAACACATAGCAAAAAAATGTATTTTGTAGTCGCAATTATGATCTTTGTAATATTTGATTATGACACATTATGACGTTAATTATAACTCATTGTGGTATTGGTTATAACTTAATTATAATTTATTGTGACTGTTATTTTGGTTACGACCCTTTGGGTATGACTCATTTTAATATTAATTATGACCTATTGAGATTATTTTTAAATTATGACCGAAGATGTACTGTTTGGTTATTATTTATTATGGTCTTTTTAGTTACAATCAAAAATGATTTAATTTTAACACTTATGGTATGACACACCATGAGAATCTTTGTAATTAGAAAGAAAAATCTTAATAGAGTAGACATTATTACAATTTTAAAGAGATTACTATTACAAATTTATAAATAATGTATAAGATATAATTTATATATGTTGAGGTACTAGTAAAATTATTAAAAGTCTAAGAGGCATGTAACCCTCCGATCCTACTGTATCTCAGTCCCTGAATATGACCCGACCCAACTTGACCCGATCCTCGCCCTAATTACTCCCGTGGAGACTGTAGCATCATGATTCTCATGTGCGGATCTGACCGACCACCGACCACCATTGGAGGACCACACAGATATAAGACCTGATCTAATTAGAATTTATTTATTTATTTTAAAAAATTTAAGTGGAGCTCAAAATTCAAATATACATTCTGATTATTCTATTTTGATTGGATGAGTTTGCGAAAGGTAGATTACAACATCAGAGTAGATTTTTACGATGTAACAGTATATTTATATGTGTTTTTTTGGGAAAGAATTTGCATTATCATCCCCAATATTGTTGGAGTTTTTTTTTTAATATTCCAAAAAAAAAAAACTATTTAAAAAATTGACCCGCTTTTAAAATTATTTTGACAAATGTAATTTTGAAATTGAAATTGCATTTTCAAACATGCAATTTCGCCTTGAAATCGCATGTTGAAATTGCGATTTGAAATCACATGCTAAACATCTATTTCACCATATCATCATTTTCAACTTGTAATTTTAAAGTGAAATTGCATGTTCAAGATGCAATTTCAATTTCAAAATCGCATTTTGAAAATGTGATTTCAAAAAGTTGGTTAGTTTCTTAAATAATTTGAAAAGTGAGTCAAGTCTCTAATTAGTTTTTTTTTTTGGGGAATATTTTTTAAAAAACTCCATATTGCTGTGTATTTCTATCTGATGATTCTCCATATTCTAATGTTTTTTTAAACAATTAAATGAAAAAAAAAAACTATTGGAAATATTTGGTAGGGAAATAATTGATAATTGAATAGATTTAAAACAATGTTATTAATAATTAGAAAGGCAAATAAAATTCGAGCATGAAAAGAAATGTATTTTATAAAAAAATGTACATAATACCATGTTAATGTATAATGAGAAAATTAAGTACGGATTCTTACGTCGTTTTATAATTTATACATTCGCAATAATGTTTTGAAATAATTCCTTGGTCATTAAAATATGTAGAATGGAATTAATTGAAATAGGTTCAGGTTGAGTCAACAAAAACATCAAGATAAGGTTGGGAATTTTATAATGAATTAAGAATTTAGTTGTTTGGGTTTGAGATGTTAAGTTTTGTTTAGAAAGAACATGTAAGAAATTATTATTATTTTTTTTTAAAAAGAAGACGCTTTCATGGAGTCTGTGTGTGTGGGGGGGGGGGGGGGGGGGGGGGGGGGGGGGGGGGGGGGGGGTTGTTGTGGGGTGCGGTTCGAAGAGTTGGGGTGCGGTTCGAACAGTTTAAGAGTAAAATTTTAAATTGAATGATGGATTGACGGATTAGTGGATTGATAAATTGAGATTTGAGCGGTTCGAACAGTTTAAGAGTAAAATTTTAAATTGAATGATGGATTGACGGATTAGTAGATTGATAAATTGAGATTTGAACGGTTTCGGGCAAATTATCGAATTGAAGAATATTCTAACTAATTATTAAATATTTGCATAATATATAATACTAATTTGCATAATCTTTTTTTATATATATATAACACAAAGTATTTTTACATAATATGTTTTATATATATAACTACTAATTTGTAACAAATTTTACATCTTAAATCTCTCTTACACTTATTTTTTACTTTGATATTTCATTGGAGATTGAAAAATATATATGTATTAATTATAACGGAGCGGAGCGGTTTGAAAAACGGATTATAAATTTTAAAATTTAATCTACGATTAACAGATAGAGTGGTACAAATTAATATGAATCGATATGATTTTAACAAATTAAGTAATATTTTATATAATAATGTAATGAGTCAGCTATGAACGTCTAAGTGCCCCCGCAAAGCCCTTGGAAATAACCAAGCTGTGACACATGGCTCTTGAATAGTTTAAAAAAGACATATCTAATTTCTAAAACATTATTTTTTATGAACTACATTTTCGAGAGCATTTTATTTCATTTCCTCTCTTTTCTAATAGGGAAGTATTAGGTATTATTTGACATAAATTAAATAAATGCAATTATTTAGGTCACATCATTACTCTACTTTTTTATATATATATTTTTATTTATAAAAAGTAAAAAAATATACTTATTTAAATCATACCAAACACGCTGTCTTCAGAAAAACAAAATCATAAACTAACAGACCCTAATGTTTTTGCCTGAGCTTAATTAGTTTAGAAAATAATATACACAATCAAACCTAAAAATGAATAACACTGACCAATTAGTTAGTTTGAAACCGATAATCATCAATTTAATGATCATAAATGATTGTATATTTATAAATTGCTTTTGTGACTAATCCTCAGAGAAATTTATGAATTGTCACATGGTATCTTATTCGCATATAAAAATTTCTCTGAGATTCCTCATTCTCAACACAAAACTGACAATATTTTGTCAACTCTCTCAAGATCCATCCATGGATAGGAAACTTCTTACAATAGTTGCACCAAGAAAATATCCCAGGAGTTGGTTAAATTTGTACCTTTTGAAAAAGCACTCTCTTGTTCAATATTGTTGCTTGTTTGGTGTCCAGTAAAGTACTGAAAAGAAAACAAAAATCCTAAAGACTTGTTTGGTAAATGGTTTTGGGGCTAAAATAGTTATAAAAAATAAAATAGGTTATTTTAGTCATAACAAACAAAACATCACATCAAACCCATAATCATTACACTATTCTCTTACAAAAAAAAGTTAAAAAAATTAAAAAATCAAAAAGTTCTTCTCAAATCAAATTTTTTAATTCAGGCTAAAATAATTTAAAAAGTTAAAAAATCATCCCATTTTTCAAACGGAGGCTAAGCCATTTTTCAAACGGAGGCTAAGTCATTTTACAAAGCGTGACAAGTAACAGACAAATCACAGTTAAAAACATTGTAGCCCCCAAATGTAATTCCGAATTTGCGTCGGCGGCCCTGGAGGCTTTGAGCCCATGGTTAGGTTGATGTTGGATTTGCAATTAGAAAGAAAGGAAATAGAATGATTTTCTTCTTTTAAAAATTATGAAAAAAAAAGTGGGTTAGCAAATAAGACAAAATGAATAAATATTATTTGATTTTTTTTTAGATTGGTTATTTGACTTTAAATTGTCCAAATTGATAGCTTCAATTTAAATTATTTAAATTGGCGATGGTCAAATGTCATGAATATTAGAAGACATGACAGGGATTTTAAGGGAAAACAAATCTTATAAGTAATAAAATTATTAGCAATAGAATTATTATATATTCAAGTGTTTGAAGAAATAAATAAATAATTGGGCCAATAATATTTTCAATTATTTATTTATTTCTTCACTCTTAAATGGTTGACATTCTTCCAAAAATGTGAGATTCCCAAGAGGAGTGGAAAAATTTGAGTCTTACTTAGTTTGGGAATGTGATTCCTATTTCATTTCAAATGCTGAAATCATAGAATTTATTGTCACATTTGCATTTTTTTTTAAGATTACTGTCATTCAAATACAACTTAAATGTGTTTTATGTGAGATATATAAAGAGTATTTGTGAAAAACATAAAACTAAAAATCGTGTAGCTTGAATGGGTCCCATAAAGATCCAATGGGTCAGACGGATCCAGCATGACCCGGTTCTTCTGACCAATATCTTTGACTATCTCCATTTGCTTGAATGTTGGATAATAAAATGCCTTTGGAATTGGATTTTCAATTCTCAGATTTGTGAGCTCAAGTGTGTTTGTCACCACCTTTGGCAACCGATGCTGGTGATTTCTTCTGACCACCCCTTCCGACAAGTCCCTCGCCATCTCAGCTATCTCTCACCACCTTCTGTTGATCTCCCTTCACCTCTAACTACCACCTCTATAGCGGCTCCTTTACTTCCTTGATTATTTTCAAAATAATTTTTTAAAAACATATGTATTTACTAAACATATTTCATATTTTAATTTTTAGAAAAATTAAATACGAACATGTTTAATATTTTTTATAAAAAAAAAAAATAATAAATAAAAAAGTTACTAAAGTACTAAGCAAATTCCTACTTCAGCACGATTGTAAGTTGGGACTATATATTCTTTGACAATAATAATAAAAAAAGAAAAGAAAAAAGGAAAGAGAAATATATATTACAAGACTCACTTGATAAAATAAAAGTTTAAGGTTTTCTTAGGAGTCAACCTAAAGATCTCAATCGCCCACATGGTTTCTAGAAATATGTCAACAATTTCTCATCAAATTGTTCTAATCCTAACAAATCTACTGTTGTTTACAAGTCAACTTAAAGATTGTTAAACAATCACCGACTTGGTTTCAACTAATATGTCAACAAATTTCTGATCCAAATGTTCCAATCCTTAAAAAAAAAACCTGTTTAGAATTTCGAGTGCTGACAATCAAACATAGGAATCTCTTGGTGTTTATGACAACTTATGCTATCCAGCTTCTCTCATATTTGGCAAACCATCTCTCTGGAACCCATTTCTGTAAGAAATAGAAATTGTAAAAAAAAAATCAAAGAATCAAAGATTAATCGCACAAGAATACAAAGTTTTACGTTGTTCACTCTTTTTTGTTTCATTGTACTCGTTTTCATTTACAGAACAATAAAGCAGGCCATGTGCAAAACAACTTTCAAGCTTTTTGTAGTGACTACTATTACAAAATTTGAGTAATCTAATGAATATACAGTAACAAAAAACACAAGATTGTTGTATACACGAGTAACTCTCATCAACAAAGTCCCTAAATTTTACCGATATGTCCCTCCCCGAATGTTCAGCAGACACTATCTTGGCCCTGAAAGCCGGACTGCAGAGAGATGAGCATCGCTGTTGCAGTCTGATGGTGCTGAAGAAGTCCCCTCACCGCTGGTCGATTTAAAGAAATTTGAATAGAGACGCGAACCCATTTGAGAAGACATTGGGGGAGGAGGAACAGCACATAGACCTTCTAGCATTTGGACTACCTTTGTCATTGGCGGTCTTAGGTGCATATCATCCTGTATACACCACAAAGCAACTTTGATTGCAATAGCTACCCTCTCATCCTCTTCATCTACCTCGAGCTTCGAATCAAGTATGTTTCTCAGTTTCCCTTCTTCCATCATCTTAAATGCATACGACGGATAATGAGATTTCTCTGAAGATTCGTTGGGGTCGTAGCTTTTTCTCCCTCCAATGATTTCAAGCAACACGATTCCATAGCTATAAACATCACTTTTCTCTGATATAGCATAGTTTGTGATCCACTCTGGTGCGAGGTACCCCCTAGTGCCCCTCAAAGTCGTGAACACGTGGCTTTGCTCGCGGGTCATTAGCTTGGCTAAACCAAAATCCGAGACTTTGGCAAGAAAATTACTATCGAGGAGCACATTTTCTGGTTTTATGTCACAATGAATGATCTTGGCATCGCAATCCTCGTGGAGATATGCCAGTCCTTTAGCAGTCCCCAATGCTATATTGAACCTCGTGTTCCAATCCAACATGAAATCCTCTGTGTTTTTCTTGAAAATCCATTTATCCAGCGACCCATTTGCCATGTACTCGTAAACAAGAAGACGATGTGCTCCTTCAGCGCAGAAGCCTCTCAGTCGTACCAAATGGAGATGATGGATGCTGCCAATGATGCTAACTTCAGCGCGAAATTCTTTCTTTCCCTGACCAATTCGTTCCAATTTCTTCACAGCCAAACGGGTTCCATCTGGGAGAGCCCCTTGGTAAACCGAGCCAAACCCTCCTTGTCCGAGCTTCACAGAGAAGTTATTGGTTGCAGTTTGAAGAAAATTGTAAGTAAAACGTATTGGCATCCCAGACAAACTCTCCAAGAAAGTATCCTCCTCTGAATTATCTTTGGGAGACTCTGGCAATTTACTCTTCCTCCGGTGGTAACGATATGCACCATAAAGTAGACCAATAATAATAAGTACAGTCGAAATAGCAATGATGATGACATAAGGGAAGCGTTTCTGGCTGCTTCCACCTCCTCCCGGGTTGTTGTTCCCACTGCCTCCAGTACTCAAAACCTTAATGAATGAAACAAAACCAGCACCATTGTTTTTGAAGCTCCCTATACTGTCAAAAACAAAACAATTGCCTGAGCTGTTCTCAAAGAGCAAAGCGAGGCAGGAGCAATTACCGACGCAAATGGCTTTGCAACCATCTAAGTCAGTTTTATTAACCGGTGAAACATATCCAAGCGCAAAATAGTCAAGTCCATCCCCTACTTTTAGAAGCTCTGTAGGACCCATTGAACTATCACAAGGGGAAACAATCCCGGGATTGCAATTTGGACTGGAGGATAGAATGGAAGCAGGACACTGACACTTATTGCTATCACAAACATTATATGGATCACAAGCTTCAGGGGTGCTACATGGATCTTTAGGTATTTTTGTTGGCGAAACATTGCTTAAACTTCCATTATGAAGAGTGGAAAAGGTAATAAAGCCATCGTCTCCTAGAACTGAAACCCAAGTGACATTTGGATCAATGTTATCCGAAAAAACAAACTGCCACAATAAGGTTCTGTTTTGATCAAAAAACCGCCATGAATTGGCAATAAGAGATGCCGAAGTGACCTCCCCACCATCTTTGTTGATGATCTTTTGGTTTTCTTTGCTCATAGACCAGTAAGGCTGTGGAGTTTGAAAACCTGCAGAGAGAATCATATCGCCGTTCTTGATTTCTAGAAAATAGCTCAAATTATTATTGTTTGGATTGCTTACAAGTCTCATTCCATCGGTGAACTTTTGGTTGGATAAAAGGGTGTTCGTCGGATGGCTAAAACTCTGCCAAATTACACTACTATCTTTCCCACGAAGAACCAAATTTCCTGAGTCTAGCAATTCCATTGCTGAAACCCCTTTGCCTGAAGTGTTTGTAGACCAAATTACGCTTCCCCCACTTTGTAAGTAAGCGTTCCCGCTATCATCGAACACAAAGTTATCAGACATTTGAACTGGGGAGGCTCTATTTGCAGACCAGACTACTGTTGAACTGCTCATATGAATAGTAGCAACAAGAAACAAAGTGACATTTTGGGGAGTTTTGGTGAATCCAAAACCAAAATTCGAATCATTGGATAAAAGAAACAAGCCCTGATTGTCTATCCAATTCATTTGAGTCCCTCGAAATCCTGGATTCACTGTGCCTATGTTTTGGACACTACCCATACAACCTTCAGACAGAAGGAGAAGGAACAAAAACATGCCCACAAAATCAAAGAAACCCCAAGTTTCCATTTCACACCAAGAAAGTAAAATTCTGATGAATTTAGGAAAACCAAAGAGCACAAAAGAAGAATAGAGAAGTGATTGGCCTATGACATGAAGATGACTCTTAAAATAAGAGGACCAAAAAGGAAAAAAAGGGGTTTCAACAAAAACAGCATGCCAAACCTTTACATGTGAACTAACCAATCTTAAACTTTATGCTCAGCAATTGGAGTCCTACTATAATTAGAAAATCCCAAGATTCTAATGCTATGGAATCAAATAAGGAGCCATGTGAAGCTGACATATTGCAATTACAGACAACATTTCTGTGAACAAGTTGAATTAAGACAAACAAAGAAAAAAGAATTCAAGAAAATTCATGACAACTCTACATTTAGGCAAGAAAAGATAATTCCCCAATGACCAAGAACACAAAAGAATAAAGAAAGACACAGAAGAATTAAAGGGTAGGAAAGAAGAGAGAATCAACAATTAATGGGTACTCTTGATTTAGCCATGAAAACAAGACCCCAGTTGCAGAAAAAGCCAGATTTTGTGAGAGAGACCTCTCAGGCCACCATTGAAGGAGGAGCATAGAAGAAAGATGGGTGAGCACATAAATACATACCAATTGAGAAGAAGCTGTGATTATCAATTACTGCTTTTTCTTGGCTAAGAATGGAGAGAAACAGAGTGGATTTGCAGACATGGGTCTCTCTGGCCTTTTACCTGACCTGAGGTGTGTTTTTAACCCTTCTTAAACCCTCTACTCAAAAACAGGCAAAAACAGTAAATTTCATGGAGGCAACAACAGATCAATAATCAATTTTAAAAAATAAAAAAACAATATGATGACGACGCATACATACACAGTATTTTATAATTGTGGTGTTGATGAAAGGTAGAGTAGGGGACTCCAAAGGAAATGAATGCTAGTAGAGAGCTTTTATTTAATGCGAGGTTGGACCACTGTGAGAGAAAGGGTCCAAGGTTTTTGAAGCCAACTTGTATCAGTTTGATTTATAGAGTCCAAAACCACTTGCATTTGTGGGTCCCATTTTAACTTTAATTCCAATATACACCTCACAAAAACCTGGGGAATTCCACACCCATTTATACATATATATATATATATATATATATTAATTATAGTTAATTTTTTTTTTAATTATTGTACTATTTTAGTTACAATTGTTGAGATTTTTAATTATACTTTTGGATATCCTAAATAAGTGTACTTTTTATTTTTTTAAAGTAAAAAGTTGAGAAAAAAATAAGGATATTTGGGTTAACTTTTTATCTTTTTACGAAAAAATGTATAATAAAAAATTATATAAATAAAGTGTATAGGGGAAGAAAGGTGATTGCATGTACGACTGCTCAGCTGTGCCCTAGCAGGTCTTACAAGGAAAATAATTGTCTCCTTTGGGCAAAGTGTTTAGATAATTGTCTCCTTCGGGGCAAAGTGTTTAGACAGTGATGGTCGGTCCATGGGAGCCACCATGAGTCATATTTTAATAACCTGAACCGTTCAATAAATACAACTCGTCGAGTATTATATATCTGTAAAAAAATCACGCTGATCGGATATCGATAGCTATACGATTAAATTAGTTTTTTTCAACAGTTAACTATCACACCATTTGTTTTGTTTATACAAAACTGATTTGATCATATAGTTAACGATATCCGATTAACGTGATTTTTTGCAAGTATATATTAATCGATGAGTTCTACATATTAACGGTTTGAATTATCAAAACGGAGTCATTAAGCCCCAACATTATCATCAAAATTTTTGACTTTACATATAGAATTTTTTTTTACCCCAAACAAAGTGTAATGTCTGGTCTCTGCCCTAGCAAGTATGGCTGAGAACAGTGCTCAGTCCATTTGTATTATAAAAATATATAAATTATTTTTTTAATATTTTTTATTTGTGAATAGTAATGTCTTTTTTACTTTTTGTATAACTTTTTGACTTTTTAAATTATTTTTGAGTTGCCAAACCAACCCTTTGTATGGTATTTGATTATGATTTTTTTTTTATGATTATAATTCAAAAAATATAGAATTATATCATTTTCTTCTTTAGTTATATAATACATCTTTCCCGAGTGAATTTCAAATCAACTTTTTTAGAAATTTATTATATTATTATTATTTTGCAACAAGTGAGGTTTTGTCAAAAATTTGACCATTTATCCTTTCAAAATTTACAACTTCCACGACTCAAGACTTATAACTACAAAATTTTAAAATCATATAAAATTTTACAAATTACAAAAACTAAATATTATTAGAATATAAAATTACAAAAAGTTAAATTACACTAATAATCACAATTTATTCATTGAAAAAAAATATTTAAGACCCATCTAGATTAATGAGAGAGAAAGGATTAGGTTGATGCTTGATACTAATGGGTACCAAAGAGGGCCCCGCCTACGACTTAGGACCCAACATCAATCGACTGACCGAACAAAACCAAGCCCAGATCAATGCTTTGCTCTAACGTGATTTGCCTATCTTTTTTTCACCACCACAAGTAATCCCTCCGAACCCAGAACAAACCCACTATCGTCACCAGTTCCCACCACATGTGTCCCGAGACTTATTCCCGCCCTTCATCCCACAGCTTTAACCGTCGAATCCTAACGATCTGCGCACCCCTCCTTCAGGCTCACAGCTTCGTCAAAAGGGACCACTGCTTTTCCATAACCACCCTCGACCGTACCATGCTGCAGTCCATGAAAGATAAGCTAGCAATGTTCAACCCCTGATTTATGTTTGTGGGGACAATGCCCCCGTTTGGGACGAAGAACTACGGGCCATGAAGCTTCAACTACAAGGGATCATGTAAAACATGCACATAAACCTTCTTCCACCATCAACTCTCCTTTCACTACCTCCATCAGGGATAAGGCTCTACCCCCTAAGTTCAAAATGCCATCGATCGACACCTTCGATGGTACCACCGATCTGGTTGACAACGCGGAAGTGTATTGGACACTTATGATCCTCTATGTCTTTCCCAACAAAATTGCGCGCCGTGCTTGTCCCATCACCTTGATGGGGTTGGCGCGACTCTCGTTTAGCCAGCTCCCCCCAGACTCTGTTACTTTCTTCCACCAGCTCAGCAAATCCTTCATGAGTCATTTTATTGGTGCTCAGCGGCAACGACATCCGGCGACCCAACTGCTAAATATCCACCAGACCGAGGGGGAATCTTTGCCCAGCTTTGTCACCCGTTTCAATATGGAGGCCTTACAAGTGTAGAAAAATGATGACAAGGTCATTCTCACAACCTTCATGGCCAGATTGCACTTGTCAGATTTTCTCTTTTCCCTTTCCAAAAACCCTCAACCGTAATGGCTACCTTTCTTGCCAAAGCCCAAAAATACATTAATGCCGAATACTCTTTGGTAGCTCGCCAAGACTCTACCTCTAAAGCCTCGCAGTCCAAGGAAAAGCGAAAAGAGCTTGAGCCTAGGTACTCATAATATACTCACCAACCTCTTCAATACACAAACCGACCCTCACGCTCGGACCGACAAGCCCCTACCCAGCCACCTGGTCGGTTCGAATAGTACACACCTCTCAACTCACTTATGGAGTAGGCCTTACATCAAATCCAACGTGACTATGACCTCAAGTGGCCCCAACCATCGAAATCCCCCTCCACTTAGTGGGACCAATCCAAGTATTACCGTTTCCATTGTGACCACGACCATACCATTAAAAAGTGTGTCAACCTCAAAGACCAAGTCGAGGATTTGATCCGCTAAGGGCACCTCAATCGGTTCACAGAATCCCGTCCTCACTAGCTAAGGCTGACCCCCCGAGGCACAACGACCGACACACTCTCTCTAGACAACTTGAACCACCTAAATGACATGATGATCGGGCTCCACCACAATCTTGTACGCAAGGCGGTCTTGCTCCCCTAGTAGGCGAGATCAGGTCATAGTCGGAGGGCTTGCGTGTGGCGGACCATCTCGGTCGGCATAGTGAGCTGAGCTTAGAAAAATCAAGCAAGGCTCTAATAAGGAAGTGACGACGGTAAACCGCCCATACAAACAGCCCAAGCAATGGTCTGAATCAATCACCTTCACAGAAGCGGACTGCACAAGTGTCTGCTACCCCCATGATGACCCCCTGGTCATTTCTGCTCTCTTATCGAACTACAAAGTCAAGCGAGTACCGACATCAGCTCCTTAGACATCATCTTCCTCAACGCCTACCGACAACTCAAGACCGGGGAAGAAAAGTTGTCGCCTCTACAAATCCTTCTAGTCGGCTTCACCAGGGACCAGGTGACCTCTTTAGGCTCTATCAACCTCTTAATCACTATCGGAGAGTATCCACAGCAATCCACAAAACTACTCACTCTCCTCGTCATCGACTATCCTTCCGCTTACAACATCATACTTGGACGAATAACTCTCAAAAGCCTCCAAGCTGTAACCTCCAGCTACCATTTGGCCATGAAAGTCCCAACTGATTAGGGAGTCGGCATGGTGAGAGGCGAACAGACAGTGGCCAGAGAATACTATGTCACCTCACTTAAGGAGGTTAAAATGAGGAAGATTATGATCACAGAAGGCCTTGATGTCAAAGATGAAGAGGAACTCATTAGAGGGGAACCAGTGGAGAAACTAGTTGAAGTACCCATTGATCCCATCAACCCAGTGAAGACTGCTAAAATTGGCAGCCAGCTACCTTCCAAGGCTAAGGCCGACCTTGCAGCTCTCTTAGCTGAGCATAACGATGTCTTTGCTTGGACTCACTTAGACATACTGGGTATTGACCCTTCTCTTATTACTCATCGCCTCAATATCGAGCCCCAGTTATGAGTGTTCCGCTAAAAGTAGCGCATTTTTTATCTAGAGCGCAGCAATCTCATCGCTGTTGAGGTAGACAAGCTGTTGGAGGCCCAGTTCATTAGAAATGTAGACTATCCTAAATGGTTATCCAATGTGGTCTTGGTCCGCAAAAGTAATGGCAAATGGAGACTTTGAGTCGACTACTTCGACCTCAACCAAGCTTGTCCTAAAGATAGTTACCCCCTACCAAGGATAAATTTATTGGTCGATACAATGGCAGGACACCAAATGCTTAGCTTCACGGATGCCCTCTCAGATTATAATCAAATATTAATGTATGTAGCTAACCAGGAGCACACCTCTTTCATTACTAACAAGGGGACTTATCATTACCGTGTGATGCCATTCAGTTTGAAAAATGCGGGAGCCACTTACCAACACCTGGTCAATGGCATCATAAAAAACTAGATAGGTTGGAACATGGAGGTCTACGTCGATGACATGCTCGTCAAGAGCAAACTCTTCTCCGATCACTTAACAGACCTACGGGAGACATTTCAAGCCTTGCGCAAATATAAGATGAAGCTGAATCCAGAGAAGTGCGCCTTCGGTGTTGGGTCGAGTAAGATTTTGGGGTTCATGGTCAGTCTAGAAAAGATCAAGGTCTTAATAGAAATGCAGTCTTTAAGAACGATAAAAGAGGTTCAGTGCCTCATGGGCAGGGTAGTCGCCCTCAATCACATCATATTGAGGGTAACCAACAAGTGCCTTCCATTCTTCAAAGTGCTTAGAAAGGCTTTCAACTGGAATGCCAAGTTCAAGAAGGTGTTCTAACAATTAAAACAACGCATGGCAAACCCTCTCCTCCTCTCTCAAGCAATTCCAATGAAGACCCTCTTCCTTTACTTAGCTGTCTTTCGCACGGCAGTCAGCGCTACCCTAGTCAGAGAGGAAGACTCAATCTAACTTCCGATTTACTACATCAGTCGCGCACTTCACGGGGCGGAACAAAATTATCCCTTATTGGAGAAGATGGCCCTAACTCTAGTTATTGCCTCTAGACGCCTCCGACCCAACTTTCAAGCCCACTCCATAGTGGTTCTCATTGACCAACCTTTGAAAAAAGTTATGCAGGAACCAAAGTCGTTAGGCAGGCTTATGGAGTGGTTTGTTGAATTGAGCCAGTACAAGATCTCCTACCGACCGCGAACAGCCATCAAAGGCCAGGCTGTTGTAGATTTTATCCTGGAATTCATGAATCTCACTCTAGACATACGCCCTACACCAACACCCATCATTCCTGGCACAGAGGACCCCCACTCCTTGACTCTTTGTGTCGATGGTTCATCTTGCAAAAAAGGTAGTGGAGTTGGCTTAATCTTCACCACCCCAGAGGGTGAGTACTTGAAGTGTGCTCTTCGATTTCTGTTCATCGCAAGTAATAACGAGGCCGAATATGAGGCCCTAATAGCTGGTCCTCGGTTGGTCAGAGACATTGGGGTCGACCATCTCCGAATGTCTAGTGATTCTCAGTTGGTCGTTGGACAGATAACAGGAGAGTTCGATGCAAAAGAGAAAACAATGCGATCATATATGGACATCGCTCTTCCTCTTACCCGTCTCTTTAATAGTTTTCACAACAAGCATGTCCCCAAGTTAGAGAATTCCCAAGCAGATGAAATGGCCCAGTTAGCCTTTGCTGACCAATCAAACTTCAATCACGGTGTCCGAATTGAATACCTGACCCACCTAGCAGTTTCCCTAGATCAACAAGAGGTTCCCTTGCTCAAGAACAAGCCTATCCTATGGGCCCACGACACCATCCCATTCTTAGAATAGGGAGTCCTACCAAAGAATAAGTAGAAGGCCAACAAGATCTGGGCTCGGTCATTTAACTATGTTATTATTGAGGGCATCTTGTACAGACGGGGATTTTCACAACTATACCTCAGACGTTTAAATGTTGATCAAGCTACATATGAGATAAGAGAAATCCATGAAGGGGTTTGTGACAACTATTCTAGGGGATGATCTTTAGCTCATAAAATCCTTTGCACGGGTTACTTTTGACCCAAGCTCAATCAAGATATTATCAAATTTGTACTTAAATGTGACAAATGCCAATGCTTTGCCAACATCCCTCACACCCCTCCCACAGAGCATATTAAACTCAGCAATCCTTATCTCTTTGTCAAGTAAGGAATCGATCTCGTAGACCTTTTGCCAGGTAAAGTTTGCCATGGTCGCCATTGATTACTTCACCAAGTGGGTGGAAGTGGAGCCCCTGGCCAAGATTACTGAGCGGAATACCACTAGATTCATTTGGCAGTCTATTGTGTGTCGCTTCGGGGTCCCTTAAGCCATCGTCTCGGACAATGGCAAACAGTTTGACAACACCAAATTCAGAGAATTCTACAACGAGCTTAACATCAAGACTTGTTTTTCTTCCCTTGGCCACCTCCAAGCCAACGGCCAGTTGGAAGTCACCAACCGCTCTCTGTTAAAAATCATCAAAACCAAGTTAGAGGCCGGCAAAGGACTCTAGGCAGAGGAGTTACCGAATGTGCTTTGGGCCTATCGGATAACAGCCAAAACCCCTACTAGGGAGACCCTTTTTTGCTTAACATACGACACTAAGGCAGCTATCCCCGCAGAAGTTGACCTACTGACTGCCAGGATCCTTCATCCCGATCTGCAGCTAAACGAAGACTTTCAAAGGGTCGATTTGGACCTCATTGAAGAACTGCAAGAAACAGCCACCGTCTGATTGGCTTCATACCAGCAGAAAGTAAGGCAGCACTATAACTGCAGAGTCTGAGCCAGGGAGTTTGTAGTTGGGACTTAGTCCTACGAGAAGTAACCCTTGCTATTAAGGACCTGATCGAAGGGAAGCTCATAGCTAAGTGGGAGGCGCTTATATTGTCAAATCTAGACCACGTTCAGGCATTTACTGTCTGCAAGACATGGAAGGCAGCGATCTCCCTTACCCATGGAATGCTAAGCACTTGAAGTGATATTTCCAGTAAAACGAAGCCTTCCCCTGTTGTTTGGTTCATTTCCCTGATCGATCTACCCGTTTAGTTTTTGTCATTTCAATATGATGTACACTCTTTCAGTGGCATGACTGCATATCAATGACATTTTATTTGCTTTCCATTATTAGTATTGAACAATTTGCACAGGCTTGAACCACAAATCTCACCCTTCAAACCCTGGCCAGACTGAGCCCTCCAAGCCTCAGCAAGACTGAGCCTAACAAGCTCAGCCAGACTGAGTCCTCTAAGCCTCAGCAAGACTGAACCCAAGGAGTTCAACCAGACTGACCCCAGCAAGCCTCAACTAGACTGAGCCCAAAGTGCTTAGCCAGATTGAGCCCACCAAGCCTCAGCAAGACTGAGCCCAAAAAGCTTAGCCAGACTGAGCCTAGTAAGCCTCAGCAAGACTGAGCCCAGAGTGCTTAGTCAGATTGAGCCCAGTATGGCTCAGCCAGACTAAACGCTCCAAGCCTCAGCAAGATTGAGCCCAACAAGCCTCAAACTGAGTCTACCAAGCCTCAGCAAGACTGAGCCCTCCAAACCTTAGCAAGACTGAGCCTAAAGAGCTCAGCCAAACTAAGCTTGAAGAGCTCAACCAAACCGAGTCCAGTAAGCCTTAATCAAATTAAGTTTACTATACTTTCCAATTGACGTATGATGTATATATGACAATCATCATGTGTTTATTTAGGCAATTTTTCCATTCACAAATCCAATTTTTATATAATCGCATTTTTTTATTGCAAAGATTGCTTTGAAAATTGTTAAATTGTTGATCGTCGGACTGTTCACCCTTTAAAGATTACTTTCACAATCTCCAAAAATCTATCTTTGTTCTTTCTTTCAAATCAAGACAATAGGTAAAATAGTTCATCTTTACAAAAGCCAAAACAAAAATAGTTTAGTTCTCCACCAACTAACAAAAGTCTTTGTAATTTAACACGACACTTCTTTCAAACTCCAAAATTTTTACACAAGCACAAGTTAAATCTTTACAAATGCAAATTGCAAAAAAAAAAAATAAAAAAATAAAAAAATAAAAAAATAAAGAGCACAAGTATGCAAGGCTGCTCACAGCATAGTTATGTCTTCAATCCTCCATACCCACATCTTCTTTCTCCTCACTAGACACCAGATCTTCTTCATTAATACCCTCATCCAGGGGGGTTTACACGATATCTCCCTCTCCTGGCCTTAGGAGCTTAGCATCGATGTCTGGGAAGAGCTTTACTGCCCTCCGTTGGCAGTTCATCCACCCACTATCGCAGTACAGGCTCAGCTGATGCTTGTAGATGTCAGGCTGTTGGAAGTTTTCTATTATCTCTGCCTTAGTCTGCCCTTCCACCAGTTTCACCATTGCCACATTCGAAGGCCCCGTCTCATCTCCTTCCTCCTTGGCTAGACTAGCAGCTACAGCAATATCTATGACAATTTGGAATTTTGCCGATTGCTTGTATTGCTTCACAGCTGAACCATAGAAGTCAGGGTAGACAGCTTTCTTAAGTTCTGGTTAGCTCGGCTGACTTCCCCCTCTCTTCCTCCAATGTCTCTTTTGCAGCCGCGAGGCCCCTCTAACTCTACAATTTGTGCATTTGCGTCCTCCTTCTTCTTCAAAGTCTGCTCACGCAGTTCTTCGTTATTGGCAAGGGCCTCCTCTAACCTCTTGTTGGCAGTGTTGCAGGCTTCCTGGACCTTGCCAGTCATTTTTTGCTTAGCCGCTAAATTAAACTCTAGCTTCACTACCTCACGGCGCGCCACCTCTAGCTCGGACTTGGCTTGGTTCAGTTTAGCATTCATGGTCGCCAACACTGCAGCCACTTCTGTCTGCCTCGCTATAACTCTCTTAGCTATGAACCCCTGCACCATTGCCAATACTTCCATGTTTTTAGCATGCTTCAGATACATCAGGCTTCTGGCACAGGCACTTCGTGCTATTTTTTGCCACTGCCCTATTTCTGCCTTCGCTGCTTCCAATTGTGCTTCAGGAGCTCTATGTCTATCCTCACGCTTACTCCTTTGCCCATGAGAGCGACTGCCAATGTTAGAGACTCCATCTGCAATGAGCAGAAGGCCCTCATCAGCTCAGTCTCTCCAAACTTGGAGACGCCCTTCACGGCAGCATCTTCTATGGTGCCCAACAAACACTTCGCTGTCGCTTACGTTGTTAGTGACACTTCTGACAATTCCCTCTTTTCAGCCAATGACTGACCAATCACAGAACTCAATTAGCGAACGGTGATACCCTTGCCCCCCACGCTTGGGCTTGCCCCAACATTACCCCCTTACGCCAAGGTGGGACGTCTTCTTTCCACGTCTTGCCTTATCATCCCTTTCCCTTTGACCAAAGGGGTGCCCATTACTAGCTCAGCACCATCCACACCTACTTCCTACTCTGAGGGGCGATTAGTCATCTGCTTCACACTCTTTTTCCCTCTCATTTCCCCCAAGTCCACCATTTCTGCCACCCGTGGGTCCTCCTCCCCTTCCTTAGTTGTCATTCCTGGTCTTGGCACTCCCACCTCATCCACTACTGGTTTCGCCTCCCCTTTTGCCTTTTTTTTTTCATTCCTCCCCTCCCTACCTTCCCTTGGCACCCTGTTTTTCTTCAACATTCGGTCCATTTTAGCTTTGCTCCTTTCCTTGATCGGATCCATAGGCGTTTTCAGTGGCACGAACGTTTCCCAGTCCCGCTCTTCTACACCTTTGGGACGAGGCAGGATGAACATCTTTGCAATTAGTTTCGGGACAGGTCCCAACTCATTCTCCTTGTACCTCTCAGCCGCAGCCAGCACCCGCCGATCCTCCGCCTCTTAGATTTTTCTCATGGCCTCTACCTTCTCAGGAGTAGGATCTCTCTCGACAGGTTCTGGTCCTAATTTCAAAGCGAACAACGTTGACGACTTCACCAGGTCATCCCACTTTAACCCTTCCTTCTCCTTCTAAGCCCTCACCTACTTCACTTTACCCTTCACCACCGCGTCTAATTTCGGTTCTAGCGACTTTGTGGGGACTTTCTACATTGTCTGCGCCTCTCTTCCACCAATCTCCGATACAAAAAACCACTTCGTTCGCCAGCCCTTCACGAATGAGGGTAATCCGACGACCAACCTCCTACCAGCCACAACATACAAGGTCACCCAGGTCTCCTACTGGCTTAAGGCTTTGTAACACGAGAAAAACTCCTCCACTGTTATTGTCTTCCTATCGGTCACCCGTGGCCAGGAGATTGCGCACGCTAACAAGATCTTCCACGCATTCGGTATCAACTAGCCAGGCGGTACCTCTAGTTGATTCAGCACCTCCACCACGATTTGAGGCATAGGCAATCTCAAACCCCTTCGGAGCACCTCTTCATAGAGCGTAAACGCCGTAGGCCTCACATTTGATGCCCTCTCTTTTGCTGATGGCAACCTCAACTCCACTTCTGCTGGAATCTGGTATTTCAACCGCAACTCCTTCAAGTCCTCTAGTGTCAACGTCGACTTATCTACTTTGGTATGCTAGTGGTCGGGGAGCGACTGATATCATCGTCATTGACATACGTTGTGGTGGTCTCTCTCCCCATTTTTCACCCAACCTACCCACTCTATATTTCTCTGCCAGCGCAATGCCATCATCATCTCCTAAAGCATCAGGCGTCAGTGCAGGGGCTCTCTTTTATGCCATCTCACTCACGTTCCTGTAAATTTCTTCGATCGCGGGGGCAAGAAAACTCGCAATGTGCAACAATGGTGAATCACATGAAACGAATGAGGTAAACTCTGGGATCTCTCGATTTCTCACGATTAGATACGTAAATCGCACAAGCCCAAACAACCAATGTTTTCCTGTGTTCCACGGATCGTAATTGAACTTCGCTAGTTTAAAACCTAACTGTCATGATAAAACCCCCACCTTTTTGAAATCCTCTGCTATAAATAACCTTTTCACTTTCCCTCAACAGTACCACATTTTGATCAACGGTGCTGATCACCTCACGCGCACACACGCGCTACGCCGCCACCATTAACTATATTTTTCTTTCCCGTCTTTTCCACTTCATATCATCACGTGCATTTCTAACTCTCGAGCGCCGTAGACATCAATGCCCTCCTTGTCAGTCGGTCTTCCCTCATGATTGGCCAACTTGATGGCCAATCCCCACGCTCGGCCAACCTGACGGTCATTCTTCCCGATTGGCCACCTTCGCAGTCAGCCCACTTGACGGTCATTCCCCATGCTCGGCCACCTTCGCGGTCGACCATCCTAACGGTTGACCACTCTTGCCAATTGGTCATTCATCATTCTCGGTCACTTTTACGGTCAGCCAGTTTAACGATCATTCCCCACGCTCGGCCACCTTTGCGGTCAACCAGCCTGATGGTCATTCTTCCTACTCGGCCACCTTCGCGGTTAGCCATTCTAGCAATCAACCACTCTGGCCAGTCAGTCGTTCATCACGTTCAGTCACCTTCACGGTCGACTTTCTTAATAGTCAACCGATTTTTTATCACCACTCCTCCACTCTTCCAGAAACGCCCCTCTCTCCCTGCCTCTTACTCGACCTTAGGGGACTACCTCCCACATTCTTATTCCTTTCATTGGACTAAAGCTGCACTTGGGAATAAGGGGACTACTGATACTGATGGGCACCCAAGAGGGCCCAGCCTATGGCTCAGGGGCCAACTCATGGCCCAGGTATTAAAGCCCAGTAACTTTGAGAAACCAATGCTGGGCGATGACCAATAGCATTCAAATACTTGTCAGGTAGGGTAGCCACGTAAGTAGACAAAAATCCTGCAAAGTTATTGCACCCACACATCAGCCATTTAATGAGGCTACTATAGCATTAAATGCAGAAAGACCCCTCATGCTGCAGTAGGCAGAATCACTATGAACGATGTTAATTAGGCTATAGACTTTCAGCCAATAGGATAGCTTGAAATGGATAAGGAAATGATAAGCAAGGGGTATAAGGAAGCTGATGAAGAAAGTTAACAACAAGTAACTCTCTCTCTCTCTCTCTATTCTACCTTCTCCAAACCTAATTTGATCGTCGGAGTGTCTTCGGGGAGAGCCCACTCTGCCATCGGTATCTCTCCTTCAGACCTTTTTGCAGGCACACATGAAGGAGAAGAAAGCCCGTTGATCCATCAAATGCCTGGATCAGTCCAACCTATCCTCCATTAAAATAACTGCGTTATCAATGCTCATCTAGATGAAAGAGAAATGATAATGGTTAAATAAAACTTAGTTAGGATATGGTTTAAAAGAAAAACTTTTTTTACCGAGTCAAAAAAATGACTTTGGCAAAATATTTTGGCTTTGATCATTGAGTTGCTCTAATTCCCTTGATTCACTACAAGAAATATAGGTTTTGGCGGCGTTTTTTTAACGACACTTTTTAAAACGTCGCTTTTCGTAATATTTAGCGGCGTTTTAAAAATGTCGCATATTTCTATAAATAAAACGGTGCCGTTTTGAAATAGAAGGCGTTGAGACACGCCTCCAAATGCGTTAGACCTCACGCGCCTCTTTTGAATCTGCAAATAATTGTTAAAGCCTATGTAAACCCTTATTTTCAATACTCACGGCTTCAAATCTCGCCTCTCTCACAACCCTCTTTCTTCATCTCACGATGTTGCTCCAGAGTGGTGTCTCTCTCTGTCTCTCTAGATCGATCTCTCACTGTTAACCCTCTAAGAGATTCATCTTTCATCTTTGAGATTCAGAGATTTAGATCGGTCTCAGTGATTTCGTCTCAAAGCGATTTCAATTTCGAAGCTCCAGAGCGGTGTTTCTCTTTCTCTCTCCCTAGATCTCTCTCTATCAACCCTCTCAGAGTTTCATCTCTGAGATTCAGAGATTCAGTCGGTCTCAGTGATTTCATCTCAGAGCGATTTCGATTTCGAAGCGCCAGAGCAGTCTCTCTCTCTCTAGATCTCTCTCTCTGTCAACCCTCTCAGAGATTCGTCTTTGAGATTCAAAGATTCAGATCAGTCTCAGTGATTTCATCTCAAAGCGATTTCGATTTTGAAGTTCTCTCTCTTGATTTCGAAGCTCCAGCGAGGTATCGATTTCTCTCTCTCTCAAGCTCTTCCTTCCCGTCTCTCTCGATTTGGTATTTATTTTCTTGGAAAACCTATTCAATTTCTTCTTTTGTTTGCTTTGTCATTCTTCCTTAATATGTTGTGTTTTTGTTTTGAGAAAATGCCAAATGTGCTTGTGATTATGACATTTGTTGGATTTGAGATCATTTGTTGGATTTGTTGGATTTGTTGGATTTGAGATCATTTTTGGACTTAGTTGATTATTTAGTTTTCAAGAAAAAAGAAACACTTGTTTTCATGATATAATAGTATAGTAATGTTATACAAATTAATACATTTTATTTTTTAAAAAAATTTACTTACATCAGTTATTCTTATCATAATATCTTAGTAGGTCTATTTTCAAATTTCAAAATATATTGTAGGACAAGTCCTATGGTTTTTTGTATTTTTATTGGAAATTAGACATCTTGCAATTTAATAATATTGGATGTTTTAAAATTATTAAGTTTCTTAATTTTTTTATTTTATTTTTAGATTCTAATAATTTGTTTTCTCAATTCTTCTACTTACAAAAAAAATCATATATAAAACTGAACACAATCTTCTCACATATGTGTGAGACTCTCTTCATTTTAGAGGGTTGTCTCGTTTTGCAATCAATTTCTGTGCTCCTAAATTTTTTCTTATTTTTCAGAATGATATCTAAACACTGTGATATCATAATTGTTTTAAGCCTCAAATGTAAGGAAATGGATGACATATTTGTAACAGGTCGCACTGTTTTCTGTTACATGCATTTCTAAACTTTTAACTAACAACAAACTCATCATGAACCTCACTCACATTGTTCACTCATATTGTGTGACAAAAAAGAAACCAAACAGTTAAATGACTTCCATAACAGTGACAGCCTTATTGCTGGGTGGCTCAGCCGCGGCCAACATCCAGCCACCTTCGACAACCAGCCTCTGCCACCGGGGGGGTTGTCATGGTTGAAGGCCTCAAAGGTGAGTGAAGATGGTGCGAGTTTCAAGAATAAGAGAGGCTGAGGGAGGAGGGCGGTGGTGTTTGGTGGTGCAGCAGCCGTAGTAGCAGGACAGTTTAGTGGCAGAAGTAGCAGCGGTGGCAAATGATTCAAAGGCAGGGACCTTTGAAGCTAAGAAGAAGTATGCACCAGTCTGCAATGCCAACAGCTCGTATTTGCCACAAGTGAAAGGGTTTTCATTGGCATCATATTATATGTGTGTGTGTGTGTGTGTGTGTGTATGGTGGCTTGCTTTGTTGATTAATTGGTCTATGATGATAAATAAAATGCATACAAAGTTGTGATTTTTATATGGCTATTTTAGTTGTTGTGTATTCTCTTGATTGTTCTCCACATTTCCAAGCCCAAATCTGACGAATTCCTCTTTCCCATTGGCTTACAGATTCCAACTTTGCAGTCAAGTGTGGTGTTCTAGTAATCAGATTATATATGAGAGGGATAATGGGACTCTAGGTCTGGCTACATATTATGTGACTAACTAGATGAAATCATTTAATTAAAGTGCTTCATGGAATTAACATACATATGCATGATATTTTTGTTCAAGGTGCTTCATGGAATTAACGTACATATGCATGATATTTTTAGGTGAAGTAGACACATTTAATTAACATGAATCTGTCATAAAATTAGAAATCTATCTTATTGTGCATGTGCTAACTAGATGAAATCATTATGCATGTATTAGTCATACTGATGTGATAGTGAAAGAATTATGGTTTGAGTTAAATTTGAAAATAGATTTCATCTGCTTGTGTTTTACAATTATGGTTTGAGTTAAATTTGAACAATTTCATTTCCATCTGGTGCCAAAACTTACATAATTTTTTGAGACTCAAGGAAGAGTTAGACTCATAATTCGTCCATTATTATTTTGAGTTTTGTACTTCACTATATTTATTAATAAATACATCTATGAAAGGATGCCCAAGTTTTTAACTTGATTAAATTTGTTCTCCAGGCGCTTGGCATTCCCATTCATAGGCTTGTGCAGGCTGCTGATTCAGTTTCTATAGGGTTACATGGTGACTAACATTCTAAGTTATATATATATTTTGGTGTTGTGTTTTTACAACTTAGTTCTTAGTTGGACCTATTTTTTTTATTTGAAGCTTGCATGAAGAAAATTAAATTACATAATTGAACAAGTTATCTTCTCTATTTTGTTATATTACATTATTTCACATTATGTAATCCAGGTATGTCTATCAAAAGGATTGGGCGCTCCAGTTGGAACTGTCATTGTTGGTTCAAAAGATTTTATTACTAGGGTATTACTGATATTTTTGCAACAATTAAGAATTCTGTTTTTCTCTCATTGTAGAAACTTGATACCTATCTCTCTCACTCTCTTTTCTTCTTCTTCTTCTTCTTCTTCTTCTTCTTCTTCTTCTTCTTCTTCTTTAATGGTTTTGTAGGCAAAGACTCTAAGGAAGACCTTAGGTGGTGGGATGAGACAAGTTGGCGTCCTTTGTGCTACTACTTTAGTTGCAGTGCAAGAGAATGTTGGAAAGCTCGAGAGTGATCACAACAATGCTAAGTTTTTAGCACGTAAATTTTTTCTCCTGTTTAATACATTATCATATACATACAGTGGCAGACCCATAAATTCATGTGTTATTTTGGCTGATGTTTCTTTTTTACATTTTTATAAATTTGGTTTTCAGAAGGACTGAATAGAATTGAAGGACTAAAAGTGGATGAAAATATTATACATAAATTTATAGGTTGTTTTCTTATGAAAATATTATGTCACACATTATTACTCTGATATTATTGATATGATGAAATTAGCATTTGCTATTTGACTTTTATCAGGCAGTAATTCATATCCCTCTGTTTTTTTAAAACCAAAACCATGTTGCTTCTATCTGAAATGATGGGTAATAAAAAGGCGAATGGGCGAATGGTTCACATGTTTCTTCAGTTAAAAATCATTTACTTGCTTCTGGTTCATTTTTTTGTACTCGTCTTCCATTGGATTCCAATCAATAACTAATCTGGTGGACGATTACTCTAGCTATCTGATGAAAGTTTTTCATCTTTCATTTTCCTATCTCTATCTATGATCTAAAGTTAATACAATATCTTTTCTGCACACTTCATTGACAGTAAGTTCCATTTTTCTTTTCATTCTCAGTTAAACTTCTTGACTGGGGGGAAGAGAGCCACAGGACAGAGGCAGAAATAGCGTCACTCAGAGCAGCTTTTACGCAAGAAGTTGCTGTGTGGCACAAGCTTGATCACCCTAATGTAACAAAGGTACCATTTTTATCTAAACTTCTTTATCTTATTTTTATATTGTTCATTCTTCTTTGGAGCTGTAGCAGACTCAAGAGAGTATAGACTAAACCAAAATATTATTGAAACTGGCTTCTCTTCAACACAACAGCACATCATGACTTTTAATTCCTGGTTTTAAATTGTTGTCTTTGGGAAATCACATCTTTATTTGTTGGTCAATCTTCAATTGCTGATTAAATTTCTAAACATATTAAGAGACCTAAGCTTGAGGCAGGTATCTGTTATGACCCAGAAGATTTCTGAATCCACCATGATCAGACATATTCTGTCCTTTGTAGTTGCTGAAATCTTATCCATGATTCAAATTTATGCGAGATTGATTCGAATGAGATGATGGACTTGATCTCCAATCAAAAGATTTAGATCTACATGACCTGAAGCTGATCTTCTGAGGCATCTCTGAAATCTGAAGCGGTTGACTTTGTCCATAGATGTCCCAATTCTTTGCAGATAAAACTGGAAAATATCCATCCCTGAACTCCAGGTAACTTTTGTAACTATGATGTTTAGATATACTAGATTCATGTTACTTGTTGCCATTTTTGCCACCTTTTATAAATTTTTAACATCTAATACCAATTTATTATTTTTCCTTTTGCTGCACAGGTGTCTCGCTTTCTTCGCTATTGGTTCAAAGTTGACTTTTAATTTCCTGGCTCAGATGTAAATGTGAGATGATAAATATGGGTCTTTACTAATATTTAAAAATGTTTTGCTATTTATATAAGCAGGATTATCAGCTGGAGTCATAGCAAGAGTTGCTGGGGTGCTGTTATTGGCAGTTTGCATATATGTTGGAGTTTACAAGAAGAAGAAAGTGCAGGACAAAATATTGCTTTCTGCAAGATCTGAACATCAATCAATTCAAGCTGCAAGGGGTAGTACTGCTCCCTGTTTCCTTTCTATTTCCCTTTTTTGTCTATTTCTTTAAACATCTATGTTTGAAAGGGTTCTTCATGGATATTCTGCACTACAAATTCCCCTTTTAACCCATTTTACCTCTTGGCTGAAGAATGAAATCCAATTTTGACAAAATGGGAAACCATATGCACATGGTTGTTACAATGTTAAACATCCTATGGTTACTTATTTAGCTTGCTTTTAACACAATAGAGGTTCCTTTCATTTAAAAAAATAATAATAAGGATCGTGATGATATTTGATTAGGCGGAATACGGTTACCATGATTTTTAAGCAGATTCCTCAAAAAAATAATTCTAGCTGTGTCTGTGGCCTCTTTCCAAGTACTGATTAGATCCATTGTTTCTTTAGTTCATTTTCTTCGGCCTTTTGTAAGAAATTATTTAAGAGCCTCTCAGATTTTATTATGCACTTGAATACATTTCATGCTAGTAAGTAATACATGCATCTAATAGTTGTTAATTACTATAATTTGTTAGTTTAGTGATTTTTCATATTACATACTTCGTTGTTTGTCTTCGCATTATCAGCTGCTTATGTGTCTTGGTCTCTTAGCTTGCCAAAGTCCTACATTATAAGCAATGTAAATTTTTGTCTGTCTGTAAATAGTTCCTGTTTGGAGTTAATATCAAACCATGCTTTGTCAATGAACCAGGTAGGACCTGCTCCTGCTCTAATTAAGGCTGAGGTGCCATGGTCAGCTCGAAGGGGAACCTTCTCTAATAAGGATCGTGTTTTGAAGACAGTGAAAGGGTAATTTATTCTGAAGATATTTGTATGATTTCCTGACACCTGTGCAATCAAGTGATTATCACTTGCTATATTGTATGGATCCTTCTGAATGTTTAGTGTCTATGGTGGACACTAATAATATTCCTGCAATTTAGTTAATTTCACTCAGTCATGAACCATTTTTTTTTTATATCAATTATTAAGGTTTTGAAATAGTTTATCTCTACTCTCTGTATTTGATATTATAATTTAATTCTGTCTCTGATTTAATTTAGTTAATATTGTTTCTGATTGCAAGAACAAATTGCTGGCTCTAGTAACTAATAATCTCATGAATGTCAGTTGACAGGCGTTTGCAGCTGAAGAATTTTTTTTCTTGTTTTTAAAGTTAGCATATATGTTGAATGTCATTTCATATCAATTATGCATGACTTCTGTCTTCGATTGCTATTTAGGATACTGAATAAGCTGACTCCAAAGAAATAAAATTAGCACAATTTCAAAAAAAAAAAAAAGTTTCTGCCAATTAAGCTGACTTCTGTCTTCAATTGCTATTTGTGATGATAAGTTTCTGCCAGTTGTTGTCTCTCCCTAGGAAATAATAGCAAGCTCAGGCTCATTTGTTGAAGAGGCTAATGCTGCTGATCTAATACAGCGCAGACAGCGTTCTGAGTTTCAGTGTAAGTACTCCAAACTGTTGGTGTCATTTTTGTTTTCTATTCTTTGTTTTCATTTTTCAAAAAACACAGAAAACTTGTTAGGTAAAGTGTTTCCAGAAAAAAAGTTCTGAAAGCAACCCAGTTTTAGGAAAACACCAAATAGTTGTTTTCAAATTTTAGAAAAATTTTGGAAGTGATGGATGACTTTGAACTTTTCATTGCTTTTGTTTCTGAAAACATGAAAAATGAAAATGATACCAAATAGTTATGTACATTTAACATTGACGGTGTCTATTGAATTAACATATTTTCTTTGACAGCAAGTGTGAAGGGGACCCTTTTTACAGCTATAAAGGTAAATCCCGCCATCATGCTTAATGAAATTGATCTTAATGTAATGCATATTTAGACCTGATTTTACAGATTTAAAACCTACAATGCTTCATTGATTCTTGATGTGCCGATTTCAGGCAAACCCAGATCTTGTTCCATCCTTATTGACTTTGGCGATGAATGATGCTATGACTTATGATAAGGTGAGAAAGAGTTTTACTTGTTGACAGTTTGAGATGAAAGTAGAAATTTATATTATTCCTAAACATTACATATCAAGAAAGCTCATATGATTCTAATTGAGTTTTGCAGGCCACAAAATCTGGTGGCCCAAATGGATCTGTACGTTTCAGGTACTTCTAACATATAGCATTACCACGCATAAGTATGTAGTATTAAAGAATAAAGTAAAAGAATGAAATTCTGCATTCTATCAAAAATTAGGATTGGTATTTCATGTACAGTGAAGATTTTCACCAAACCAAAGATGATTCATCTATTATGTTTTGTTCCGGCTTATTTTTTAGGGATTTTAATGCCAATTCACAAAATGACCCTATTATTTCAGTGTCGATGATAAGCAGATGTATTAAATGTGGTAAAAAAAGGTTATGGAATATGAAAATTATGTTAAATTGTCAAAATTGTATTGAGGTTTTGAGAAACACAACTTTCTTCAGTTACCACTCACTATTAGGTTCTAATTTAGAAAGGGTGCTCTTACCAAGTTGCAAGTGTGTGTTATTTGCAGCATAAGTGTGATTCTCAACTAAATTGTTCATTCCCTAATAATAAGCATGATTCTTCTTTTTCCTGATTATAAGAGGCATGAATATACGAAGCATCAAGTGAATATGGGGGGACAAACTGAAGAGCATTGACTACTTATTTGTACCCCTGAGCATTATAATAGATGATTAATTTTATTAAGTTCGATAATCAGACTTCAGAACTGCAGTTCTCTTCTTAGTTTTTTTTTTTTTTTTTTCCTTCTGTTTTTTGTTTTCCCATCTTCTTAGGGACTTTCATGGTGATTACTTGTTATCATTGGGCATCTAACGTGTCATGCATTAATCGTTATCAACTTCATGTTTATTTATCCAACTTGGTGGCCTTGTTTGTCAATGATCTTTTGGGTTAACTTATATGTGATGTGGCTTTATCAATATATATTCACTTGTGCAAAGATCAAATTTATGGTGCAATAGATGTTGTTCCCTCCATTCCCTGTTCACAGTCCCTTTAGGATTCCAACTGTTTAGAGAGGCAGGCATTTAACGCGTTCATGCTCAAGTGGGAAGCATGAGCATCCAAAACTTGGGAAAATTTTCTGTGGTGGATTTCAGAGCTACTCTTTCAAAATGATAGTTTAGAAAAGTAACAAAATTTTGTACACTTCACTTTTAAAGTGAAGAACTATCGTGTGACATTCCAATATAAGAAAATGGACAAAAAGGACTTGGGACAAAAGGGGTATTATTTTTCTGTCATCTGTTTCTAAATCAGTTTTTAAAATGCTGCTTGTTTATTTGCATTGCTGGGTGCTGGTGTTCAGGTTTCTGAAGATGTTGAGGAACAAAGGAAAGAAAGTAGTTTGTCGGCCACTGATAATTTGGTAAATGAAGAAAATGCACAGCTGAAAGATGATGAAACCGAGGCACCTGATGGCACTATGGTGGGTGATGATCTGCAGAATCATAATGTTTCAAATGCTGGCAATGATACAGTTGGCAAATATTTTTGTTATGACTTGCCAGTTTCTGAAGAAACTGGGGTTTGGATACCTGTCTCTGTTCCACCGATGTCAGGGAGCGAACATGAAGAATGGAATAGGGGTTTTTCCTTCGGTGGGGGCTACTTCGCTGATGGGGACATGGGATGGAATCAGTTTGTTGGAGAAGAGAAAGAGATGACTATGTGGGATGTGGTTCTTGATATGCTACTTGTGGCCCGAGGGAAAGTGACTGCTCTTGCTTCAGGTGCTATAAACTCTTTACTTATCTAAAAAAATGGCTTTAGAAACTTTTGTATTGAATAGTTGCTATCATATTTTGTAGATGTAGTTAATGTTCTAACAAGCTAAGGTTTGTAAGGTAACCGAAAGGACGGTTCTTGCATGTTGATTGATTCTTCATAGTTTTCTACTCTACTTGATGGGTCTTCAAAAAGGAAAAAGAAAATATTGATTGCTTGAATACAATGTTGGTGCATCAGATTTCTTCTTTTTCTTCTTCTCCTATTATTATTTATTTATAATTTTTTTTTTGAACTTTATACCAAATGTGTTATGTGATGGATAGATGAGAGTGTAATCATGTTACTAATCGGTATAATAACGTGTCAAGAGCCTCATTATTTTATTTTTAATTTTGTTTTCAAACTTAGTTTATTTATTATTTTAATAAACATCAATTATTAGTTCTTAATAATTGTTTATGACAGGTTTTTTTTCAACCATATAAAATTAGCACAACGTTAAAAATAAAAAAAATAAAAATAAAGGCTATGGTGGCGTTTTTTGAACGTCACTATATTCCCACTCCAACGGTTAGATTTTTAAAATGTATAAATGTCTTTAACGGCGTTTTCAAAACGTCGCTACATGTCATAGTGACGTCACAGTACAATTAGGTAGGACTTTTGGCGGCGTTTTTAAAAACGCCGCCTATAATAATATAACGACGTTTTTCAAACGCCATAAAGCTATAGCGACGGCCGCGTCGTCGGCGTTTGGTACTAAACGTCACAAAAAGAATTAGCGACGTTTTTAGTACTTATAGCGGCGTTTTTAAAACGCCGCTAAAAGTCGATTTTCCAGCAGTGATTACTTCCCTTAGGTGGTCTTTCTTGGGTGAACGTGATATTTTGTGTGATGGATATGTCAGCATGGTGTATCTTTTTACCGTGGTGTACCCGTTGCATGTACACGACATACAAAATCTTGTTTTCATTTTTTAAAATTCTTTTGTGTAATGTTTTTAATAAACAAAAGTAATGAAAATATATCGTTTTTATTTTTGTGCAAAAATTAATTTTAAAATTTTAATACCAACTTTTGGATTTTTTTGAAAATTTAAATTAACTTTTTATTTTCCTAAAGTGAGTTATTGATTGATATTTTTTCAAAAACGGTTTTCGGAAATAATTCGTTAAACATTTGTTTTTACGAAAATACAAGCAACTGCCTCGAGAAACTCAGTTGGTAATGGTAATTACAAAGACAAATCTATTTTGTAATTCAATAAAAAAAATTTATCAACTCAAACTTCTCCTTTGAGTTTATAAGCATGATGCTTTGCTCAACTTGTATTAGAGACTAAAAACTCGAACAAGAAGAGATCCAACAGTTTTTGAAGCATAAGTGTGATTGATCCATTTGATTTTATTCAACACTCTATTTTACTTTTAGGTAAATTATAATATATTTTCTGAAATTTACTTAACATATAAATTGCTTTCTGTGATTTAGAAAATTACAAACACTCTCTTGTAAGAATTTTTTATTTAATACAATTAATTAAAAAAATAAAATTTTTAACTATTCTTTGAACTATATTTCTAATATCATTAAAAATTAGTAATTGGTTTGATAATTTATTTTAAAAAAACTATTTGTTATGAAATTAAAATCTTTAACAGGAGCGATGTAACTTCAGAACCACAAGAGATATTTCATATTTTAATCAAATCTCAAAAAATATATTTATAATTTATCCTTTGAGTAATGCAGATTTTAAATATTTTATCAATATTTTTACTAAATACCTCATATAAATGTGAGACTCATATAATTTTAACATCACACTCATATAAAATATTTAATAAAAATATTAATAAAACATTTAGGCCGAAACTTTTTTCTTATCCTTTGCTTTTCGAAATCAAACCGCGTGAGTACCGTAAATTTAGGGGAAGTCATACACAAAAATGTCTACCATCAACTTGTCTCAATTTTTTGGTACATGAAAATGAACACAACAATCTCTGACTTGTTTCATTTACAAACACAAAGTCAAGGAATTGTTTGTTAATGTCGGTTTATAGAAATATGAAATAAGAGAAAATTTATTTGGTGTACAAAAGTAATTTGAAAATAAATATATAATAATAATAAAAAAGAGAGTAAAGAAACATGTTTTGCGATGAGTTGTTAGGTGTTGAAGAGTCATTAAAAGATGTCAAAACTAGCCGAAAGTCGTCAACAGTCAACCCATAATGGGTGGTGGTAGTGGCGGAGTCACATGGAGACTGGGGTCAAGTGTCCCCGGGATTTTTCTTTTTATTTTTTTAATTTTTTTATATATATGTTATAAATAAAATTTTAAACAAATATAATATTTAGAATAAAAAGTCAAGGGCTTTTTTAAATTTATAAAAACAATATTGATTATTTTATTAAAAAAGAAGAGACTACAACAAATTATATTTTTATGTATGAAAATTTTGTAAAAAAATCTCAATATAAAGGTATATCCATCATTATTGATATGCAAATATAATTAATCTTACTATATATATGTAAAAATTACTGGAGTGTTAGTTATATTTGAATGTGGAGTTCACCCTTTATATGTTGCTTTACTATTGGTTGGTAATATCATATATCAATAATGACGTGATATCGCTATTGTATGAAATTTTTACTCAAATTTTATAGAAATTTTTATTCAAATTTCGTAAAAATTTGATTTATCTGACCATTATATAATTTATTTTATGACTTAAATATATGACTTTTTTACATTGTCCATGATACACTAGTTACATGCAATACTTTCTTTTCTATTTTTCTCGAAGTTAATTGTAAAATTTTATGTAAAATACTTTTGTAACAATTTATTTAATTTTTTATACTTAATATTAATTCAAAAATTATTATGCTCCTTTTATTGTTGGTTATGAAAAAAAAAAATTAAAATTGTAATTAATTAGTGTCCCCTCCTAATTTAGTTTCCTAACTCCGCCACTGGGTGGTGGTGACTAGGGGTGTGCATAATACCGCCGAAACCGCCGAAACGGCCAAAACCGCACCGAACCGCACCGCCAAGGCAAATTCGTTATTATTTGTCAATTGAACCGCCGGTTTTTGGTAAGAAAAATGGCAAATTCTAGTGACACTTTTATCAATCCGCCGGTTTCTATTTTTCTTCCAAACCGCACCGACCCGCACCGCTATTAAATCATGTTTTATAGGATTCTAAAAATTCTTTTTTACTTAAGTTTGCTTGTTGTTCTATACCTTAGAATATAGTATTACATTACTGCTCGAGGGGAATTTTATGTATTGTAATGAACTGATGGTATAGTCGTTGATATTATCATGTTGTTGCTACACTTGCTGCATCAGAAGAAAGCTTCACAAGATGCTTAACATTACGATATCTCTCGTCTTTTTTTTACTCTTTGATTTAAGTTTTGTAATTTGAATTATATTTTTTATAAACCGCCAATCCGCCCGAACCGCCAAGGCAAATCCGCCATTATTTGCCAACCGAACCGCCAGTTTTCGATAAGGAAAATGGCAAATTCTAGTGACACTTTTATCAATCCGCCACCCGCCATACGGTTTCTATTTTTCTCTCAAACCGCACCGACCCGCACCGCGCACACCCCTAGTGGTGACTGAATACCCCTTATTCAAAAAAAAATTGGAATCAAATCCAAAAAAGATTAAATGAAAACAAAATTTTTTAAACTTTTTACATGTCATTAAAAAGTTCAATTTCTACTACACTTCATTTCTATTGTCAAAAATAAATAAAATAAAATAAAATAAAAAATAACTTATCCCACGCACCAATCCTGTACCATCGCAAATTATTATTATTATTATTGGAGGTAATTTCCATTATTTATTTATTTTCACATTTGTTGTAATACAATTAGTGATTTATTCCTTTATAAAAAGCTAATGTTGATCCATAAATAGTTTGATCCGTATTGTACATTTAAATTACAGTAATGTTGGGTTTTGTTAGAAAATTTAGAAAGGGATTTGAAAAAAAAAAAAGAAAAAGGTAAGTAAAATGTGAATAAAATATATCTATATTTTACTTACTTTTACACATTTTTTTTTAAATCTCTTCTCAAATCCCTTCTCAAATTTCCCAACCAAACACAACGTAAAATGATGTTGGAAAAAAAAATTCAGATAAATGGTAAACAGGTTTGCAATTATTTTACTTATTTTTCATTTATCTGATATTGGTACAAATTAAAGGGTAGAAATATGGGTTGGTTACAGATATAATGTAGAGCAGTTTGAAAGATTGTTTAGGAGTCTTCTAAATAAATGTACTTTTATTTTTTTAGATTAAAAAATTGAGGAAGAAAATATGGATGTTTGGGTTAATTTTTTGACTTTTTATGAAAAAATGTGTAATAAAAAATTGTAAAAATTGATTTGTAGGGAAAATTAAGATTGAGAGTTGTGCAGCCGTAATTGTTGACTTTTGGTAAATAATTTTAACTTTTTAACTTTTTAAATAACTTTTTGACTTTTTGTAATATGCCAAACTTGATCTAAAAAAGTCTTCTAACAATATAAAAAAAAAGTGTTATAGAGCTTAATTTTTTTATTAAATAAATGATTAAATATCTCACATAAATATGAAATTTACAAAATTATGAATCCTACACTTGGCCTTGTTTGGGGACTGACTATTTTAGTCAAAAAGTCAAAAAGTCAACTAAAACTAGTCACATCACCTCTCTACTTTTCTACATATTTTTTCATAAAAAATTAAAAAATTACTAAAATAATCTGCTCCCAAGCGATATAAAATATTTAATTATTTATTTAATAAAAAATTTAATATATCTAATATTACGCATATAAAAAGATAACTATACAAAAAGTAAGAAAGAAAGTCAGTGCCTCCCTATCTATATCTATTACTATTAGAAAAAAAAGGTCAGGTGCCCTGGCTGGTGTGTCTTTCATTCATTAAAATCGAAGTTGAATAAAGTCTGTGTGGTTGGCCAATTAAGTGTTTCACATCAAAGATGGAAAAATTGTAGCCTTTAATTCATGAGATCATTTAATAATCCGGTAAAGTGGGCATTTCAAAAGATGTCATGAGACGCACCCAAATAAAAAGACGTCATAATTGATAGAGAGTGTCTGATTTATAATTTTATATTAAGATGCGAAAAATAATAGAAAATATGTCAATTGATAATTGGTCAAGAAAAAAGACACATGTGTTCTTGGAGCACTTGATAAATTTTTCTTTAATTTGATAGGTAACTAGGGTAGGACAGCTATATTAGTAAATAAGACAAATTGTAATTTGGTCCAAACATTTTTTGAAAAATATATAATTTTTTAATATAAAGTTGTCCATTCCACCTATTAGCATAATCACAAGTCTTAAAGTGGCCTCATAGAAAACATCACAACATTTTACTGTAAAAGCTTTTTCCCGAATCAAATATATTTTAATGTTCGAATCTTTAGTGATCAACACCAAATCATATGATGCCTTATAAAATACTTTGACAAAGAAATATTTGCTTATTGCAATTTATACGAGTATTTATAATTTTTTTTTATATTTGTTTTGGAACTTGTAAATATTTGGTGAGTATTTAGTCTAAAAAGTTGAAAAAAAAAATTTAATTATTAAAAAGTTTGAGAGAAAATATTTTTAACTTCTGCGTTGTAAAGTTGCACAAAATGTGATCTTTGCCATTAAATGAAACTCTAAAATCAATAGATTCTGATTAGTATAATATAAAGCGAATTTTATTTTCTTTTAATATTTTATGCATTAAAGGATTCTTTGTTGAATGAAAATAACATAAAATAAAAAAAAATTAGTCTAAGATCCTTCTCTTTTTTTAGTAATGGAAGAGATTCACGATATTATTTTATGATGTCTAAGATCCTTCAATCCCACACTCATATATCACAGAGAAATTTGACTCTCTCAAATCAAATCAGTTCGTAAAGAAGGAGCTGCAAGAGAGGATGAGGCGATGAAGACGATGATCATACCACACGATCCAAGCCATTCCTAGAGAGTACACTGGCCGCAAAGTCTCTGCCACAGACAGACTCCAAGGCCCAATCCTCACAGTTGTGTTAGCCCAAGACAACGACGGCCACAAAACCACCACTACCACCAGCAGGTCGGCCTCTAGAAAACACCTCGTCACCACCGAGAGGAAGTAGATTCGGGCCATCCTCAACTTCATTTAACTCCCATTTTCTGCTCCACCACTTTCTATCTCCAGATCCGCGTTGGTTCTAGTTTCTCTGCTCTCATCGAATCCGACACCGTTCTCTCCATCAAGATTCATAGGGATGAGAAGAGTGGGAAGATTTTGAAATTGGTGTTTGTTTGGGCTGATGAGGGATCGGAGTTGAAGGTTGATGTGCCCGTTGTTTCAAATGAGTAGATGTTTGTCCTGGTCTCAAGAAAGAAGGTACTTTAAATAGGATAAGGACCACTTTAAAAAATCTATGCCCAGCTGAACACATCCCCTCCAAAATTGAGGTGGACATAAACAATCTAGACATTGAAGATAAGGTGTTCCTTTGGCGGGATTGTCTTTCACTTTTGTGCATAACGATCGTTGCTTTTGCTTCGTGTATTGCATTGAATTTCTCTGGCTTGGACCAGAGAAATTCTCTGGTTTGAACTGAATTTTCTTTAGGTTGGTTTAGAGAAATTCTCTGGTTTTGATTGAATTTTCTCTAGTTTGAACTGAATTTTCTCTAGGTTGGTCCAAAGAAATTCTCTGGTTTGAACTGAATTTTCTCTAAGTTGGTCCAGAGAAATTCTCTGGTTTGGATTGAAATTTTCCTAGATTGATTCGAGGGACTTTAGACATTATGAAAATATTGGACGTTCTTTATGCTATAAAATCTTAATACTAGGGACTCAAAAAAACAAAAACAAAAATCCCTTAAGGAAAAATTAGTTTAAGACCCCTCTCCCATTTTTAGTAATGGAAGAGATCTACGATATTATTTTATGATGTCTAAGGTTCTTCAATCCCACACCTATATATCACAGAGAAATTTGACTCCCTCAAATCAAAGAAAGAGCTGCAAGAGAGGATGAGGCGGTGAAGATGGTGATCATACCACACGATCCAAGCCATTCCCAGAGAGTACACTGGCCACACAAGTCTCCGCCACAGATAGAATCCAAGGCTGAATCCTCTCTATCGTGTTAACCCAAGACAATGACAGCCACACAACACTACCACCACCACCACCACCACCACCAGCAAGTCGGCCTCTAGAAAACACCTTGTCACCATCGAGAGAAAGCAGATTCAGGCCATTCTCAACTCCATTTAACTTCCCTTCTTCTGCTCCACCACTTTCTCTCTCCAGATCCGCGCTAGTTCTAGTTTCTCTGGTCTCATCGAATCCGGCACCGTTCTCTCCATCAAGATTCATAGGGATGAGGAGAGTGGGAAGATTTTGAATTTGGTGTTTGTTTGGGCTGATGAGGGATCAGAGTTGAAGGTTGATGTGCCCGTTGTTTCAAATGAGAAGATGTTTGTCTTGGTCTCAAGAAAGGAGGTACTTTAAATAGGATAAGGACCGCTTTAAAATATCTATGCCCAGCTGAACACATCCCCTCCAAAATTGAGGTGGACATAAGCAATCTAAACATTGAAGATAAGGTGTTTTCTTGGCGGGATTGTCTTTCACTTTTGTGCATAACGATCGTTGCTTGTACTTCGTGTACTAGATTGAATTTCTCTGGTTTGAACCAGAGAAATTCTCTGGTTTGAACTGAATTTTCTTTGGGTTAGTCCAGAGAAATTTTCTGGTTTGAATTGAATTTTCTTTGGGTTAGTCTAGAGAAATTCTCTGATTTGGATTGAATTTTCTCTGATTTGAACTGAATTTTCTCTGGGTTGGTCCAGAGAAATTCTCTGGTTTGGACTGAATTTTCTCTGGTTTGGATTGAAATTTCTTTGGGTTGATTTGAGGAACCTTAGACATTATAAATATATTAGATGTCCTTAATACTATAAAATTTTAATACTAAGGACCCTAAAAAAAAATCCCCTAAATAAATGGTTTATTCTAGCTTTACAAGTTATAAAATAATTGTTACTTAAGTATTGATTATTCTTTTATGAAAATTTTTTTTAAAAAAAAATTATGAGTAACAAAAAGTGCTCAACATAAGAACATGAAACAACCTTAGACAATGCCAATTGGAATTGTAATATAATGATTCATTTTCTTTAAATAGAATAATAACAACAAATAATTTTTAATTGCGATTATATTAATGATTTAAGTATGTGCAATGTGTCTGTGAAGTGAACCACATTAGTCAAAACGACCATATAGCAATGAACTAGTGGGTCCATAATGAGAATTAATTAATCTAATCATATTTGATTAATCATTTAAACTGTTCGATTCTTTCGGCAGATCTCTGATGGTTGGAATCAATTCAAATCGTTGATATCAAATGGTATTGAAATCAATCATACTACTGAAAAATTTCATTCAGGGTGTTTTGGAAAATTAGTAAAAAGTTAATTTTTTTACTTTATTAATTTATTTTGTCTTTTTGTGAGTAAGTTATGTGAGAGGTGATGTGATCCAAAATTGGTAAAAAATTAAAAGTTAATTTTTTACCAGCTTCCCAATAGAGCACTCAAGAAGTTGTTATTGTGGAAAATAATCAGTATTAGTGACCCACTTTAATTATATTTCTTAGGTTTGCATAGAAAAATATATAATAAAAAAAAATCAATATGTGATCAAATTTATTGTAAGTATGGTGGAAACCAAACCAACAATAACATATATTAATTTTTCTATTCAATTTTTTTTGGGATTTTTTTAATGTGCACAGAGAGTTATTGCTATTTTTTTAATCAGTAAAATAGAAAATTTTATTGGTAAAACAAAAAATTAACGAGTTTTAAAATATAGTCATATTTGATTTGTTTACATTTCGAGTCAATTTCAAAAGAGTTTTAATCGAGCAGATCATGAGCTAAACTCAAGTAGTTTGATTTTTATATTGCATATAGCTAAGTCAACACAAGCAGTAAATTATAGAAATTTAAATTAAAATCTTAAGAAGATTTTAAATATGTTTAATTTTTAATTATTTACCTAATAAGTCAATTTCAAATGAACTAAACAAGAATAACTTGATTCATTTCACAACTCTATTTTGGGCCTCATGTTAACCCCATTTTAGCGGGACTGTGATGCACTATAGGTGGCCACTTTCATATAATCCTTCAAAAAAATTTCAACCTTTAGTATTTTTGAATTAGAATTAGACATTAATTGTAGATTGAACAAATCTGATATAGGATACAAAATGTGGGTAAACAATAGGACACCCAATTCAACTAGCACATGCAAATCAGTGGCAAGGAACCTGAAAATATGGCTACTCTCAGTTGGACGTGATCCTTATATTTTGTTGTTTTTCTCTAACATCAAGAAAACAAAGGGACCACTCTATCTTATAATTAAAAAAAGCAGTTAATGATATTGTCTTTAATTAATTGTTCCAAAAATTTACCTGTTCCTTTTTTCTTTTCTTTTTTTTCTTCCCCCCCCCTGATGAATTAGTCTAGTTTGCCAAATGGGTTGAATATGACTTTAAACATATAGTTGTGGATTGATATTCTTGCTCATGTTATGTTCAAGAAAAGACAAAAAAGCAAACACTACAAGAAAATTGGGCTTAAAAGACGGAACTATTTGCGATGGTACACTTGCCATCTCAAAAAGTTATTTTTTGCGACAGCAAAAAATACCGTCTCAAAAAAACAGAGTATTTGCGACGGCACCATTTGCCGTCTCAAAAAAACAGAGCATTTGCGACGACACCATTTGTCGTCTCAAAAAAGCAGAGCATTTGTGACGGAACAATTTGTCGTCTCAAAAAAGGAGAGTATTTGCAATGGTATTTTCTGTCGTCGCAAATACTCTCCTTTTTTGAGACGGTATTTTCTGTCGTTGCAAATACTCTGTTTTTTTGAGACGACATTTTCTGCCGTCGCAAAAAATGACTTTCGTATTTTTTTTTAGTTAATATTCTTAAAATTTTAAATATTTTTTTAGATGCACCTTACTTAGATGTATCTAAAAAATAAAAAAATTATGAAAAAATATTTTTAAAAATTAATAAATACATAAAAATACAAAAAAAAAAAATGTATTGAATTATTGTATTTTTATTGTATTTTTTGGTATTTAGTGAATTTTTAAAGATTTTTTTTACAATTTTTTTACTTTTTAGGTGTATTTATGTTAGATGTGTCTAAAAATTAAAAAAATTACTTAAAATATTTTAAAAATTCAGTAAAAACAATATAACACAGAAACAAGAAAGTATAATTTTCTCAAAAGAGTTTTTGGAAAACTCTAACCTAGCATAGTGATTGTGGTTTTGAGACAGCCTCATATATATACACTCACAAAATAATTTGAATAAATGCAACAATATTTTTCTGTCGTAAAAAAAAAAATAAAAAAAATTATATCGTCTTACTCTTTTGATATAACATTTCTTTTTTCATTCATTTTTTCATCTTCCTGCCTCTCTGTCTCTATCTCTCTCTCTCTCTTCTCTTTATCTCTTTCACTCATCACTCTTCTTTCTCTGTCTGTCTGTTCCTCTCTCTCATTTTCTCTTTGTGTCTCTCGCCTATCTCTCTTTTCTCTATCTCTCTCATCTGTCTCTCTCGCTCATCTCTCTTCTCTCTATCTCTCTCATTTCTTTTCTCTCTTTCTTATCTTTCTATCTCTCTCGTCCATCTCTCTTATCTCTCCGTCTCTCTTTTTCTGTGTCTCTCTCTCGTTCATCTCTTTTCGCTCTATTTTTCTCTCTTTTTGTCTATCTTTCGCTCATCTCTTGTTTCTCTCTCTTTTTCTATCTCTCCCTCTATATCTCTCTCTATCTCTTTTTCTGTCTATCTCTCTCTCACTTTCTCTCACTCATCACTCTTCTACCTCTCTCTTTCTCTCTATCTGCTTGTCTATTTGTCTATTTCTCCCTCACTATGTTCGCCTTGTTCACTCTCTCCCTCACATCTTCTCTATTTATCGAGCTCCTTCTCGATTTATCAATCCACTATAAGAAAATACACTTTTAGAAACCACTTTGTCTCTCTCTCGCTGATCACTCTGTCTCTGTCTCTCTCTATCTCTCTTCTTTATCTGTCTCTCACAAAATTAAAATATTTAAAAAATTGATTTGAATTAAGTTTTGAAAAGAGTTTTGAATTATGTGTTTGGTTATGAGTTTTGAAAAGTAATGATTATATTTTGAATTGAGTTTTGAAAAATGGATGTAGAATTATGATTTGAAAGCTCAAAACAAACACCATACTTAAATCAATGGGTGAAACTATGACTACCGCCACTATTGCTACTACTACTACCATTACCTCTCATCCACCAACGCCACCACTCCACTACCACCACTACCACTACTACTACTACTACTACCATTACCTCCTCTCCACCATCGCCACTCCATCTCCTCTACCATTACTACAACTTCACCACTAATCTTCTTCGCCCCCACCACCACCACCATCTCTTGTCCACCACATTCACCACTACTGCCACTCCCTCTCCTCTGCCACTCCCATTTTAGTAACAAAAAAAAAAAAAAAGAAATGGGCCGTAGAAAAATATTTTTCATTGACAAAAAAAAAATTAACTTTATTTTAATGGAAAATATTTTTTATTAAAATATTACCCTTACTTCTACCAAAAAAAAATTATTAAAATAAAAATGAAACAAATAAATTTTCAACCTTAGTAACTAAAAAAAATAAAAAATAATTTTTTTTTTCATTACCCTTACTCATCACTCTTTGTCTTTCTATCTGTGTCTCTCTTTCTCTCTCTTTCTTTCTCTCTCTCTCTCTCACACACACACACTGTGCTCGCATTGCTCACTCTCTCAATCCCCTCTTATTGATTTACCGATCTCCCTCTCGATTATCGATCTCTTTTTTTTCTCCCTCTCTCTCTCTGTCACTCATCACTCCTCCCCCTGGCTCTCCCATCTTTCTCTGCTCTCTATCTCTCTTGCTCATCTTTCTTCTCTCTCTCTCTCTCTCTCTCTCTCTCTTTCTCTGTCTCTTTCTATGTCTCTCTCTATATCTCTTGTTCATCTCTTTTTGCTGTTTCTCTCTCACTCTCTCTCTTTGTCTATCTCTCGCTCATCTTGTTTCTCTCTCTTTTTTTTCTCTCTGTGTGTGTATGTGTGTGTGTGTGTCTCTCACTCGCACTCATCAATATTCTCTCTGGCTCTCTCATCTCTCTTGCTCATCTTTCTTCTCTCTCATTCTCTCTCTATATCTCTTGTTCATCTCTTTTTGTTGTCTTTTTTTTTTCTCTCTCTCATCTTGTTTCTCTTTTTATTTTTATTTTTATTTCTCTCTCTCTCTCTCTCCCTCTTCCTCATCTTTCTTCTCTCTCAATCGTTCATTTCTCTTATTTACACTCATCTTTTTCTCTGACCCCATTGTTGTTGAAAGAGAAAAAAGTCAAAAAATGAAATGGGTCTCTCTTTCTCTCTCTGTCTCTTTCTCTCTGTGTCTCTCACTCATCTCTCTTTTCTCTCTCTTTCACTCATCTCTCTCAAAAAATGAGTTTATGTTGATTTTTAAACAGAAATCTAAAAATTTGACTAGCAATATTTTTTTAATTAATTGTTTTTTCAAATAATTTTTTTAATTTTTTTTAAATATATTTTTTTTCAAATAAAATTTTTTCAATTAAAATGTGTATGATCTCATTGTCATAAATAATAAAAAAATAAATGTAAATATTTTAGGCCTAGATAAACATGTTTTTTAGTTTATGTTTTTAATTTTTTTTTTAAATATTTTGTTCAAACGCATTTGTAATTTATATTTTTTTAAAACTAAACAAAAATCAATTTATAAAATTTTTGTAAACATAAATTAAAAATATAAATGTTATCAAACCTACCTTAAATTTTCATCTGAGCTAGCTATGCTTGATGTGGCGGAAAAAAAAAAAAAAAAAGAGCACAAAATCTTATTCTCGCTCGTTTTTTCCTCCCCAACCAAAAATCCCCAAATCTCAAATCCCTAATTTTTGAACCAAAAATCCCTCTCTCTCTCTCTCTCTCTCTCTCTCGCGACTGTGAGCACGACAGATGATGGCGTCGAGCGACGGAGTTAAGGAGCCTCACTCTTTTGTTTCTCACTCCGTTGGCTTTCCCTTTGCTGCTCTCATTCCAGTGGCGAAGGAGCTACTCAAGGATCACCCCATTAATAGCAGGCTCGAAGCTTTCAACTTTAAGAACATCGGTCCGCTCAGATTCGCATAATTAAAGAGACTCTCTGATTCGCCGGTGTTCCTGGTGCGGTCTAATTTCTTATATCTTTCTGTTTATCTGAATATATTTTGATGATTGCATTTCATTTAAATAAACAGGACATTCTTATATTTTGCAATTGTTTTGTTGAATCCACGATGGAATGCGAAGGTGATTACATCTATGGTGGGTGGATTTTGCTGCATTTGTTCTTGGCGCAGAATCCCTTAGAGTTTGCCTGTCGAAGCCCTAGGTCACAGCTCTCTCTCTCTCTCTCTCTCTCTCTCTCTCTCTCTCTCTCTCTCTTTGTATTTCCTAAAATCTAGAATATATTTTGGTCCATTTTCTAAGCCTTATTCCGGTTATGCTTGTGTTTATATATAGAAGTTGAATTCTTAGATAGATCCACAAAAATAGTTAAAATCTAGAAGTTGAATTCTTATAGCTAAAAGATGGAAAGAATATTACTTCAATCACCACTGCAGAGCAAGAATTCTTAGATAGCTATCTAATCTGATTTTCTTTTACCTTTTATTTCACATTTTACTATCAAGTGTTCATGTTTGTGATAGTTTTTCCTCTTTGTGATGAAAAGGGATTGCTAGAGAACATGGACAAGGATAGAATCAAAAGGCTCGTAAGGTTGAAACCTCTAACTGAAGTCTGCAGCGGAATCTCCTCACCCCCTCTTATCTATTGAAAGAGGACAGTTGGGTCAAGGCTGTGTATCATTTTTGCATCTCCTGGTTGGCGTATTCTGAAACTCCATGAAATCTTCTGTTCCTATGTATGATTTTCTGGTGTTTAGAACCAGTTATTGCAATGCTCTTTTGTGTGTATTTCTCACTTCAGAACCTGAATTTGGGTTGATGCTCTATTTTAATGTATGTTCCTATGAAATACCGTGACCGTATTGTTTAAGATTTTGGACTCTATGAATTGGGATGTTTCTTCTGTATTTAAACCACTTCCACTGTAACCCTAACATCCATGACTTCCTAGAATGGAGCAGAATAGTTTTAGTACTAGTTAGAGGCTGCAGCTATTGCCAAAGCATGGGAGGTCCAAAACAAGCGCTTTGACTAGTTGTGCAGCACAACTGATTGAAGCGCTGGTTGTAATAACCTCTCTTGCTTCAGCTATATTCATGGCTTTATTTAGAGCATACTCTTTATACATAAGCCATCCGAACCATTTATATAGATTTCTAGAAGGCCTAAGCATGAATCCCCTGTGGAAATATGTTCTGCCTCGCATAGAATTGTCTACATGACTTTTTACTTTTTTGAAAGAACAATCTTATTTCTCAACAACCTCAAAGTTGGTACAGGAAGGTTGCACTTTAGACATTATTTTACTAGATTGTAGAACTCTAGGTAGGTAAGTTATTGAAATTTTGTGGTATTATGGGTAGATTAGGTGTATTGGACATCTCAAGTATTGAAGATTTTTTGCACTTTTTATCATGTACAACTGGAACCTCTGAAAAGTAAAAAAATTGATTAAATCTATTTTCTCCTAATTTGTAGCTATTCATGATGCCAATTTACTCTTTATGACTTGTATATCTTAATCGTTTTGAAATGCACAACTTTTGCCACTATGTACAGATGCATGCAAGTAATCTTGGCCATATGTTTCAGAACCAGGTATTAACAGAGTGAGTTATGTTGTTTTCAGAACCAGTGTTTTGTGTATATGTGTTTATATATGTGTGTGTGTGTGTGTGTGTGTGTGTGTGCGCGCACCTCTATCATAAAGAATAAACCAAGAAGCAATTTTACATTGCAGAATCCTTTCAGCCTCCATATGCAAGACCATTCTCTATTATTTTCTTTCCCCTTTGTCTTCTTTTCTTTGTCTTAAAAAAAATAAAAATAAAAAAAGAACCATGAAAGCCCCAAAGCATTCCATGTGTTAGCTTTTTCCCTCTTATTTTCTTTCTTCCTATCCTTTTTGTAGACACCCCATTTTTGACCGTTCTCAAGACTTAGACGTCATCGTTTGAACACTCAATGATGACTTGTTTTTTTGCTTCTAAGGGCAAGGAATGGCTTGTTGGCCTTCCCCACACCTCACCGACCATGGCTTGAGGCCATCGGCCCTGTTTTCTTGCTACCGGCCAAAGGTTTTGGCCGGTCGACATTATTTTTGGTCGGCCGACCATTATTTTGGTCAATCGGCCATATTTTCTGGCCGGGACTTCTTTTTTGCCTTTTTTAGGCATTGTGCATGCCAGCTGTGCCAGCTGGAGCACACATACCTGTCCTCCATACACGTGTATGAAGGATTTGCACCCTTTGCACCCTTTTGCTCTAGCTTTTTGAGGAAGCTTGAACCCTTTGCTCTAGCTTCCTCAAGAAGCTTGAACCTTTGTCTTAGCTTCCCCAAAAAGCTTGAACCTTTGTTCTAGCTTCTTGAGGAAGCTTGACCCCTTTGTCTTAGCTTCTCCAAGAAGCTTAAGCCCTTGTTTTGTTCTATAAAAGAGGGCCTCCCTTCTCCTTTAGAGGGGTTGAGCAAATCAAAGATATATCAGAGATATATATCACATATATATCACTCCATCTCTATATCTCCCTCTCTTTACATATTTGTGTGTGTATAAGGTTGTTTTGTTCATACTTTTGCACATAAACACCTAGCATTACACCATCCTCTTGGAGCTGAGGTCCATGGAGGTTGATTTTGGTGTTCTTGGGTTGCTTTGGACTCAAAAAACCTGCTGGACCATTGTTCTTGAAGAAGGTCTACAAGGGTGAGTGTTCTTGCTTTAGTTTTTTCATTTTCGCACAAGCTTTTAGCCTATCTTGCTTATTGTTTTAAGCTTCGACTATAACTGATAAAAATTCTGATTTTGTGTGCTTTAGAACTTTGCTTAAGGTCACTTTGAGGTTTGGGGTTGTCTCTCCCCCCCTCTAAGGCCTTGTTAGGCCTTGTTTTAAGCCATACCTTTTGGCCATTGTTCTTAACTTTGCATGACCTCTCTACCACTAAAATCCAGAGGATTTTTAGTGGTAGAGAGGTGGTTTTGGTGTCCTAGATAGGAGAGGATCATCGTTTCTCCTTGTTGTCTTTGATGCTTGCACAAATGGCTTGTGTTGTAGCTTGTATTCCTAGCTTGCTTTAGCTTCATTTCAGTAGGTATTAGGCTTTGTTTTGCCATGTTATACCTCTGTTTCAAGTTGGTTTAGACATGCCATGTATGCTTCATACACTTGTCTTGTAATCCTATGTTTTAGCCTTAACATGCATCATGTTGTAACATGTGTTTTTAGCATGATTTTGGCTCAATCTCATGAAGCTTCTAGCTTTGTTTTAACATGCTAAAGCTCTGATTTTGGTTGTTTTGGTCATCCATGACTTGCTTTGTATAGCTACCATGTAATCTTGCTTGTTATCTTCGAGTGTTGAATCCTCTAGCATGCTCCATTTGGATCATTTCAGTGGTTTGACACCACTTATAATGCTATTTTAGTCCATATGTTATGCTTGTATGCTTGCATTTATGCCTCATGGATGTGTCATTGTGTATGCCATCATGTCTAGGCATTTGGGATGCCATCTAAGTGGATTTTTAGGCTCATTTTAGCATGTCATATCTCTAATTTTGGTCGCCTAAATCATGCCATGTTTGGTTGTCTTAGGTGTAGTGTAACACCTCTTTGGTGGCCTTGTATGCCTCATGCCTTGCCCCTTTTATTTTAGCTTGTTTTAGCTTTGGCCATTGCATGTTTTAGGCTTACTTTGGCATGATTTGGAACTGTATTGGTCCACTTTGGTCATTTGCTTCATGTATCACATGATCATGGTTTAAGCCTTTGGGCTAGTTTCAAGCTTTTTATGCATGACTTGTTTGCATTATTAGGTTGATTCGGCATCATCCTTTGCATGTTTTCAGAGCATTAAAATGCTTGCCATATATCCATGTTTGTCCCTTTTAAGTGTCCTTAAAAGTTGCCCTTTTATGCTTAAGTGCTGGACCATTATACATGCATGTTTGTATGTGACTTTATCCCTTATCCCTTATCCCTTAGCATATTGGCCGTTGATTTGAGCCTATTTGAGAGCTGCCCATATTGGTTTAAGACCATCCTTTGCATGTTGTTACATGCTTGCCTTGCATATTGTCGCATACTTGGCCCATTTGCATGTTGTTGCATGCTATGTATGTTTGTACGTCTAGATGATAGGATTATTAACATGTTGTTGCATGTTTAAGTGATATTGCATTTGGCATGCATCTTTGATTAAGTTGCTTAACATGTTGCTACATGTCTTGCATGTTTGCATATTTAAATTGCATCTGCATGCTTGTTAGCTTGCATACTTGTTACATACTTGCATGTTTGCATGCTTGTTCAAATGCTCATATTGCATGCTTAGCTCGCATTCTTAGGTTGCATAGCATTGTGCATGCATCCCATCCCTCTTGATAAAAAATGATAAAGATTGGAGGGACCCTTTGTATGTTTTGTGTGCATTTCATTTGATATCAAATTGCACACTTGGCCTCCTTGGCCATCATGAATCGAAACACGTGATTGATGGCCTGATGGTCAAGTACCATACTCCCTTGAGTCTTAAACATGATAGGGAGGGTGGTTATGCACACATTACTTTGAAAATGCATTGCCATGCCTTGTCTGCCCTCTGCTGTAGCAAAACAGGGTTCTGCAGGAAGAGATGGCCGACCGACCACATTCAGTGCCGGCCGGCCATGAATTGTTGGCCGAGAGCCTCACAACTGGTCGATGGCCACTTTTCCATGGCCGGTGACCATTCCTCTTGGCCGATGACATCCCACAGTGATCAATGAGTGGTTCAGAAACATCATGGAGACTTGTGCAGTTTTCAGAAGTGCAGAGCAGTACAAACAGAGGCAGCATGAGTATGGCGATAGATTTTCGAGCGAAACCGAACATGCATGCATTCATCCCTCTTCCCGAGGCCTCTTTACTGCTTTCTAGCTTAATTACTTCATTTAATTAGTTAAATGTTGTGTAATAATTAATTAGCTTGTTAGGTAGTTAATTTGTATTATTCTTTCGGACCCTCCGAGTGAGGGCACAATTGTAATAAATGTACGTGTGTGTGATGTATGTCTTCCAACCCCACGTCTTTCTCCATTTTATTTGCCAGCTTATGATGGTTAGATTAGGGCACGTTTCAATAAGTATACTTATGCTCGCATGTTTGCATTCATTCATCTGTCTTGCATGCACCGAGCTCGGCACATCATACTAACTGCATAGTATTTCAATTCCAAGTTGAATACGTGTATCGAATTGTCGCATCTCACATGCCATTCTTAGGGTAGCCGAGCCTATCTTAGTTACATTTTGCATACGTTGCATTAGCCATTGCTAACATGAACTAGGATCATGCATGATTACTAACTAGTTTCTTGTTTTGGCTCGGAGTATACTGTGAGTGTTTATGCTTTAGCATCTTGCATGTATGTGAATGTTGACATGATAGCATGCTTGCTATGAGGCTATTTGCTTATGTGATATAACTGTCTGAATGCCTGTAGGTGAAGGTTGGGTTGCTTGAATTGGAATAATTCGTTGAAACCCGTGTTTTAGCCTACTTGCGAGTAGCAAATTTCAAACCATTTTCCAAAACAAGACGGATATGCGATGCTTTGTTCCAAATTAGGCGATCTAGTCTATACTTGTGTGTTGTGCGCATCACATAGTAAATTCTAGCTAATTAACCGGAATAAGAATACATATGTTTTCAAAACTCGATATCATGCTTAGTACAGGCGATCTTCGGATCGGGCGAGCGGGGGTGCTCACGAAGTGACCTTCCCCAATCGTACCCAAGTTCTCGAGTCGAGGCGACTTTGGTGATGACGGACACGTGGCCATAGGCACGAGTCAGGGTTTCCTAAATTTCCCCAAAATAAAATATTTAGGTGGCGACTCTGTATCTGGAAAAGCAGTCCATGTTTGGCACTTCTTTCTCAAAAATCTGTTTTCCAAAACAATTTGCCGGATTTGGACTCTTTGGTGATTTATCGGTCTTGCATTGCACTTTGCGAGACTAGATTCAGAACCGTGACTATTTGAGTCCGAACTGTAGCATGAGGCCCATGGGCGCGTCTACACTTTTAAATTTCTAAAATTTCGACACTTTCGAGACGTGATTGGAGGAGAGGTGTGACATAGATTAGAACTTTGTTCCTTATCTGATGATTCCACTTGTATAAGCTCTACTTTTTCATTCTAGTTTAAATCCACCCCTCCTTCGCAACACGAAAAAAATGAATAAAAAATAAGGAATAAACAGAAAATATATGATCTCAAGGACTGGGTTCCATAGTTCCTACTTGGCAGAAACGTTATAAATTTGGGCCAACTTCATTGTGCTTAAGTTCACATGATTACAGAATCTTCTATCAAAACAATTTTCACATGTTCTTACCATCAAAAGTGGTAATTTTTAACTCACAGGCCTGAAATGTTGGACCAAAATTGGTCATCTATGTCCTCAACATTTTTTGTAATGGTTACTGCTAATCTTTATAACCTGAATGCATTCACTTATCAAGCCCTTGTATGTAACCTTATATAAGCAGGTGGAATGAGAGATTTGTTTGGCAGTTCTCATGATGCATCTGGTGGAAATGTTGTTCCAGCAAGACCTAACCTTGATAGAATCAGGCATGAAGCAACTGATAGTGGCCGTGGGAGGCATATCCCAGTCAGAGGCATTAATTATTTTTATTTTGTTATTTTCAGATATTTCCTGAGTAGCCGTTTGCTTCTTGTGGAATGCAGGCGTGTGAAGATTATGACTAACTTTTGTTTTTGTAACCCACGGAAGAATCATGACGAAAACTTTTGTTTTTGATTTACATTATTTAGATTTGTGAACAACATTATGTATGTATTATGCAACATTATGTAGTGGAATAATTTTGCTAATGTGTTGTTATGAATGGAAAAATATTTTAATTATGGATGAATTTTTATTTATATACTGGACTTTTTATATTATTATGTAATTATCGATTTTTTTATAGTTATTTTTCATTTAATACAGGTCATTTTCATATTTTTAATAATTTTATTACATTTTTTTTTTGAGACGACACCACACACACCGTCTCAAAAAGAAAAATAAAACCTGGTTTTTTTGCGATGGCAGTAATGCTTTCACAAAAGATAGTGGAATTGGTTGAAATGGAAGACCTTTAGCGACGATATTATTTGTCGTCGCCAATAATACTTTAGCGACGGCATCAGGTGCTGTCTCAAATAACCCTTTAGCGATGGTATTTTTGCTGTCGCAAATAACCCTTTTAGCGACGGCAACACAGTGCCGTCTAAAAAAATCTCAGATTTTCACTCATTAATGCCGACAACATTTTTCCGTCGCAAAAAGGCATTTTTGCCACCGCAAAAAAAAAGGCGACGACGTTATACCGTCGCTAAAACCCTTTTGCAACCCCCTTTGTTGCGACCCCCCACTTGCCGTCACTAAAAGTCAGTTGCCGTCGCAAAAAAACCTTTTGAGACGGCGTTTTGGGTATTTGCGACGGCATTTTGCCGTCGCAAAAAAACAATTTTTTTGTAGTGAAATTAGTCGACATTGTCATAATCATTAATTATTGTTAGATTTAGATAAATAAGGACAATTGTCATTTTAAATTAATAATACGTAATTTTGTCAAAACCCATAAATTAAAATATACATAAGAAAAGAGGTGTCATACATTTTCACTAATATGTGGAAAAGGTGTATAAATTGGAAACAATTTCACAACTACTTTGTATACAAAAAATAAATTTGGGAGACAAGTAGCCAGAGCCACCATTGGCTTAATAGCTATTATTTTTATAGCTGAAAGGCACCAAAAAAATGAAGAAGCTAACATCATGATGCTTGGGTAGCAAAAGATTTGCTTGAGAATTTCAACAAAACTTTTTATTAACTTTTTGCTTAAGAAAGTTAGCAAAATTTTAAAAAGGGACATGAATTATTTAATCTTTTGTTGTTTCTATTTTTTTGCAATTTGCAAAGTGGCTTTGTTAAGGATAGAAGAAAGGGATGGTTTTGTTTCAACTGAGAGAAAGGGAGCATTCTTAGTTTTTCATCATGTAAATCATAAAGCATAACAAATTAACGCAGCGGATAAAACACAATCTCGTGGGTAAATCACGTGCTTCCAAAATCTGAACAACGAACCCAGCAGTGGAGTGATACTACAAAATGAGTATCACCCACACAAGTCACAGTGCAAAATGGCTTGATCGTTGTTTTCTGAGAGAGAGTCAGAGAGAGAGTCTGGGAAAAAAGGTTATGGATAAAAACCACATAACGTATATCTGATATACGTATCTGATCTATTAAATATATTATATATAAAATATATAATCAGATATAACAACCAATATCTATCTATCCATCTATCCGTATCTATTGATATGAGAGATATAGATATCCTGAATGGTTATCCAAATAAGTTTTGAATTCAAATTCAAACTTACATGGATAAGGTTCAAAAGGTTCAAAGGGTCATGCCACATGGGCGCCCAATTTCTAACATCTCCCACTCGCACATGAGTTGGCATGACATTACCACATCTCTATCTCAATCTCCCCAAAAAAGAACAATCTTATACTAGCCAATGCACCGTGCAACTACTGAGAACACCTGCATGTGGGAGCTCTATACTAGAAACTCAAAAATGAGCTAGCATAGAGACATCAACTCAAAAAGAACAGAAATAGTGTCTCATATACCCCAGACCCATCTAATTACACCGGTCCAAAAAATATTTCTAATCCCTCAAAAAGAGCATGTTTGACCCTCTCAATTCTTGCAATATATTCACACTCAATTCGTCTCTCATACAGAGCGATGTGAGTTGTCGATAGTGAATATACAACAGTGGTGTAATACTAGATGATCTTCCCTTTGCCCTCATGCCATTTAGTTTAGGATTGACCGCTTTCCCTGTGATGTCCTTTAAGGTCGAATCATACATGACCGCAGGCAACATACCAAAGTAGCAGAACATCAACCCCTTACCTTATGACATAGTCAAAAGTCACAAAAGGGTACATAAATGAAAGTCATATCAATAATGACACGTAAGACTCACACGGTGAGGAAACAGCGATCCATTCTCTCACCTCATTACTCGGTCGCCAAGCACATATAGTATGAATACATGCTACGGTGGACTAACTCTTCCATAAAGAGTGACGTCATACTCGATACACCGTACAAATATTAGTCTAGTTGCTTTCTAGCGCCTAACCTGAATTCTCTATTTGCTCGCCTTCTAGGCGCCAAATGAGATCTCGCATCTGGCTAATCATAACAGGCACGACATGGAAAGTGGGTACTAACATCCATGTTTGGTCCTTAACACGACCTTATCTTGGTTATAACCAAGGCGACATGCATAGTGGATTATTTAAGCCTCTCTTGGCTCCAAATAAAAATAAACCACTAGTCTCATCCTTGCTCGCTCCTAAGGGTCAAGGGTGATTGCTCGTGTGAGTGAGCCAATCTTGCCTGCTGACATCCTCATCTGCTAATCATTATGACACAAACTATAATAGTGTCAACATCCCATCATCTCAAAATAAGTGATCAATTTAAAAAAAAAATTGACCACAACTTGCACAATTGTAGATTCCAAACATAAGCCTTATCAGCACCTCTTGCGATAAGTATATACAACGGAATCCATCATGTGCACCTCACATGAAGTGATTCAAGATCATAATTCTAGATTCCAAACATAAGCCTTATCAGCACCTCTTGCGATAAGTATATACAACGGAATCCACCATGTGCGCCTCACATGAACTGATTTAAGATCACTACCTCTTGCGCAATAACCTCTCTAAAGATATTTTGATGACCAATTTGCGTTCATTCTTAATGCGCCCAGCTAGCACAGATGCGCCCAACTAGCGCATTGAATCTTACAAGGAGCAAATTAATATGCTACTAGTAAAGTATTTTATCCACAGTCTAATGAACAAGGTCAATGTCTAAACAACTTAGTTGACTATTTACCAAAGATAGCACTTATCATGCCGAATACGCCCACATAGCATACTTTAGGCTCGCACAACAAAGAAAAGATCAAAGAAATAGGTCATTTGTTTCTCCCAAAGACAATCCGAGGATTCACTCAATAGCTAAGGCTCTGGCTTTTACCGATAGGTAAGTCAATGGGCTTGCAATTTTGCATCTACAATCATTCTAGGATATTCCTTATGTAAGTCATCGAAGACAAACTGAGAATTTTCCCAAAACAATCCCTAAGGATCGTACATCCGAGCATATAAATTACATCACCCATGTCCATCATATCTAAAATAGAGGACTGCCCACCCTAGGTGGCGACAACCTTATAAATTCCTGGCTTATAATGACTAAGTAAGGAAAAACTTCTTTTGGACCATTGATCATGCCTCTGTGGTCTTCATCGATCATCGTCAGCCTATCATGGCTTGACGAAATCTAAGAACCACTATTTGGATAACTGTTTTAGACTGTAAAAGATTTATTGGAACTAGTAACCTTTTTGCGCTCCTAACTTTTCACCATAAAAGCATTAGGTAAATCCCTACGGATCTACTTATCCAATTCTCCAACGAGAAGTTGGGTCACAATGTCCACAAATCAATGTTCTGAACTTATGTCAATCATAGCCTAAGTCAAAATAACCTCACTTCCCAAGAGGAAGTCTTCTCATGATCTACACTTTCCTTAATGGTGCGACTTTTCGGTATCTAGCGAGCCTTATGCCTCAACAATGACTATCCAAATTACGCATAACTTTAAAATAGTTTCACGTCATAATGGAAAGTCAACCAAATTATAGAAATGGTTAATCCTCAAAGACTTTGTCTTAAGCTGTGCAACATTAATCCACTTTCTAAAAACAGGGAACTAGAGCCTTTGGCATTATCCTAGGCTCTTTATCATCTTGCGGAGCAATCACGAATGTTTCCCTCTCAATCACCCAGTGATGACGTGAAAAATTTTCACATTCGCTACCACACAACTAAGAATGTAGAGTATTCTTTTCTAATGGAGTAATCCATTAGTAGGCATATCGCTCCTACTGTCCCTAAGATATTGGAAATTTCTTTCCATTCTCAACTAGGCTACATAAAAGCGCTATGCTTAGAATTCTCTATATTATAGAGTTCCAAAACTCTATTCACGTCACCTTTACTAAGAAAAAACATTATCTGGCTTAGTTACACTACCACAAAGCTGCTTACCTATATGCACATAACCCGGAGGGTTTGCATGACCGCATACAATAATACGCCACACGACCCTTTGTGTTTATAAGACAGCATACAATAATGCACTATAGAACCCTAGGTCTTAACTTCGCAATCTTATGAGAAGTAAAATAAAGATAAGCTGCTTAACGGTTACAGATCGCCCATAGATGGCTCTCTGCTATCCCATTACTCAAATGGAGTGTAAAATCTGATATGGAGGACACTTAGTTAGGGATATAGGCAACAAACTAGTGCAATTCCCAATTGGGAAACATTTTGCGCCATTATCCACCTAACATTAACAATACTTAATTCCTAATCTCTACTACACTATTGTGTTATTGAGTATTAGGAATAATCAATTTTCTAAGCATCCATCTCTCTTCATAGAGCTTTCTAGAAAATAATTCAAATAGATATTCGCCACCTTGGTCAAAACTAAAAGCACAAAAGCTCTTATCTAATTGATCTCGACCTCATATGTGCAATGTCAAAAATCATCTCAAAACTTTTGACTTATGTGAGATCAAATAGTCTTGACTCAGATGCGTATCGTAATCTATAAATGTGTCGAGATTGAGGCTTAGCTATCATACCCTCACACATATTTAGTCACAAATATCATAGTGGACTAAATGCGCCAAAACAAATGACCTTCTATGGCTTTCCTACTTACTTGTGCGCACCCATTGCGAACAAAGTTACACATTCACATGAGAGTAGGATGTCATAAGAGAGTGAGCTCGAGAAGGCCTACTCAAACCATCGTGTCATCATCTCATTAATGTGATTAAGTATAATAAGTCACTGGTTCATGACCAATGTCATAAACTAATTCCAATCATCTTAATGTGTGAGTTTTTAAAGACAAGTTTTAAAGGTTTAGGCCCAACTAGGTAATGTCTCACGACTAATTCATATTCACTAGATCATAAAAGGATGTCATGGAGATATCAAGTGCGCCGAAGTCGTAAATTTAACTAGTAAGTGCTAATCCCCTGCACCTTCAAGTCAATTGTATTCTCCATACACGTTACTGCATCTAGTTGAAAGATGACGATACTCTTATTGCCATCTCTATTTCTCGCTTCATATTTACTTGCAATTAGTTCTACTATCCACTAGAATGAGAGAATAAGCTATCAATCTATGACAGCTCCTGAAGTAACTTAAGCGCGAATTAGGCTGAAGAGTCTAATTCAACACAATGCTCTCACAAGCAATGCGTCAAATTCTTAGAGTCATAACAACCTTATCGGCCTTGACCTTTTTATTATTATGCTGCAACGTTTGCGTTTAGTAGTAAACGTTATTAAAAAACGTTAGCCTAACTAAGGAATCATACAAAGAAGCCCCTCCTCATGTCTCACACTCAAGTGTGGAAACAGTAAGTGTTCAGACTTAGACAAGCTGGCAATGCTAATAGATTTTGCAGCCACTAAGCGCTAATCTTTTCACTTCACGTGATATTTCAACGTACACTATTATAGTGCATGAAATTTTGCTCCATCCACTGCCAATAATTGGGTAGAGAGCAAAACATTGCTCATACTGGCTACTCGTCTTACACTTAATGACTAATTTATTTAAGCTCGTATTTCTTGGATGGCGTGACTCTTGAATGTTACTTCATCCAATGATGCAACATTATTTACAAGTCAAATTACAAAGTCAATCTGCGCAGCTTAATAGTCAAGATTATATACAGATCTATTGAGGGCTTACTAATTTCATAACTCCAAAACTCGCCAACCAAAACTACGTAGCGTGCCATTAACCATAGCGTACACATTAGTTTTTATTATGCCAAGTAAGGCAACAAAACCACGGCGACTTTGAGTCATGTTTCCTTACTTTGGCTCAATTAAGGTCTGACCTCAAGTCTCCAAGACTTTTGCTCATCTAAAGAATAGGATTACATTGTTCACATTTGAACATCTCTACTAAGTCTAGGTCAACCAAATAACTTCCATAAGCTAAGTCAATTTAGAGAAAAATTCGTATTGAGATTAATTTTGATTAGCATAATATAATTTTGCCGCAAAAATCTAAATTAAATAGTGACAATATTACACAAGTCGCAAGATCAAAAATCCGTTATGCTTGTAATCATCTCTTGCGCCACAGGTGACAATTATCCAAAATTTAATTTAATTTTTGCGCAAAATATTGGTTTTCGGCAGTTAATCTACAAAGATTTCTCTCAACCGAATAACCTCCCACTGACTATGGTATATCTAAAAAACATGATAAAATATTCTAATTCCATGCAATAGCATCATAATGTAGATTCACAATCAATACATGCTATGTTACATTTAATAACAGAATTAAAATAAAAAATAATTAATCATGTTATTCTAATCACAACATATTACAAATCCAAAAAAAAATAATATGCTGTATTCAATATTCAAATTATGCCATAATAAAATGTAATCATTTTGAAATTTTCTGAAATTTTTCTGAAATTTTAAATAACTAATAAACACACATTAAAATTAGAAATAAAAAATTCAAAAATTGATAAACTGAAATAATAATACTAGTAAATAGTAAAACTTTTCAGAAGTCTACAATAAAAATTTCAACCCCAGAAAATTATTTTTGCAATACCAGAAGCATTTTAAAGCATAAAACATGAATTATTAACACAGAAAAAATATTTTTTATTTTCGTAAAATTTTCAAAATTTTACAGAATATAGAAAAATTAATTCTAAGTCTAACAATACTAACCACGCATAAAACAAATCTATAATGAATTAATTATGACCATTTAACGCGATTCAGAATTTAAAAACAAAACAAACAGGCCCTTAACATCAGCAGCCAAGCCGGCAGAGGAAAAACAGCGCGGCTTGGCTTACGGCTCGGCGCGCAGCTCAACACGCGGCGCGCGTGTGTGGCGCGGAGGGCGCGCACGTGGAAAGTGCGGAATAGCGCGCGCATGGAGGCACATAGAGGTGCGTAAGAGCGCGCGGAGGCGCGTGGCAGCGCGTAGAGGCGCGTGGAAGCTTCCCACGGCGTTAAGTGGCACGTGAGGCCCACGCTCCGCCTTCCAAGGTGTTTTCTGGTTCGATTTTTGTACTGCCGGACTCCATTTTTCACAATAAAAACATTTATGGCATTAAAAATAGCATTTAATGAACATAAAAATGAAGTGTATCACATTCTCAATTAATGAGAGCTAAAGTGCAAAAAACCGTGCACTTTATCTTCCTCCTCTATTAATTTTCATGCATATAATGTGTATATATTTATATAAAAAAATACACGTATTTTAATGCATAAAAAATAAACACGAAAAAACCCATATAAGCTCTGATACCGATGTAAATCATAAAGCATAATAAATTAACGCAGCGAATAAAAATAATTCGGATCATACCTTAATGACACAATCTCGTGGGTAAATCACGTGCTTCCAAAATCTGAACAACGAACCCAGCAGTGGAGTGATACTACAAAATGAGTATCACCCATACAAGTCACAGTGCAAAATGGCTTGATCGTTGTTTTCTGAGAGAGAATCAGAGAGAGAGTCTAGGAAAAAAGGTTATGGGTAAAAACCACATAACGTTTATCTGATATACGTATCTGATCTATTAAATATATTATATATAAATATATAATCGGATATAACAACTAATATCTATCTATCCATCTATACATATCTATTGATATGATAGATATAGATATTCTGAATGGTTATCCAAATAAATTTTAAATTCAAATTCAAACTTACATGCATAAAGTTTAAAAGGTTCAAATTCAAAAGGTTCAAATGATCATGCCACATAGACGCCCAATTTCTAACCCATCATATATAAGTGAAAATCAAAAGAAAAATATGACCCAAGAACATGCCTTTGATTTTTCTTTTTTCGGCATATCTTTGAATTTTTTAATTTTTTATTGTTTTTATAACTCAAAAATATAATAATTATCTATTAAAAGCAACGTGATTTGTTTGTTGAAAAGCCAGGCAAAGTAGGGGTGAGCATGGTCCGGATTGGACCGGATTGGGATAAAACCAGGACCAATCCGTTATCTACGGTTCCTAAAAAATTGGAACCAATCCAATCCGTTTAAATCATGGAACCAATCCGAACCAATCCATTTAAATACGGATTGGATCGGTTTAGGACCACGGATTCATATAATTAAATAACAAAAATATATTTATAACACTTTAATTTTATAAACATATAAACATAGCGCAATATTAGTTCCACAATAGCAACATATTTTTCTATAATAGCGACATACTGTTCTAAAATTTAAACAACCATAAGAAAATTGGTTTCACTATAAGTATTTAAACCATTACAACTTAAAACTAAAAACCAACAAACAAGAGTAATAAAAGAAAATATTATACAATTTTAGGTTTGAGTTTAGATTTTATATAGAATTAAGAGAAGATAACTATGGGGGAGGATGTATAATAAAAATATAGACTATTTGTATACGGTTCGGATCGGTTCCAATCCGGAACCGTGGGGTTTAATCCGGAACCAATCCGTAAACTACGGATTTTTAATTCTTCAATCCGGAACCGAACCGCGGATTCAAAAAATCAATCCAAACCTATCGGATTGGACTGGACTGGATCGGATTACGGATTTCACGGATCACTTGCTCAGCCCTAAGGCAAAGCAATTTGGCTCCAATTGTAATTTGCAAGTTTAGTAACTTGGGCTTTAGTTTTTTTGTCGTATTGATAGATTCACTTTATTGAAGTTGTTGGCTAATCAATTATTAGGACGTTATAAATTTTGTTTTAAATTTTAAAATTTATTAGTGAGTGTCATGTCAATGAATTAAAAAATAATAATTTGTATAGTTTAAAAAAAAATTAAAATTAGAATAAAAGAGCCAATTAATGCCCTTCCAGCTGTTATTTGCTCACCTAAGAGCATCTCCAATGGTAGTTGTTATTTTACTATTGTTATTGTTATAATTTGACAATAAAAAGTGTTATTTTGTCAAATTATAGCAATGGTGCTCCAATGGTCATTTGTTATCTTTGGCAAATCTCAACCAATTTTCCCTCCAAGATTGTAGGTGTTGTTTGGATATAGGTTTTCTGTGATTTATTTTTGTTTATTTTTTGTCTTTTTGTGACTTTTTTTATCTGTTTGTTAAAAAAATTATATATTTATATTTTTCCCAACTAGACAAATATAAAAAATATAAAAAAATGAAAAATTGGAAAAATTGAAAAAAATTATATATTTATATTATAATATCTTTTTATTATAATAAAATTATCTTCATTTAATATCAGCTAAAGTATTTTATCTTTTTATTGCCTTCATTTGAAAAAATATATTTATTTTTTTGCATTATACTTTATTGAAAATATTAAATTATAATACAAATTAGTGGACATTATACATTGAAAAAATAATATTACATTGTGAAGTACAAAATACTCACAAAAAAAAAAAAAACAATAACAACAACAACATGAAATTTCATTACAAAATAAAAATTACATTGCAAATAAAGACTAAAAATTACATCAAAAAATAAATGATATTGCAAAAAATAAAGACTAACATTTATCCTATAATTATTCATCAGGAGGTAGGGGGAAATAAAAATTTGGGCTGCTCACATTTGAGAACCACTTGGCAAAAATCTCATTTTTTCGCATTGTGTAATACGCTTTCATCTGAGGGTCCAAATGAGAAATATCCGTAGTTATTATCATATGTTCTTCATTTTTCATCTCATGTTCTTGTTTTCTGATCTCAAACTCATGTTTTTTCATCTCAAGTTCTTTCATCTCCTGCAGTGCTTGAATCATTTTTTCTTCTCTTTCTTCTTTTTTCTTTTCATTTTCAGCAAGGTATTGGTTAAATGTGTCCAATTCTGTGCCCATTTTTTGAACTTCAGCTTGAGCGACTTGATTTTTTCGAAATAATTCTTTTGCAGATTTCCTACCCATCGGCCTTTTACCCCTTGCAAAGACACTGCCCTCACCGACAGTTGGATTGTTACCAACACTTGGACTGGTGTCATCTTCAAGAGAAATGCAGTTATCTATAGGGGAATCAGGGGTTGAATTAGGGAAAAACGATGTATGTATTCTTGACTTCACCGTGTTCGTAGAAGTTACATCTTGCCACCTAATATTGTTTTGCAAGATTGGCCAACAATGTTCAAAAAGAAAATGTTTGTTTTCATCTTGATGGTATAACAGTTTTGCTTGAAGTATCTATATCAATTAAATATTAAATTAATTAATCAGTTAATTTTTATGTAAGACAAATAAAAAAACTAACATAATAAATGAAAATGAAATCTTACTATATCAACTTGTAACGCCCCACTTGGATGTAGATTTTCGACTTGCGCTAGACACCTACGAAATTTGTTACAACATTTCATGATTACACCCCATCGAGATGAGATAGACACTTGTGTTCTTGAGCGATCATTCTGCAATGAACAATAATTTTCAAAAATTCTTCCCAAAAAATGAGCATGAGATTGTGAATTCCCAACAATTGGGTCTTCAGTAATGTGGCACCAAGCTCTACAAATTGCCACATCTTCTTAAGTGGTAAATGATTTTCCTCTCTTCATTTTTGATGAACCTTCCATAGTGATTGTGTGAAAAAACAAAGAAGAAAATAATTTGTGAAGTTTGGTGTAAAATAAAATTCAGATAAAGAGAAGAGAAAAGAAAAATGAAATTTAAAATGTTTGGTGTGAAATGAAATTGAGATGAAGAGTTTTTATTTATAGAAATACAGAATATGACCGTTTGGAAAAAATGCCCGTTAATTTATATCTGTTGTTTGAAAAAGGATGAAAAAGAGCCGTTGCTCAAACCCATGTGCACTCCTTTCCCAAAATAGCACCGTTGGATTATATGATCCGACGGCTCATCCATCTATCTATCTAGAACAATCCGTGCATTATCTATCTATGTATATACCCTCATGTTTGAGTCGGATCTATCTATCTATACACCAAGCTCTCTCTCTCTCTCTCTCTCTCTCTCTCTCTCTCTCTCTCCTTTCCTTCATTGCCGTCACTGATCTTCATCTTTCTCTCCTCATTTCTCATCTCCTCTCCTCAAATCTTCCAAATCAAACCCAAACCAAGCCGATCTCTCTCCACTGATCTCGGTCCCGATTTCGAGTTCAGTCCCGATTCCCAGTAGAGTAGTGCGAGTTCCAGCAGAGGTCTTCACTGATCTCAAGCCCTGGTTGATCCATTACGCCATTGATCTCTCCACTGATTCTCAAGCCCGATCTTTCCAGCAGAGTAGTGAAACAGATTCTCCACTGATGATCTTTCCAGCAGAGTAGTGAAACAGATTCTCCACTGATCTCAAGCCCTGGTTGATCCATTGCGCCCTTCATATCTACCCCGATCTTCTCAAAGGTCTTCATTTCATTCCATCATTTTTTTTTTAATTTTTGTGAATTAATCAGTTTTTTTTTTTTAATTTTTGACCGATTTTTTAATTTTTGTGAATTAATCAGTTTACGCCCTGGTTGATTATTTTTTAATTTTTGTTTTCATTTCATTCATCTCTACCCCGATCTTCTCAAACGGATTGATTGGTTTTTTAATTCATCAATTCAATTTTTTGTGAATTAATCAATTTTTTTTCTGTGAATCTGTTTGATGAATCTGTAATTTTTTTGGATTTGGATTTGTTTGAATCTGTTTGATGAATCTGTGAATCTGTAATTTTTTTGGATTTGTTTTTTTCTGTGAATCTGTTTGATGAATCAAATTGACAAACAGATAATAATTTTTTTTCTGTGAATCTGTTTGATGAATTGGCTGAGTTGGCATGAAGAGAGGGAGGGAAGGAAGGAGGGAGGGAGGGAAACCGTTGGTTTTGGCTGAGTTGGCATGAATGGCAGCTGCCAAAGCTTGTGTCAAATTTGACACAAGCTTTGGCATTTCTCAAATTTGGCAGCTGCTATGTTTTGCCATTGAAGCATCAAAATTCAATAGCAGCTGCTATATATAGCAATGACAGCTCCAATGACAAACCATTAGAGATGCTCTAACTATCTAATCATGCAAAGATTCATCAATTGAATCCTCATAATGACGTATTTAGTTTAGGCATCATTATTGACCCTAATCTATGCCTGCATAACATTACTGTCACAATTTAAAACAAGTAATGATGGCCTATTTTGGGAACAATGGTAAAAAGCCAGCTTTTTGGCTTTTTAGCTTTTTTAGCAAAAAAAGTCAGCTTTTTTACCCAAAACAACCCAGTTTTTTGCCAAAAAAGCCACTAAAAAAGCCAAAAAGCCAAAAAGTCAGCTTTTTACCAACTTCCCAAAACACCCCGATATACACAAACAGAATTTTTATACAGAATTTTTTTATAAAATGAGAGGATTTATTGTAATATTATTTTATTTTCAATTAAAATATTCATTATTGCCTTTGGTTTCGTTTGGAAAGTTGGTTAGTTTTTTGACTTTTTAGTTTTTTTTTACTATTTTAATTTGGACTAAAAAATTTGATTTGGGATGGACTTTTAACTTTTTTGACTTTTTTTGTGAAAGAACGAATGTAATGATTATGGATTAGATCTGATGTTTTGTCTCATTAAATTAAAAGGTCTATTTTACTTTTTGTGACTATTTTAACCCAAAAAAATCTTCAAATCCAACTTCCCAAATATAGGCTCCATTATTTTTACAAAAGTCATTTTGAATATATATTTTTTTATAAATTTTATGAATATAAATCACTTTCCATTTTACACAATATGATAAGCTTTTATTACAACCACTTTTGTTTTTCCCAAACTCTCTCTCTCTCTCTCTCTCTCTCTCTCTCTCTCTCTCTTTCTCTCTCATTTTTTCAATCACTTGAAGATGGATATGGTTATCACTTATCTGCTGGAGCGACTATTCTAATAGATGCATGCCATTGCAAGTTTTTCACCCATATCGGCCTTTCATATCTTAATGCCAACTAACGCATGCATGGGTTCCCAAAAAAAAAAATAATAATAATAAAATATTGCAATTCCTATTTATTTAGTAATAGGAGAAATTATTTAATGGCCTTAAAATATTATTTCATTCCATTTAAAATAAGTTATTTCTCAAAAAATAACATAAAAGTGATAAATCTCATAATTTTAATCAATAAAAAATAAGTTCAGATAGTATCTTATCTAACCTAAGAACAATAAATAATATATACAAGTGATGAAAAAATTATGTGATGGCCTTGAGGTAAATTTATATGGTGGCCTTGATTTTTATTGATTAAAGCTATAGAACTCAATATTTTTTATTAAAATTTTGAAAAATAATTTCACATAAATCAAGTAATAAATGATGCCCAATAATCACTCTTGCTGATGGAAGCAATGCGAACATCATATAAATAACATTCCATGTGGCCAACTCATTGCATGCTGTCTTTGGCCATTTTTGGCGAGCTATTTGATTCCGCTATCAATTTACTTGTAGCCCTGAAAATTATGCAAATTTAAGAAAATAAAGGAGGGAGTATGAAAAAGGATACGGTACGTGTATTAATTAATATGAATAATATTATATATATTAATTAATGTATTAATACTAGTTATGATATTATTATTGATTTTACTTATTATGACTTTATTTGTGAAGATGTGTTAGGTTGGGTTTGGGACTATTTTAGTCATAAAAAGACAAAATAAGCTTTTTAACTCAATAAGATAAAACATCATATCCAACTCATAATCATTACATTATTTCTCTCACAAAAAGTCAAAAAAACTAAAAATCCTATCCCAAACGAGATTTTTTAGTTCAGGTTAAAATAACCAAAAAGCTAATCCACTTTCCAAACAAACCCTATATAAATTATAAATATCAAAAACCTCTTAAAATATATCACATCATCAATTGGTACAAACATTAGTCATGATGTTATTATTGAGCGCACTCATTATACAAATTACAAATCGCTATTGCTACATGCACCAATTAGTATACACTGATGTACCAACTAGTGTTATGATATTATTATTAACCATATTTATTATACAAGTTATAAATATTTAAAACCATACAAATGATGTCATATAATCTGTTATTACACTAGTGTGTACATTAATTAGTACATATAGTATTATTCATTATAAATATCAAAAACTTCTTAAATTATATCACATTATCAATTGATATATTAATTAATATACTAATTAGTACATATAACATTATTTAAAGGGATAAATAATCTAGATTTATGATAACAACTCGCACATCAAATATAATATAAAAATATAATTATTGTAACAGAAGACAGGTCCAACGTATTTATGAGTATAATAAAAAAAATTATAAAATTAGATCAACAATATCAATTTGTGTTGGGTAAGCCTACAGCCCTCATCAAAGCCAATATTTTCATGCCAGCTTTATGGCGAAGAGTTGGTTAACCCTAATAAATAATCAATTTTTCTTTTCCAAGAAACAAGAACTTGGAGATCGAAAGGTTATTTTTTTTTATTGAATAATTACTATTGAATTGATTAATTAGACATGTGAGGAAAGAGGAATTACAAAAACACTCAATCCTTGTTTGGCATCATTTTTTAAGTATTTTTTTCATTTGTATGTTATCGTAAGCAAAAAAAAAATATGAAGTTCCATAACAACAATTTTTAATTTTTTAAAAAAATTTTCGTATGTATTTTTTTTGAAAATTCAAAAAAAAAAATCTGAGAAAGTACATATAATTTGAATTTTTTGTCAAAATAATACCAAATAAATTTTCCATATCAATTTTTGTTTTCCATCTTTGAAAATAGATGGAAAATTCGAACGGGAGCGCAATGGCCCTTGAAATAGATCAGAGGCTGGAACTAATGTCAGGAAATAGTTTATGGTTGTGTTGGACCATTTTAGGAACTGGCTGAAACTAATGCCAGGACAATTTAAGGTCATGTTGAACCATTGTAGGAACTAACTGAAATCAATGTCGGGACAGTTTACAGGGGTCATGTCGGACCAATGTAGGAATTAATCGGAATCAATGTCGAGACAGTTTAAAGGGGTTATGTCGAACCGATGTAAGAGTTAATTGGAATCAATATTGGGACAGTTTAAAGGGGTCATGCCAGACTGATGCAGAAAATGAATGTTGAAACAGCAAGTGTGGCACACACATAACTTATGATGTAGTGCTGAATGATGATGGAAACAGACGACTGAATGCGCCAGAGGGCGGCTTAGAAAGGGCACAAGGAGCGTCTTAGGCTATGCACCAGAAAGGGTGGCTTAGGTGGTGTTGGACCATTTTAATATCATTTATTCATTTATTTATATTTTTGTTTATGAATTTTCTTTTATTTTATTCATGAATCTCATTTTGTTCATGAATGGAGATTCATTGCTTTGATGACCTTTTGTGTTGTTCATGAATGGAGATTAATTAGATTTCATGAACTTGGTTGTGAGTTAATATTTGGATATACTCTCCCTTTTTCTCTAGGTTCTTGGTCATTATTATTTTTTGATATATTTTGTAATGTCCTAGTGGCCTATAAATAGTTCTCTTTTACTCTTTTCTACACTAACACACAAATTATTTTCTATACAAGAGAGATTACTAGCAAAGAATGGCGTTTTTCTTGGTGGAGCTTTGGGTTCACCATCTTGTGCAGAGTTGGCCTAAACTATGCGACAAGTGGTCAGGGTGTTGTATCCTAGAGGGAACAAGTCATAGTTTTGTGACTGCTGCATCGGTATTTGGGTTCTTCCTACCGTAGTGGGCTTGATCTCCTTAAAGAAAATGAGATATCCATGCCTCAACTTGATCTATTTGTATCTCATTTTCTTTGCATTATTTATCAATAAAATATATTTTTTTTTGATATTTTCACCAACAATTTTAAGAAGATCAAACATGAAACAAGCACCAGAAAAAACCAATGATAGAATTGGAGATCTCAACAAATCTTTCAAATTTAAGGGAGTTCATTTCAAGAGGTGAAAAGGAAAGTTCTTTTTTACCTCAGCCTTTTGAAAGTTGCATATGTTCTTACCGAGAATAACCCAAACAAAATCCCAACCGAAGAGATGAATGATGAAGACTACAAGGTCCATGAAGGAAAAGTGGCTTCATATAATGCAGATGAGTATAAATGTCATTTTTATCTCTTAAATTGCCTTGCTGATTAATTTTATGATTATTACTATGACACCACTTATACTTTGTCTTCTATTAATTTTTAACATGCTTGCTTGTGCCATACTAGCAGTAAATATGTGGGAATCATGAGTAATTTAGGATTAATTCCTAAAGTGACAAAAAAATTTGAGAAATGTGAAGTTTGTAGTAAAGCGAAAATTACCAAGAGGCCTCGTAAAAGTGTTGAAAAAAAATACCAAATTGCTAGAATTATTTCATATTGATTTGTGTGAGTTTGAAGGAATTTTAACTCGAGGTGGTTACCGATATTTTATCACTTTTGTTGATGATTTTTCAAAATACACAAACTTATATTTATTAAAAAATAAAAGTGATACTTTTGAGAAATTTAAGGAATTCCTTCTTAAAGTAGAAAATCAATTCGGTAAAAAGATTAAGAGAATTAAAAGTGATAGAGGTTGAGAGTATGAATCTCTTGGATTCAACTCTTTTGTTCAGTCATTAGGAATTATTCATGAGACTACTCTACCATATTCACCTTCATCTAATGGCATAGTTGAAACAAAAAATAGAACGTTAATTGACTTGACGAATACTATGCTTATTGATTCAGGTGCTCCCTCAAATCTTTGGGCGAGACTATTTTGACAGCTTGTCATGTAATAAATAGAGTTCCATACAAAAGGCTAAAATTGTACCTTATGAGTTGTGGCGGGGGCATAAACCAAATCTAAGTTATTTAAGGGTTTGGGGTTGTTTAGCTTTTGTGAGGCTTACAGATCCTGAACGACCTAAATTGGGTGAACAAGCTACCACCTGTGCTTTTCTTGGGTATGCGTTGCTTAGTACAGCCTATAGATTTTGTGATATGGAAAATAATATTATTTTTGAATCAGGTGATGCTATTTTTCATGAAAATAAATTTCCTTTCAAATCTAGAAATAGTAGGAGTCAAATAATTTCTGAAAATATTTTATCTGTGCCCAGCTCTTCTACTCCATCTCAAGTTTTTCAAGAACAAGAAAATTCTCAAATTCAACCAAGGAAGAGTAAACGAGCTAGAGTTGAAAAAGATTTTGACTATGACTACTATCTTTACAATGTGAAAGAAATTCCTCTTACGGTGCAAGAAGTTTTATCATCACCTGATGCTATTTTCTGGAAAGAGGCTGTAAATGATGAGATAGATTCACTACTTTCAATTAAAATATGGAAGCTAGTGAATTTACCTCCAGGTTGTAAAACTACTGGGTGTAAATGGGTCCGTCGTAAAAAACTTATACCGGATGAAACTATAGATAAATATAAAGCGAAGCTTGTCGCTAAAAGTTTTAAGCAACAAGTTGATCTTGATTTCTTTGATACTTTTTCTTCGGTTACTAGAATTACATCCATTAGACGGTTGATAGCAGTGGCTGCAATTCATGATTTAAAAATTCATCAAATGGATGTGAAAACAACATTTTTAAATGGAGATCTAAATGCAGAGATTTACATGGACTAACTTGAAGGTTTATGGAGCTTAGCCAAGAAAGCAAGGTGTGTAAGCTAACTAAATCCCTTTATGGTTTAAAACAAGCTTCTAAACAGTGGCATGAGAAATTTGATTCCTGCATGTTTGAGATGGCTATAAGACTAATGAATGTGATAAGTGCATATATTATAAAACTTGTGAAAATGCACATGTAATTATTAGCCTATATGTTGATGATCTATTTATCTTTGGCTTTAATTTGCATATTATAAATAAGACTAAAAATATGCCTAATAACCACTTTGATATGGAAGATCTTGGTGAAGCCAATTTTATTTTGGGAATTAAAATTACCAAGACTAATGATGGTATTTTTCTTAATTAGACACATTATGTTGAGAAAATTTTAAAGAAATATAATTTTCTAGATTGCAAACATGTTGTTACTCCTTGTGATGCAAGCATACATTTATCTGTTGTAACAAATGAAAAAGAAGTGATTAATCAAAAGGAATATTCTAGCATGATTGGTAGTTTGAGATATGTTACTGACTGTATTAAACCTGAGATTGCATATGCTGCTGGAGTACTTAGCAGGTTTACTAGCAAGCCAAGGCGAGATCATTGGCTAGCCATGGGAAGAATTATGAGATATTTATCTGGTACCAAAAATTATGGCTTGTTTTATAACAAGTATCCTGTGGTACTTGAGGGATATAGTAATGCTAATTGGAACATTTTGTCAGGTGATTCTCTCTCTACGTCGGGTTTTATTTTTACCTTGGGTGGTGGTGCTATATGTTGGAAGTCTAAAAAACAAACTATAATTGCTAATTCTACAATGGAAGCAAAGCTTATAGCGTTAGCTTCAGCATGTGAGGAAGCGAATTAGTTGAGAGATTTGTTACATGAAATCTCTTTTTGGGAAAAACCAATTCCTCCTGTGTTAATTCATTGTGATAGCACTACTGCTATTGGTAGAGTGAACAACCATTTTTATAATGGTAAATCCAGACCTATTCAAAGGAAACACAGTAATGTGAGATCCTATTTAAGTAATGGCATCATAACTGTGAATTATGTAAGATCTTGTGATAATCTTGCGGATCTGTTGACCAAGGCCTTGGCGAGAGATAGGGTTTGGAATACATCGAGGGATGGGTTTGAGGCCTATAAAATCATAAACTATGTATGAGGATACCTAACCTGGGGACCAGAGATCCTGTAACTAGGTTCAATGGGAAGAACGAATCATATGATGGTTGTAAAAAAATGCACTCTTTAATATTTTGTTATCCATCCCTATGATGTAAGTGCATTTGTCCTGTAATGTTGGAGGGTTGAGTTTTTGCTACTCTTAATGAAATTCTGTAGCACTTGTTATGTGGGGTATGTAAATTGCAGGAACATCCTTGACAGATTTCACCTATGTGAGCATGAAAGTGGGGTCGTTTTCTATGAGAACAAGGCTTATTCTCAAATATGCTTGAAAAATCTAGAAATCCCCTAGATGTTGATTTGTGATTATGTATCAATTTTAAGCAGAATATAACAATCCCAATCAAACAATCAAACAATCAAACAATCAAGACAAAGAGACACAACGATTCATAAATAAAATGTGACCAATTAACCAACCAACAAAACTACTTGTTACAAATAACATCTTGTTGTTGCATCGAAACATATAAATGTTGACTAATCTGGCTAACATTGAACTTGGTAAAATGAAATGGTTGAATAATTGAAAAATGAGATTATTCAGGAATCCACATTGAATGCTGAGATTACGCATTGAATTTCTGGTAGTAGATCCATAATCAAAAAAGTGTTTGTGATTGTTCCAGAAGAAATGAAACAAAAGATAGGGTAGAGCTAGGACAGTTATTGTATGAACGTGGAAAAAACCACAATTGGACACCTCCAACTGTGATAAAAAAACCACGGGCAACAGCCACAAGACAATCCACTAAGAAGAATTAAAGGAATTACACAGGTATACTCTCAATTACCTAGCGAATCCACAACGCCTAATTGAACCAACCTTTATGTGCCTCTTCCAACCCCATCTTCACCACGGAATTGTCTTTCTGATGAGCCACTCCGGATTCCACCAAAGCTTCAGGCTCGAATTCTTCAGAATCCACAACTGAAGAATAACTCTCTCTTTTGTGTATAACAAACAAACCTTTGATGTACTCTCTTTAGATCATGAGTTGAATACTCAATAAAAACATCAAAGAAAACTCACAAAGTATCCCCAGATATAAACCCTAGAAACCAAAAAGAAGATCTGGAGAAGTAATCCTAAAATCTGACCCAACACGCGAATTTATAGAATCTGTCCCGCGATCTCCGCTCGAGCGCCCAACAGCCCGCTCGAGCGTCTTCAGTAAAATCTGCGCGTGATATAACAGAGGTCCGCTCGAGCGTCAGAAAGCCCGCTCGAGCGCGAAATCACACATCTCAGTATTTTTTGCAGGCGACCAAAACTGCTGGAACCAGGGATTCTCCGCTCGAGCGCAGGTATGTCCGCTCGAGCGGACAGGAAACTTGGAATGCATTTTTGCATTTAGCTTCGGGGGCGCTGCCCCCTGGACCCCCGCGAGCTGACCGGGCAGCTCGATCCCCGTCATAATCAGCGAAGTGGCAATCTTGAAAGTATTAGCATCACAAACTTCTCTGAAAAGCACCATTCGGGTTGGATTCGCATCTAAACGCTCATAGCCTTACTGAAATAAAAGTGCAAATAAAATTACAACTCAAAGGAGTTTTGTCAAACGGGATTGCCAATAAATAAAACCTAACAATGCTCATGAAAATTAGGATAAGTATAAGGCCATAATGTGCTGGCTATTAAAGCTCATGTCAACACCTAGATTATTATGTGTGAGCAGTAATACTTTATTTCCCCTAAGCAGCCATTGTTCAAGTCTGAGACCACTATTAACTCTGGAGTAAAGGTTGTTGTTTCAATAATGAAGGTTCAATGAGAAGCACACCTTCATGATGCATACTAGTCTATCTTTGTTTGGTAATTTCTCTTGTCCTTGTAAATATTAAAATGAGTGGGGGATTGTTGGACTATTTTAATATCATTTATTTATTTATTTATTTATATTTTTGTTCATGAATCTTCTTTTGTTTTATTCATGAATCTCATATTGTTTATGAGATTCATTGCTTTGGTAACCTTTTGTCTTGTTCATGAATGGAGATTAGTTAGATTTCATAAATTTCATGGTGAGTTAATATTTGGGTACACTCTTTCTTTTCTTTAGGTTCATGGTCATCATTATTTTTTGATGTATTTTGTAATATCCTAGTGGCCTATAAATAGTTCTTATTTTTTACTTTTTTCTACACTAACACACCAACTATTTTCTATACAAGCGAGATTACTAGTAAAGAATGGTGTTTCTCTTGGTGGAGTTTTGGGTTCACCATCTTGTGCAGAGTTGGCCTGAACCATACAACAAATGGTTGGGCTGAGGGAACAAGTCATAGTTTTGTGATTGCTACAACGGTATTTGGGTTCTTCCTACCGTAGTGGGCTTGATCTCCTTAAAGAAAACGAGATATCCGTACCTCAGCTTATTCTATTTGTATCTCATTTTTTTTGCATTATTCATCAATAAAATATAATTTTTTCTGGTATTTTCACCAACAGGTGGTATGCCAAAGGGAATGACATAGGGACATGCGCTTAGAGAGTGGCTTAGAGTGTGCGCCAAGGATGTGACTTGGGTGGTTTACATGGTGCATAGCCGTGCTTACTATGATATAGGTAAAATATCCCCTCTCAAATTTAAAGAGGTTGAAGATAGAAACCTATTTGACGTTAAAGTAGAGGGAAAGACAAAGTGGAACAGAAACACACAAAAAAGTGAATTGTAAGTAAAAAAATAAATAAATAAATAAATGATAGAGATATTTGGGGTAGGAATAGCGGATAGAGGAAAAAATCACCACGAAGCGATACTGAAAGGAAAATATAGCAGCGGAATGGGTTGAGGTTCGACAGGCGACCAAGGCGAGGTTGCCGTTCGCCGGTGAAGTGAAATTACTAGGTTCTTAACCTAATTCTGATACTATGTTAGAATAGTAGAGAGAGAGAGGAAATAATATATATTGTAATCAATGAATTGTATTGAATATATTGTCATATACAATAGAAGGCCTGTATATATAGGCTGAGAAATAGTATTCTATTAGAAATCTAATTATGAGAAAGAGTATCATATAAGAGACTTAACTATGATAACACCTAATATATTTAGAAAATCAATACCTAATATATATATATAGAAATATATACCATATATATATTAAGAAAGGTTGTTGGCTAATCAATTATTAAGACGTTATAAATTTTGTTTTAAATTTAAAAATTTATTAGTGAGTGTGATGTCAATGAAATAAAATATAATAATTTGTATAATTTTTATAAAAAATTAAAATTAGAGTAAAAGGAACCAATTAATGCCCTTCCAGCTGTTATTTGCTCACCCAACTATCCGATCATGCAAAGATTCATCAATTGAATCCTTGAAATGACGTATTTAGTTTAAGCATCATTATTGTCCCTAATCCATGCCTGCAAAACATTAAGAAAAATGTTAGAGGTCCCAAATTTTCCACCAAATAAATAATTAAATGTCTCACATGGGTGTGGGGTCTACAAAATTGTGGACCCCACTGAGACATTTGGTCATTTGTTTGGTAAAAAATTTGGTATTTCTAACATTACTCAAACATCAATAATGCTAGGGATCATAAAAAATATATCATGAAATTTATCATAAAGATTTTTTACCCCTTAATTAGTGTATGATTAGTGTGTGATGTTTTATTGTGGCTCCGTTTGGGAAGAAAAAACCAGGCTTTTTTGGCTAAAATAGCCACAAAAAACAAAATAGGTTATTTTAGCCACAAAAAATAAAACATCAAATTCAAACCATAATCATTACAATCCTCTCTCACAAAAAAATCTAAAAAAGTCAAAAAGCCAAAAAGTCCTTCCCAAATCAGGCTAAAATAGCCAAGGCTAAAATAGCCAAAAAGCTAAAAAGCCAAAAAGCCAACCCACTTCCCAAACGGAGGCTGTATGGGTAATCTAAAGGTGAAGAATCTTTCATGATCATCTTCATAATATTTTTTTCACAACAATGATTCATCCCCCCTTTTCCCCCCACCCCCTTTGACCCCCTCTCTCTCTCATTGGTTACAATTTCTTTTTCTTTTTCTTTTTCTTTTTCTTTTTTTTCATGCTCCTCCAATCACCACCCGTCACGTGGCAAAGGGGGTGAGGGGGTGACCCCCAAAAGGGGGTCCCAAGCATTATTCTTTTTTTCATGATCCCTAAAATTACTCGCAAAACATTAATATAGCAATTTAAAACAAGAAATGATATATACAAATAGAATTTATATATATAAAATGAGATGACTTATTGTAATATTATTTTATTTTCAATTAAAATATTTATTATTATCTTCAGTATTTTACAAAAGTCATTAACACGTCATTTTGAATATATATTTTTGTATAAATTTTATGAATATAAATCACTTTCCATTTTACACAATATGATAAGATTTTATTACAACTTTTGTTTTTTTCAAAAACTCTCTCTCTCTCCCTCTCTCTCATTTTTTTCAATCACTTGAAGTTGAAGATGGATATGGTTATCGCTTATGGGCTGGAGCTAGGGGTGTGCATAATACCGTTGAAACCGCCGAAACCGCCAAAATCGCACCGAACCGCACCGCCAAGGCAAATTCGTTATTATTTGTCAATTGAACCGCCGGTTTTTGGTAAGAAAAATGGCAAATTCTAGTGACACTTTTATCAATCCGCCGGTTTCTATTTTTCTTCCAAACCGCACCGACCCGCACCGCTATTAAATCATGTTTTATAGGATTCTAAAAATTCTTTTTTACTTAAGTTTGCTTGTTGTTCTATACCTTAGAATATAGTATTACATTACTGCTCGAGGGGAATTTTATGTATTGTATTTGATCATTGTAGCTTCCACAGATGCTTGTAATGAACTGATGGTATAGTCGTTGATATTATCATGTTGTTGCTACACTTGCTGCATCAGAAGAAAGCTTCACAAGATGCTTAACATTACGATATCTCTCGTCTTTTTTTTACTCTTTGATTTAAGTTTTGTAATTTGAATTATATTTTTTATAAACCGCCAATCCGCCCGAACCGCCAAGGCAAATCCGTCATTATTTGCCAACCGAACCGCCGGTTTTCGATAAGGAAAATGGCAAACTCTAGTGACACTTTTATCAATCCACCACCCGCCATACGGTTTTTATTTTTCTCTCAAACCGCACCGACCCGCACCACGCACACCCCTAGAGCGACTATTCTAATGGATTCATGCGATTACAAGTTTTTCACCGCCCGTTTCTGCCTTTCATATCTTAGGCCAAGTTTGGAAAGACTAAATAAGTGTATTTTTTGACTTTTTATAAAATATGAGTTGGGTTTGGATTGGGTTTGAAGTGATGTGTTAGAGAGGTGATGTGACTTAAATAAGATGATGTGATTTAAATAGGATAGTGACTTTTTGACTTTTTAGATTTTTTAAGAGTTGCCAAACTTGGCCTTAATGCCAATGCATGTGTGGGTCCCCCCCAAAAAAAAAATTAATAATAAAAAAATATTGCAATTCCTATTTATTTAGTAATAGGAGAAATTATTTAATGGTGTTAAAATATTATTTCATCCCATTTAAAATAAGTTATTTCTCAAAAAATAACATAAAAGTGATAAATCTCATAATTTTATTCAATAAAAAATTAAGTTCAAATAGCATCTTATCTACCCTAAGGTCGTGTTTTTTTAGGTGGATATGAGTTTGGGATTGGACTAATAGTCCAATAAGATTATTAATCCGATACTTGAAGTACGGATTAACAATCCATCCGGATATGGTATCTCACATATGATGGACTATTCAATCTCATAGAGGGGGGTGAGATATAAATTGGAAGACTAAGCCAAAGTCTGTACTATCAGTCCTCCTTATAATCTTAACTCAATTCAAACATAAAATAGGATATACAATCCAAAGGATTCGTAGTCCTAGAACTACTGATCATGAGAATATTAATCCAACCTAATCTAGTTCGCCTAAACAAACATGGCCTAAGGGTGTGTTTGATTGGGCAGACTGGATAAGGGGGGATTAGAATCTATCGGATTTGAATCTTGGGACTGTGAATCCCCGGACTATTTGGTTGGATTGGAAGTATATTCTGTGTTTGTTTTTTCATAGGATTAAATGTCTAGAAATGACTATTTTTAATGAATCTAATGTTTGGTTGGATGGACTGGATGAGGATAAATGTTCAAAAGACTATTTCACTCTTGTAATTTATAATTTATATTTTTTATTTAATATATAATTTTAAATTTGTAATCTATAATTTATAATTTAACAACACTAAATTTATTTAATTTATATGGCCGTAATTTTTAATTTATTATTTTTAATTAAATTAAATTTATAATTTATATTTTTTATTTTATATATAATTTTAAATTAACAACATTAAAAAAAATTATAAATGTTCAAAAGACTGTTTTTCTCTTTTCTAATTGTTTACTAAGTAATAGTATGTGGGTAAAATAGACATTTCACATATTCGTTTCATGGGATACCAATTCCATAGAAATAATCACATCCACTCCTCAGGATTGTTTAGTCCCTCATATGAGGGATATGGAGTCTGACGGACTAAAATTGTACCAAACGATGGACATTCCCCCTCCATTAGATAAGCAATCTGAACAGTAAATAATCCCTTCTAATCTCTTGAATCAAACACACAGTAAGAACAATAAATAATATTTACGCGTGATGAAAAAATTATGTGATGGTCTTGAGACAAATGTATGTGGTGGCCTTACTTGATTTTTACTGATTAAAGCTATAGAAATCAATATTTTTTGTTAAAATTGTTAGACAATCTTCACTGTAATTGAATAATTAATTCTGTTTGGGTACTAAATGACAAACAGAATATAAAAGAAAAATAGGAAATGCGAGATAAAGTTTGATTACGAAAATCAAACTAGAAATATAATTCAATAAATAAAAACAGATTTTATTTTGTTACAAAAACAAAATTAAAATCTGATTTAAATAAATAATAAAACAAAAAATAAATAAATAACTTACTTGATTAATATTTTGAATATTATTCTGATCAAGTCCAGTGTTCGACACTGTCTCCTTAAGACAGATTCGTCCTCTCCACGGTACTTTCAGAATATGGACGTCTATCTCCCAAGATGAAATGATCAACTACAAATAAATGCAGCACTACAATTTATTTGTTCAACGAACACACTAAGTGTTTACACTCTTTCTCACAAAAATTAAATGCAGCAAAATGAAGAATAAATTTGCGGAGGAGAAGTACAAAATTTCTGAATGAAAAAAATCAAATGAAGGGCTGATCTATTTATAGGCAGAATTGTGGCGGTTAGTTTTGAATTAATCAGGTGCAAAACCTGTTTGAACAAGTATGATACCTGTTCAGTTTGAATAAACAGATACAAGTCTGTTGGGTTCAAAATTTGAACAGATAAAAACTGTAGGGACCTGTTTGGATGTAGGCAAAAACCGGAACAGATTATTTTCGGAATTAATTTGAATTCTAGACAGAAACTTTATTTTATCAAAAAATAAAATTAAATTCAAATGTTTTTGGCCCAAAAAGATAGGTATTGGGCCGAACAAACCCAATCTAACCACACACCACGCACCTGCGCCCAAGCCTAGCCCGCTCGACTAGACGGATAAACGGCAGCGGCGGCGCGCGCGTAGTGATTTTTAGGTCCAATGGGTCAAGCCCATTTTGCTCATAACCTCCCTCTCTACAAAACTTGGGTACCCCTTGGGGCCCACCCCAAGTTCCAATCTCATGCCTTATAAACCCATTTAAACTTTCCACCAAATCAATGTGAGACAAGCCTTTTTCCAACCGTAAGGAATTTCCACCAAAACTCTATTTCCATGGAGCTCACTTTGGCTTCAATTTTTCATTCACCCAATAATGGTTTTGAACAACCAAATATACCACGTGAATCACAACGCGGCATAGAACGCGTTACCACTTTGACCTGCGAAAATCGACGCATAGGGCCCACCTAAAAAATAGACCAAACATAAGAAAAAAATTTGGTTTTACCTAGAATTTTTCAACCATTTCCAACAATCCCCCACATGAATGGAATTTGATGACAACGGAAATGCAACAATATGCGGACTTTATCGAGAGAGTATAAGTCAAAAATATCTTGCATCAGGATAGGTAGCTTTCGGCCTTGAACCTTCCCTAGTGATAACCTATCGGACTTACTAGCTAACCAATGGACATGATACCTTGAATTGTTCAGCCGTTTATGTAAGCTAAGACAATAGATTTCACACAAAATATCTTCTAACACATCGTGGTTCTCACTGTTGTGTTCATTTTGGCCTTGAACGCTTCTAATTTTCATGAGTGTTTCTAGAGAATTTAGCCTCTTCATCCTCATAGAACCGGTCCCAGTTCGACACTCATATAGTTGATTCTTATTGTAAGTATATCTTTATACTTGTCTTGATTTTTATACCTAAATCAAGATATAAGTAATCATTAAAAGAAAAGCTTATCCTTATACCCCTGCAGACAACACATGTTGCAGATATCACTCTCACCATAGGAATAGGTAGGGAATTTTAATCCCTTGGTGATTTCTGGCAAGCCACACATAAATTAGTTGTCCCTTTGAACTTAGTTCTTGGGATCTCCAATCATATAAGTAGGGTTACCATTATAATGACTCTTATGTAATAGGCTTTAATCACATCCCTTTCGATGAACTATACACTAACTCTTTTGTCAAACCTTTTGTTAACGGATCCACAATATTCTCTTTAGATTTTATATAATCTATTAAGATTATTCCATTTGACAACAATTGCCTTACGGTATTATGTCGACGACGAATATGTCGTGACTTACCGTTATACATATGATTCTGTGCCCTGCTTATTGTAGATTGACTATCACAATGAATGCAAATAGTTGGCACAGGTTTTGGCCACATTGGAATGTCTTCTAAGAAGTGACGAACCCATTCTACTTCTTCCCCTGCTTTGTCTAAAGCAATGAACTCGGATTCCATTGTGGATTGTGCGATGCATGTTTGTTTCGTGGATTTCCAAGAAACAACAGTGCCTTCCAGAGTAAAGACATATCCACTTGTGGATTTTTAATCTTTAGTATCCGATATCCAATTTGCATCACAATAACTTTCGAGTACTGCTGGATATCGAATAAAATTCAAACCATGATCACAGGTGTATCTTAGATATCTAAGAACACGAATGATCGCCTTTCAATGGTCTTCTCCGGGGTTACTAGTGTACCTACTCAATTTACTAATAGCATAAGCTATATCAGGATGAGTACAATTCATTAGATACATTAGGCTTCCAATGATTTAGGAGTATTTTAACTGAGACACTGCATCACCTTTATTTTTTGATAAATAAAGACTGATGTCTACATGTGTTCTAGCTAAATTCATATCATCCTTGATAAATTTATCAAAATTTTTCTCAATATAATGAGATTGAGATAATGCATATCCATCAGATGTTTTAGTAATTTTCATTCCTAATATAACATTTGCGACCTCATATCTTTCATATCAAATCTTTTGTTAAGAATTTGCTTAGTTGATTTGATCATGTTTTGACTGATTCCAATGATAAGCATGACATCCACATAAACACAAACTATGACATATCCTTGGTCAGTGTTTTTAACATAGACGCATTTGTCACATTCATTTATCTTAAACCCATTAGTAAGCATTGCATGATCAAATTTTTCATGCCATTGCTTAGGTGCTTGTTTTAACCCATAAAGAGACTTTACAAGTCGACAAACTTTCTTTTCTTGCCCCGACACTACAAACCCTTCGGGTTGCTCCATATAGATCTCTTCATTTAAATCAGCGTTTAAGAAAGCTGTCTTAACATCCATTTGATGTATCTCTAAATTAAACAACGCTACTATAGCAATAAGCATACGAATGGATGTTATTCTAGTCACAGGGGAATATGTGTCAAAATAGTCCAGACCTTCCTTTTGTCTGTAACCTTTTACTATAAGTCTTGCTTTATACTTGTCTATTGAACCATCTGCCTTCATTTTTCTCTTGAATATCCACTTATATCCAAGAGGTTTAGAACCAAGTGGAAGATCCATCAATTCCCAAGTATGATTTTGCATAATGAATTCAATTTTATTATTAACAGTCTCTTTCCAAAAAGGTGCTTCAAGACCTGTCATTGTTTCCTTAAAGCTTTGAGGTTCATTTTCTAACAAATATGTCAGAAAATCTGGACCAAAGGATTTTGATGTTCTCGCTCTCTTACTTCGTCTTGGTTCATCATAAGTTAAATCCTGTTGGTCGAGACCATTACTAGCCTCTTGTGTTTGATTGTCATTAGTCTCTTGACTTTGTGTACAATCATAAGTTCTTTTCTGTGAACTTAATTCCTGTCATTTCTTGTAAGGAAAGACATGTTCAAAAAATACAGCATTCCTTGACTCTATAATAGTGTTCACATTTATATCGGGTATTTCTGATTTATAAGGCAGAAACCGATATGCACTACTATTCTGAGCATAACCAATAAACACATGATCTACTGTTTTTGGTCAAATCTTAGTCCTTTTAAGAACATTAACTTTAACTTTTGCCAAACACCCCCACACTTTTAAGTATTTGTAGGAAAGTGGTCAACCTTTCCACAACTCACAAGGAGTGCTATTGGTTTTCTTGTGGGGTATTCTATTAAGAACATAATTAGCAGACAATATTGCTTCCCTCTACAAGTTTTGTGGTAAGCCTGAACTTAGTAACATGACATTCATCATTTCTTTAAGGGTTCTATTCTTCCTTTCAGCTATTCCATTTTGCTGAGCAGAATAGGGTGATGTAGTTTGGTGAATAATGCCATGTTGTGCACAAAATTCATTTAATGGTGCATCATATTCACCACCCCTATCACTTATAACCATTTTAATGGTTTTACTAAGTTGATTTTCAACTTTTCTTTTGTAGAGTTTAAACATTTCTAAGGCTTCGTTTTTACTTTTAAGTAAATAAACATAACAATATCTTGTACAGTCATCGATAAATGTTATGAAATACTTTTTACTTCCTCTAGTTTGAACAAATTTAAGATCACATATATCTGTATGAATTAATTCTACAGGTTCGGTTTTCTTTTCAACCGATTTAAATGGAGCCTTAGTTAGTTTCGCTTCTACACAAATTTCACATTAATGATTATGATTAATTTCAAACTTTGGTATATAATCTAAACCAATTAATCTACGCAAAGCATCAAAATTCACATGTCCTAATCTACCATGCCATAAATTCGACTCAAGAATATAAGCAAAAAATGTGTTATTCTTATTCATAGCAACTTTTGGTACAACTGTCATTACATTTAGTTTGAAGAGACCATCACTTATGTATCCCTTACCAACATACATGTCACTCTTTGTTAATACAAATTTATCAGACTCAAAGACAAGCCTAAAACCATTTTTACTTAACAAAGAACCAGAAACTAAATTCTTCCGGATGTCAGGTACATGTCGTACGTTGTTAAGGGTCAGTTATTTCCCTGATGTCATCTTCAAGATCACTATTCCTTGTCTAGCCACAGTAGAAGTAAAAGAATTTCCCATGAAAAGTTGTTTACCATTTACAGCCTCAATGTAGGTAGTGAACATCTTCTTGTCCGCACATATGTGACGAGTTGCTCCTGTGTCAACCCACCACTCTTTGAGATTTCCAACCAAGTTAGCCTCAGACACCACAACAGAGAGGTTGATGTCATTCACCCCGTCAGAGATGTAATCTAGTTCAGTTACATTGGCCTGATTGGTAGTCTTCTTGCTTGTACTTTCATGATCCTTTTTAGGGCGGCGACAGTCAGAATCTCGATGTCCAGTCTTACCACAGTTATAGCATTTCCCTTTGAACTTCTTGTTGCCATTGTTGTCGCCTTGTTTAGGACCATCTCCAGTAAACTTCCTCTTTTTGTTATGTGGTTTATGAACTTGTTTAACCACATTGGCCTTGGACTAAATAGGATTTTTCCCATTTCTCTTTTCAGCTTTTTGGTTATTTTCCTCAATTCTCAATCTTACAATCAATTCATCCATGGTCATCTCTTTGCGTTTATGTTTTAAATAATTTTTGAAATCTTTCCAAGCTGATGGTAACTTTTCCACTAAAGCAGCGACTTGGAAAGACTCGCTCAGAGACATACCCTTAGAATGAATATCATGTAAAATTAATTGAAAACTTTGAACTTGAGAAATTACCGTTTGGGAGTCTACCATAACGAAGTCCAGAAATTTACCGACAACAAATTTCTTCGTGCCGGCATCCTCTGTCTTGTACTTCTTCTCCAAAGAATCCCACAATTCTTTTGCTAACTTCAAAGGACTGTAAACATTATACACCATGTTGTCAAGGCCATTGAGAATGTAGTTTCTGCACAGGAAATCTGAATGTTTCCAAGCATCTATAGCGACAATAATTTGCCGATCACTTTCACCCTCTTTAAGCGCTGGAACCTCTTCATGGAGAAACCGAGCCAAATTAAGAGTTGTAAGATAGAACAACATCTTCTGCTGCCATCTCTTAAACTCAGTATCGTTAAATTTTTCTCGTTTTTCTCCATGATTGATTGATACTTGAACATGGTTCTGGATAGGGACCGGTGTTGGTGTAACAATTGGAGTACCACTTCCAGTTATCGTTTTAGTTGCAGTAGCCATAAAATCTGATTACAAAAATTAGAAAAACAAACCACAAATTAATTTTCTAGTTACTAAAACTAAAAAATAAATTATAACACAAAATAATTTTATTTTCCTTATTACTAAAATTAGAAAAATAAAATACCACAATAATTTTCTGTAACACCAAATAATATTCTGCAATTGTTAATGACACCAGTATGTTACTACTAGTTGTCAAGGAAAATAGACAGTATATTACTACTATCTGTCAAATAGTTTATAATACTATTTGTATTTTTCAACCAGAATATCACTTTGAAAACATAGAAAATTAAATACAATGAAGACACCAAAAATAATCTGTCTTAAGATTGTTGGACAATCTTCACTGTAATTAAATAATTAATTCTGTTTGGGTACTAAATGACAAACAGAATATAAAAGAAAAATAGGAAAGGAGAGAGAAAGTTTGATTACGAAAATCAAACTAGAAATATAATTCAATAAATAAAAACAGATTTTATTTTGTTACAAAAACAAAATTAAAATTTGATTTAAATAAATAATAACACAGAAAATAAAAAAATAACTTACTTGATTAATATTTTGAATATTATTCTGATCAAGTCCAGTGTTCGACACTGTCTCCATAAGACAGATTCGTTCTCTTCACAGTGCTTTCAGAATATGAACGTCTATCTCCCAAGATGAAATGATTAACTACAAATAAATACAGCACTACAATTTATTTGTTCAACGAACACACTAAGTGTTTACACTCTTTCTCACAAAAATTAAATGCAGTAAAATGAAGAATAAATTTGCAGATGAGAAGTAGGAAATTTTTGAATGAAAAAATCAAATGAAGGGCTAATCTATTTATAGGCAGAATTGTGGCTGTTAGTTTTGAATTAATCAGGTGCAAAACCTGTTTGAACAGGTATGATACCTGTTCAATTTAAATAAACAGATACAAGTCTGTTGGGTTCAAAATTTGAACAGATAAAAACCGTAGGGACCTGTTTGGATGTAGGCAAAAATCGAAACATTATTTCCGGAATTAATTTGAATTCTGGACAGAAACTTTATTTTACCAAAAAATAAAATTAAATTCAAATATTTTTGACCCAAACCCAACCCAACCACACCATGCTCGACCGGACGGACGGCGGCGATTTTTGAGTCCAATGGGTCAAGCCCATTTTGCCCATAACCTCCCTCTCTACAAAACTTGGGAACTCCTTGGGGCACACCCCAAGTTACAATCCCATGCCTTATAAACCCATTCAAAACTTCCCACCAAATCAATGTGGGACAAGCCTTTTTCCAACTTTAAGGAATTTCTACCAAAACTTTATTTCCATGGAGCTCACTTTGGCTTCAATTTTTCATTCACCCAATAATAGTTTTGAGCAACTAAATATACTACGTGAATCACAATGCGGCATAGAACGCGTTACCATTTTGACCCACGAAAATCGACGCATGAGACCCACTAAAAAAATAAACCAAATTTAAGAAAAAAATTCTGATTTTATTCAGAATTTTTCAATCATTTTCAACAAAAATTTTGATAAATAATTTCACATAAATCAAGGAATAAATGATGTAGAGCAAATGGACCAATACCACCAAATAATCGCTCTTGGTGATGGAAGCAACGCCAACATCATATAAATAACATTCCATGTGGCCAACTCATTGCATGCCGTCTTTGGCCTTTTTTGGCTAGCTATTTGATTCCACTGTCAATTTACTTCTAGAACCGGAAATGATGCAAATTTAAGAAAATTACGGACGGAGTATGAAAAAGGACACCGGTGTTATATATATTAATTAGTATGTTAATTAGTGTATTAATATTAGTTATAATATTATTATTGATTACGTTTATTATACAAAAAATAATGTTATATATACTAACTAATATACTAACAGATGATATGACATAATTTTAAAAATTTTAAAAATTTATAATTTGTATAATAAGTGAGGTCAATAATAATGATATAATACTAATTAATATACTAGTGTGTACATTAAATAGTGTATGTAGCTGTACTATTATACAAATTATAAATATTAAAAATTTCTTAAATTATGTCACATCATCAATTGATACACTAATTAATTTATACAACATTATTCAAAAGGATAAGTAATCTAGATTTATGATAATAACTCACACATCGAATATAATATAAAAATATAATTATTGTAACATTATTATTTTATTTAGCAGACAGGTCCAACGCATTTATGAGTATAATAAAAAAAAAATAAAAATTGGATCAACAATATCAATTTGTGTTGGGTAAGACTACAACCCTCATCAAAGCTAATATTTCCATGCGAGCTTCATAGCGAAGGGTTGGTTAACCCTAATAAATAATCAAATTTTCTTTTCCGAGAAACAAGATCGACCTTGGAGATCGAAAGATTATTTTTTTTATTGAATAATTGAATAATTACTGTTGGATTGATTAATTAGACAGGTGAGCAAAGAGGAATTACAAAAATACACTATCTATATGACTTTTATTAGAAGTGAACAGTAGATATATCGATCTGTTCAAACTGATCAAATCAAACCGATTTGTCACATTTTGGACAGATGCGTGATGACAAGCGAATGGTTACAGATTGATAATTCGCCTAGTTTTGGACGGATGACAGATTTGAGACTTCTTTAACCGCAATTGAATCGACAAACTATGAGCACCCCTAATAATTTGTAAGATTTTGTGTTTTCAATTTGTTTAGATATTTTATTTGTGTTTTTAATTGAAAAAGAATTTAAATATTCTGTTGAAAAAGAATTTTCAACTTGAATATATTTTTTGAATTCAAAAAAATAAATGTATTATTTATTTATATTTTTTGGTTTTTAAATCTAACTCTAAAAATAATAAATAAAAAAGATAATATATATTGGTTGGTTTTTGTTTTCAAAAACAGATATATATGTAAAAATGCAGAGGTATACAATCTCTACTATTGCTTTATTCATGGTTTTGGTGCTTTGAATTGTTTTTATATTTTAAGAATCACGGATTATAATACTTTATATGGATGAGGCATGCTGTGATTGCAATATGTGAATGAGGCATACAGTGATTGTAATACTTTTTTAAGTCATTGATTGTAATACGTTTTTTTTTCACAGAAAGTGCATAAATTGGAATATGTTAAAAATTTATAAAATTTTAAACTGCCAAACCGATTCGCATCCATCTGCCAATCCGCTTAATCCACATCCGCCAAATTAACGAACAGATGCGGATTGATTTTCTCTAATCCCCCAATCTGGCAAACATACGGTAGATTAGAGGTTCTATACTGACCTGCACCCACCCCTAACTTTTGTTGCATGAAAACTATATCTCAATCCTTGTTTGGCATCATTTTTTAAGTATTTTTTTTCATTTTTATGTTATCGTAAGCAAAAAAAATATAAAGCGCGATAACAACATTTTTTAATTTTTTAAAAAATTTTCATATGTAATTTTTTTGAAAATTAAAAAAAAAATCTTAGAAAGTACATATATTTTGAATTTTTTGTCAAAAAAAATACCAAATAAGTTTTCATATCAATTTTTTGTTTTCCATTTTTGAAAATAGACACACAAAAAAAAAAAAAAATGAGACACAATTTAGTGTGAAACTCTAATAATTAAAAAAAAAAATTGCAAAATTTACATCCTATCCCCATCTCACATTTTAAAACTCATTCTTGTGAGAGGAAAGAAATGTGGATATATAATTTATTAATAAAAATCATGAAAGTTTTAATGAAAATCATGAGAGTTTTGATGAAAGTTTTAATAAAAATTGCTAACATTTTCTTTAACTATTGTCCATTGATGAGATTTTTTGTTTTTCACACATTTTCATCATTTTTAACTATAAAGTTCGTCTCGAAAAGAGTATTTTTGCAAGTGATGGTCGTGATGTGGCTCACATTTTCCATCATGCTATGCACTACAACATTTTTTTATACCAAAGTTAAAACACATAATAAAACTAATTATTGTATTAAACAAATGCTTACCTTTTGAGATCACGACACTGTTTAAAATTATGTCATATATCGTGTAATAATGAGACTATGCGTATTGATTATTGTGTTAATTATGGTTAATTTCACATATTACATGGTACGAGATTACAGTTTTTGAGATCTACTATGCAAATTATTAAGTATGCATTACCATAAGAAATAAAAAACTAAAAACTAATCAATTCTTGATATTTATGTTCTATACATATATTATATAAAAACAAATTGACATAATAGTCTGCAAATGACAAGAAAAGGGATTTATTAAACCAATGAATCGTAATTGGCAATTATGGGCAAATTGATTAATATTAGAATCGAACGTTTAATATGCATTTTTCTATAAGAAATTGCGAATAAAGTCAATATGAAGTCGCTTTCAACTTGTGGAAAAAATATATATTATTGTTTTCTTAAAATCCAACTCAATTTATTTGATTAGTTGAAAAGTTGGATTTGCATGTCTTGATTGAAGTCTTCAATAAGCAACTTGCTGTATACATTTAACATGCAAATTTCATGCATTCATCAGTGAATATGTACTTTGCTGAATAGTTTTGAATTAGTAAATGTGTCAAAACAAGATAAAAAAAAAAAAGGTCTTTATTTCAGAGATGTCACAATGATAGAGAACGACCTCAGAAAAAAAATCAAACATATTTAATTACTAAATTCAATAGAATAGACATATTTTCTTGGTGGTGAGCTATATTATATAAAATATATATATATATATATATATATATATATATGTTAATAAATTACCCTAATTCGTGTGGCGAAAATTATTCAGTAGTTATTATGTGACATTGTCTACATGGTGCTCCAAACTAATCACTTAACAAAATTTTTTACAAGACATTTGACTTTTTTTGTTAAATAATTAAGAGATAAATAATGGCTCGCACACCAATTTTTATATAACAAACGGATAAATATGTGATATCAAATATGTGATATCAACTCCCTTGCGTTGTGGTTGGTTGGAGAATTTGGGGAGGGATTTATAAAGGAAAAAGGAAAAAGTGTGTGAAACTAGGTGAAATATAAGTATGATTTATTCATATTTCACCTATTTTTTTTTATTTTCCTTTCCAAATCCCTTCTCAAATCTCCCAACCAAACACAGTATTAATAAATTTAACAAATACCACCTCTTTGAGATAATCTTTTTAGTAAGAACATGGAACCAAAAGAGAAAATCAAAAGGTGACCTAGAATTTTACATATACAGTGTAGATTTAATCTTCTTCTTGTGGAGCCGCATTATGAATTAATCTTAATTTTTTATTCTCAATTCTAGATATTTTTCTAAATTTGTTAGATCAACTGTAATCATTATAAAATGATCAAAATTAATTCACACGTATTGTGTGTACTGAAAATCTAGTGTATATACATAATATGATGCATTGCAAATTTTGGAAAATGGACAATCGAAGGGCCAAAGTTGTTAGGGTTAGGCATTGAAAAATGTTGCAAAAAATATAAACAAATAAAGTAAAAGAGAAAAAGCTACTTTTTCTTACTGGACAATCTCTTTTTTTAAAAAAAAAATGAAAAACATTTATCAAATTTCACTTAAAAAAAGCATTAAGTGGCCCTAGATTTTATCAATGTCAACAAGAAGATCTAAGACTAGATTGAACTTACTTTTCATTCTTTTAAGTGTCTTTGTATTGCTTGCGAAAGACAAATAGGATGGTGAGTTTGGCCATCCATGGGATGAGGGGGTAAGTGAATAGGATTTGGTCAATAAATTTTAATTATTGACTAGGAAAATTAAAATTTTATATTTTGGATGCAAAATTAAAACATGCTTTTACATAAGAAGTCAATGTTATAAGGACCTTTGGGTTTAAGGAGGACTGTCAAGTCAATGTAATGATGTTTGATGTGACAATATATGCTACAAATGCCATGTACATCACCATTAACATCAAGGACTTTTGACAAACCAACACCTTCAAAAATAACCCAGGGTGAGTGGCAACTTGGTAAGGGTCTGGATTTTAAGCATTTAGGTCCTGGGTTCAACTCCCTTCTGGGTCAATCTCCTGGGCGTAGTACAGTTGGTTAGGGGTTGACCTCAAGGATGCCTTATCAGTTACTTAGTGTGGGTTTAATTCTCCCCCGCTGTGCGCGTCTTGACTTAAGCGGAGCTTACCTTGGGAGGTCGGGACAAGCTTCCAGGTTATAGTCTCTTACTCGGAACGGACAACAGGACACCCTGGTGATCTCCTCGGGGCGCTACCTTGGACCTGCGGGAGAGTGAGAGGATTTCCCTGCAACAAAAAAAAAAAAAAAAAAAAACACCTTCAGAAATTGGGTAAAAATTACTATTAAGGCTTCAAGGCTTGAGTATGATGTATTAATTCATGGTAATATGGGCTATACATATGGTTTTGAGTATAATGATTTATTTTGAGAAGTAGTTTTAAAGTTTTTTTTTTCTTTGATTTTTTTTAAAAAAAAAATAGAAATAATATGATTTAAAAAAATTAAAAAATTAATTTTTAGTCCAATTGCCAAAATAGCAAATTTTCCTAAAAAGAAATTGCAATTTATAAGTCAATCATTCTAATGTAGCCGATGGTGTAAGATCTCAATTGCAAGATCTAACTGAACTATGTTTTCGGGACCACTGGCTTTGCATATATAAAAAAAAGAAGAAGGTTAATTTAAGTTTCAAACTACATAAAATACCAATCAAGTTCATGTGGCCCAATTTGGAGGCCCGTAAGGAATCCTTGTTCAGATAGCATTTTTTATTTTATTTTTTTAAAATCTTTTTCCATTTTGGACTGGCACTTGGCTCATGCAAAAGGTTTGCTATTGTGTCACAGCTTAACTTGGGCTTTAAGGTCCAATTGCCTTTGTTCTTTGTTGGTCTCTAATTCGCATGACCCACCTCTAATTTTGTGAGAAAGCTTGACCCAACTCAAATTTGCTTTTTTACTTTTTAACATGGCCCAACTCATAGTAAAAAATACAGAACACCCACCCCCCTCCCCCTTCCCAAAAAAAAAAAACCTCACAGCTGTAGTAGAAATATGATTATTCTTTATTTGATTCCACCCGTGTCGTGATCTTTTCATTACATATTTATATTGGAGAGGCTTTATTACTTCATCCAATGATAAGTGTAATAATCTTTTCGGACAGAGGACTGTTTGCCTTTGAGGCACCACTTGGAAGAGCTAGTTGCAGCCGGACACCTGGACCTTTACATTGATGGGGGCATGAAGGCAAATCAAGCCCCGGTTGATCCGCGTACACCGGGTGACTTGGAGGCGCCCTTTTAATGAGTGATTAATGTGATCCACGGCATTGTGGAACCGGCGTGTGTTTGTGAACTCCGAGATATGATAAAAAAGGCGGAGCACGTGAGGGAAGTTTTGTCAGTCCAGCTTGCGATCAAAAGGGGCAAGACCGAAGAAAAAGACGTGATCAGTTTCTCTACAAGGGACCTAGAGTGCATTCAGACGCCGCACAACGATGCCTTAGTAGTCACACTTCGCGTCAAAGAATTCGATGTCAAACGCATCTTGATCGATCAGGGAAGCTCGGTCGAGATCATGTATTACGACGCATTCAAACAGCTCAAGCTCCGAGATACAGACTTGGCTTCGACAACTTCGCCACTGGTTGGTTTCAACTCACAACCTGAGTGGCCTTTGGGAAAAATTATCCTGCCAATCAAAGCGGGATCCATGGTCAAGCAAGTGGAGTTCTGGGTGTTGGAGGTGCCATCTACTTATAACTTGATCCTTGGAAGGGGATGGCTTCACGTTGTGCAAGTCGTAGCGTCGACCTTCCATCAGGTGATGAGATTCCCGCTACGGGGGCAATTGAGGAGATTTGGGGCGATCAAGTCATGTCGAAGTAATGCTTCATGGCAGTCAACGGGAGCCGAGCTGCCAAAGGCTTCGTCCAAATGATAGAGGGACCGGAAGACCGAGGAGTCCTTGACGATGTGGGCACTAGGGCCGAGGACAAAGCCGTCGAGGAATTGGTCGAAGTGCGAATTGATACAAAGAGTCCAGACAGGTTCTTTTTGCTCGGCTCAAGCCTTATCGCACAAGAAAGGAACGAGATGGTTGAGTTTTTGATGGCCAATATCGAAGTCTTCGCATGGTCGCCTTATGACATGCCCGGCCTCGATCCGAGTTTTATTTACCATCACCTAAACATCTTTCCCGGAGCCAAGCCGATCATTCAGCGAACAAGGAGATCGGCACTGCATCACGCCAAGGTAGTTGCAGAGGAAGTGAAGAACTTGCTTGAGGCACGAGCTATTCAGGAAGTGCATTACCCTCGGTGGATTTCAAACACAGTGGTTGTGCCAAAGAAGAATGGGAAGTGGCGAGTTTGTGTCGACTATAAAACCGTCAACCGAGCTTGCCCTAAAGATAGCTTTTCACTGCCCAGAATAGATCAGCTTGTGGACTTGACGGCTGGACATAACAGGCTCAGTTTCTTAGATGCCTACCGCGGTTATCATCAGATTGCCATGCATGGCCCCGACCGCGAGATCACCTCAATCACTACACCAAGGGGACTCTTCTGCTACCGAGTCATGCCTTTTGGTTTGAAAAATGCCGGGTAACTTTTCAAAGGATGGTGACCAAGATGTTCGCTCCTCTGCTAGGCCGGACAATGGAGGCTTATATAGATGATATGGTGGTTAAGAGCCGGCATCAAGCAGACCACTTGTCCGACTTGGCCGAGATGTTCGCCATTCTCAAACAACACAAGCTACTTCTAAATGCGTCCAAGTGTGCCTTTGGCGTAGGATCCGAAAAATTCTTAGGCTTCCTAGTCACAAATCGAGGCATCGAGGCAGACCTTACACAAATCAGAGCCGTACAAGAGTTAGAGCAGCCGAGCTCGGCTAAGGACGTGCAGCATCTGGCCGGAATGGCCGCCGCGCTTAACCGATTTATAAGCCGGTCATCAGATCGCTGCTGCCCCATCTTTCAAGCTCTGAAATCAAAGTTTTCATGGGATGAAGAATGTAACTGGGCTTTGGCCGAGCTCAAGGAGTATCTGTCTTCAGTGCCACTGTTGGTAACACCGGAGCCCGGCGAAGAGCTCTACCTTTATCTAGCCATTTCACAACATGCGGTCAGTGCAGTGCTTGTCCAGTCGGAAGGAATCAAGCATCTCCCTATCTTCTACGTCAGCAAAATCTTGCTATCGACAGAGTCGAGATACTTGCCCCTGGAAATACTTGCATTGGCATTGATGATGGCCTCCAGAAAATTGGCGCACTACTTCCATGCCCATACAATCATCGTTTTGACCGAGTTCCCCCTCAAAGCTTTGTTCGAACAAGAAGACTTCTCCGGTCGAATCCTCAAGTGGGCAGTTGAATTGGGACAATTCGACGTCGAATTCCAGCCACGAACTGCCATCAGAGCTCAAACATTGGCCGACTTCGTTGCTGAATTCTCACCTGGAACTCATCCGGTATGCCTGGTGGATATTGTCGCGACAGATGAGGAGGTGAATGCAGGCCAGACCGTAATAACACAGCTAGGCGATGACGGCGACGCAGAACTTTCGCGCCCCGCTGAAGAACCTTCGGTTAGTACAATACCACAGCCCGGTGATGACGGAGTTGGGTATCATCGACCAACCTGCTCCGTCCGGCACCGCATCACCACGGGGGGACGAAGTGGAACCGCTCAGCACAGAGCCTGCAACTGGCATAATACTGCAACCCGGCGATTCGCCTACGGACTTAGGCATTACGGATCAACTTGTTGAGTCCGGCGCCGAATCGCCGAGGGAGACTGAAATGGAACCGCTCCGTACAAAACTTGAAGCCGAACAGCCGAACAACCGTGATCCCTTCAATCTTCAAGCCTCTCAGGACCCCTCAGACTGTTGGAAGCTCTTTGTTGGCGAAATGTGGAAACTTTTTGTTGATGGAGCCTCAAACCGTCATGGTGCCGGGCTAGGTATAGTTCTGATTTCTCCAGACGGGCTAACTATCGAACATTTTATCACCCTCGGATTCTCTGCCTCAAATAACGAGACTGAGTATGAAGCGTTTTTGGCCGGGCTCAAGAGCGCGCTTCAGATACACGCATCCTCGCTAATGGTTTACAGTGATTCCCAGCTTGTGGTTAACCAAGTTTCTGGGATTTACGAAGCAAAGGATGACAGAATGATGAAGTACCAGGCTCTGGTCAGAGACCACATCAAGCGATTCCAGGCAATAAGGGTCCAACAGATTGGCTGAGAAGAAAACAGCCGAGCAGATGAATTGGCCGGCCTTGCTTCCATGGTCGATAGCACATCTCCCAACCCTCTCCTGATTGAATTCCTTCCGCGGCCCAACATTGAGGAAATCGGGCAGACAGAAGTACTTTGCGCCGAGCTCGGTCCTTTATGGATAGACCCTATTATCCTCTTTCTCAGCGACCGGACCCTTCCTGCCGAGAAGAAGGAAGCACATAAAGTCCGGGTGAAGTCAGAGCGGTTTTAGTTCTCTCCGTCAGGCGCTTTATACAAGAAGTCTTTTACTGGTCCTTATTTAAAGTGTGTGCACCCGAGCAGCATGGACGCCTTCCTGTACGAAATTCATGAAGGCATCTGTGGCAGTCACATAGGGGGCAGATCCTTGGCCTACCGAGCTATTTTGCAAGGCTATTGGTGGCCGTGCATACAAGCCGACGCGCAGAAGTATGTTCGCAGGTGTGAGAAGTGCTAGAAGTTTGCCCACCAAATTCACCAGCCGGCCAGAGAACTTCTTCCCTTCGCCAGCCCTTGGCCCTTTGCGATATGGGGGCTCGATATAGTGGGGCCACTCCCAACTGCACCAGGCAATCGAAAGTTCTTCATCGCGGCCACAGACTACTTCACCAAATGGGTTGAAGCAGAGCCTTTGGCAACAATCAAGGAGAAAGACGTCAAGTGGTTTGTCTGGCAAAATGTGGTAACGCGGTTTGGCGTCCCAAAAATTCTGATCTCTGATAACGACACCTAATTTGACGGTCGCCTATTCAGAGGATTTTGTGAAGATTTGAAGATTAAATTCTACAACTCTACCCCAGCTTACCCCCAGTCTAATGGTCAAGCTGAAGCATCAAACAAGACCATCCTTGATGGGTTGAAGAAGAGGCTTGAAAAAGCCAAGGGAAAATAGATTGAATTCTACAACTCTACCCCGGCTTACCCCCAGTCTAATGGTCAAGCTGAAGCATCAAACAAGACCATCCTTGATGGGTTGAAGAAGAGGCTTGAAAAAACCAAGGGAAAATGGGCCAAGGAACTCCCCAACGTCCTTTGGGCATATCGAACAACCCCGCGGCGATCTACCGGGGAAACACTTTTTGCTTTGGCATATGGCATGGAGGCGGTCATACCTTTGGAAGTTGGAATGCCCACTCTTAGAAGTGAAAGTTTTGAGCCCGAGTTGAACGCGCGAAGCCATTGCCCTGGAATTGGACCTTGTGGAAGAACGCCGGGAAAAGGCTCTCATCCATGTGGCCGCCTACCAACAAGAGCTCTCAAGGAAATACAACAAAACGGTGCACCTCAGACCATTCAAAGTAGGTGACTGGGTCTTGAGGAAGGTCATGGGCGATATCCTGGTGCCAGGTGAAGGCAAACTAGGGGCAAAATGGGAAGGACCCTACAAGATAATCAGTCTGGCGGGCAAGAGGGCATACCACTTGGAGGACCTGGAAGGCAGAGGAATACCCCAGCCATGGAATGCGGCCAACCTCAAACTGTACTATTTTTAGCTTTTGTTTTCTTTTTGTGTAAAGGAATTTTTTGCCTTACACTTCAGAATGTAATATTCATTTTGTCAATATATAGAAGTGTCTCATCTTTGCCTTAGCATTCTGATTGTTGCTTTTCCATTTTGAGATTCTCAACCGAGATGTTTTACTCTGGTTGATTTTGAAATTAAAACCGTGATGTCTTACTCCGGTTGAATGAGTTGGTGTTTTGCTCAACTTTTGGATTCTCAACCGTGATGTATTATTCTGGTTGAATGAGTTGATGTTTTGCTCAACTTTTAGATTCTCAACCGTGATGTATTACTCCGGTTGAATGAGTTGATGTTTTGCTCAACTTTTGGATTCTCAACTGTGATGTATTATTTCGGTTGAATGAGTTGATGTTTTGCTCAACTTTTGGATTCTCAATCGTGATGTATTATTCTGGTTGAATAAGTTGATGTTTTGCTCAACTTTTAGATTCTCAACCGAGATGTTAGCTCTGGTTGAATGAGTTGATGTTTTGCTCGACTTTTAGATGCTCAACCGAGATGTTTTATTCCGGTTAATTGAGTTGATGATTTGCTCAACTTTTAGTTTAAAACCGTGATGTTTTACTCCGGTTAATTGAGTTGATGATTTGCTCAACTTTTAGTTAAAAACCGAGATGTTACTCAAGCTAGTTAGTCTTGCTGAGGTATTTTGTACAAACACGTGAAGGAAATTGAGTTTTTTCATTGATGAGAAAAATAAGTACAAGGGGTGGGGCACTTAGCCCGGTTACATGTTCAGGCAAAAAGAGAACAAAGAAAACTAAACTAGGGGAGAAAGATCAGTGAATTCGTCCCCGGTTGGCTCCAGGTCGATTGTTGCTATTTGGTCTTGGGCGCCGGGTTGCTTTGGACAGTTCTGTTGTTAAGCATTATCCTCGGCTTCTTTTTCTCCTCTTTCCTCGGTCTCAGCCTGCTATGCACTGAAGATATCGTTGGCGTATGGCACAAGATAAGTCGGCAAGAAGACAGCTGGAGGAGAGTCAAATATGTCGGTCCTAAGTCCTTGGCCGAGCTGTTCACAAGCAGTCTTCCAACCCACCTTGAAGTAGATATCTTGGATGGCATGAACCTGCTTTATGTAGCTTTCCTCGGCCTTCTTGAAGCCGGCATTATTGGCGTCCTCCAGTTCCTTCTCCTTCGACTGTTTCAAGGCCTCCAGCTCGGCCTTTATTGTATCTCTCTCCTGCTCGGTGGCACCTAGCTGGCCGAGCAATTTCTTGTTGTCTGCATTTGCGATTTACAGAGAAGACTTGGCCCACCCGAGCTTGGTTTGGAGGCTTGTAACCTGGCTGGTAGAGTCATTGGCCTTCTGCCGGAGTCGGTGAATGCGCTCCATGACCAAGTGCTGCTTCTGGATGGCCTACAAGAATAAAGTTTGGTTAGAAAGGAAACCGAACAAACACTTGAGAAATTTTGAGGGAGGTTTGAGATTCTTACCCTGGTCATGGATTTGACCGACGACTTCACCAACCAGGTGTCTGGCACATGGTCACTGCCAACCACGTCGCTCGGTAGGAGGAGCGCTTTGGTGAGGTCAAAGGCGAGCAGATGCTTTTTGTTGCCTTTGACAGAAGCTGTTGCCGGGATCTCCTTGCCCCGGTGTTTGAGCTGCGGTTTCCACGCGGGCGTTGGGTCGACCGTGACGACAGGTGGCTTGGTATTGAGCTCCTCAGCCAGCTCGGCAGATGGGTTTTCACGAGGCCTTTTCCCAGTACGGCGGATGTTTTGGCTTGCTTGCTCGGCGGCGGGAGATGCCAACGCCACTACGGCCTCGCTGGATTGACCGGCAGCGGGAGAACGGGTTGGTATGCTCGGTATCTCGGTGGAGGTTGCTGTGAGTAGGTTCTTGATACGGCTTCTCTTTGCCATTTCTTCTGCCTCGGTTAAACGGATGAAGGAGACGTCAGGCAATGTGGGATCTGGAGGAGGCGATGGAGCACGGAGAAAGTCTGTGACCTTACTCCGGCGTGGAGCTGAGTACCGGTATGTTAGAGTGTAGCCAAGAAGCTCGTTACAATCCCAGTTACGGTAACGGAGCACGGTCCTGATGGCTGCTTCGTTGGGGTAGTGGTAGTTGGCTTACAAGGCTTGGATCGCTGCAAACGAAAGAAGAAAAGCGTCAAGTACAAAATAGTGAAGATAAGTTGACTGAGCAGTTAGCATGGCTTACATGTCTCACCGAAGTTTTTGCTAAAGAACCAGCCCGGTACGTCGGCTGTTTCATAGTTACCAGACACCCAGAAGAAGTCGTCTTCATGTAAGTCTTTGTTTGGGGTGCCGGTCACTATTTTTTCTTTGCCCGGTCGAATTTTTAAGTAAGAGGCGAAGCCGTCGCCCGTGTGCCCAAGGGTGTATTGACGGAGTATCTCGGCTAAACCTAAGTTGGTTCCTAGCCAGTTGTTCAACTCGTGGACCCCGTTGATTATTCGGTAAGTGTTGGTTGAGACTTGAGTAGGTGCTAGCCCAGTGCGGCGCAAGAATTCGGTCATCAGTGGGTTGACCAGGAAGCGGAGGCCTCCTTCAATGATGGATAGCACGGTAAAGGGGCACTGGTCTAATCTGCCCCAAGGGGTTGTCTCAATTTCGCCTAGCTCTAGGTGGACGTCGGCCGGGATGCCATACTCCTCCCGGAATACGGCCAAGGCAGCCGGAGTGTTAACAAGGAAGGGAAATCGCCCTATTTGTAGCCGGCTGGTTTAGCTCGGCTGAGGTGGTTTGGCACAGACTGGAGTTTAATGGCTGCTCGGTCTTTGAGAGCCTCGGTAATTGCTTAGTGGTCCCCTTGGACTTTGCAGGAAAAAGATGGCAAGTGTAAGTGGAAGCGCGGTCGCGCAAAACGAGCTTGACTTTAGCTCGGTCATAAAGAGTACCAGACCACATCGGTTGCGAAGGCAAACCAAGGAGCTCGGTCGCTCAAGCAGACCAGTTGTTAGCCTGGTCGAGCGGCCAAGTCCTCTGTCTACCTCAGTTTCTACTAAGGTTTTGGCAAACTTGTAAATTGCTCGGTCTAATTGTTTTTTGGATCAAAAAGCGACCTGAAGCCCGGTCCGCTCCAGTTCTTGGTGTGTTCATGTGTTCATCACAGGGATTGAAGAACATCAAAGAGAATAGGGGCAAGAGAGGGTTTTTGGGGGGGTATATCCTAAAACCTACGGATTTAGTGCCCTAAAATGTGAAATATCAAATGAAATAGCAAAAAAAAAAAAAAAAAAAGAGGCTCGAAGGACTTACCAGTTGAGGGCAGGAGCTTGTTCTTCGAACACGAATGCAAGGGAGGGCAGGAATGAAGCTTGCAAGAGGCACAGGAGCTCTGGAACAACTGGAACGCAGGAGAGTCAGTAAGATCGAGAGGAAGTGAGTTATGGCATGTTTGTAGGGGTGAAAGAGCGCCAAAAGTTTCGAATGTGAAGGGACGTGATGGTTGGCTGCTCGAGGCCAATAGGCGAGAGACATGTGTCCCCAGAAACGGCGGTGTCAGAGTTGAAGAGACAAGAGGGCAAGACGAGGCGTCGACCGAGCAAGTTTTGAAGACAGGCGTGTCAACTAGCCCGGTCACCAGCTTGCAAACTAAGTACCGAGGAAGAGTTAACCCGGTCCGAATAAGTAATCCCAGTCACGCTTGCGCGGACGGAATTAAGGGGCAATTGAGAGGGAGATTTATGATCTGGATTGAACCGTGGTAATGGCCGGGCAGATTTGGGCCGAACACAGTTGAGCCGTGGTAGCATGGGCCTGCCAGAAAGGTTTTGCTCGGTTAAGGCAAGGCATGGTTGAACCGAGCTACTTGGCTTCAGGGTGCAGAGACCGGTCGAGTGATGGTTCGGCCGAGATGTCCGCTGCCTCACTGGGTTCCACGGTTCGTGGGTTAGTTCAGCAGGAAGGCCGACGGCTGACCAGCATGAGCTGTCCTGAGCTCGGCTATGTCGGAATGCAACCGAGCTCGGTCGTCATTGAGCTTAGCGAGCGAAGCGCTCTGGCTAGCAACACAGCACGGCCTTTGGCAGCCGAGATGCTGCAGCCCGGCTGTCGAGCTCCCAGTAGTGTGGGCTGGCAACTTAGTTAGGTGATGTTCAGCTAGATTTGGACTGACAGATGGGATAGCAGCACCACGTGTTGAGAGACTAATGGGAGTAGATTTGGGGCGCAGAAGGTATATAAGCGAGTCTGAGCCCCCCCTGCTGAGGCAGATGAACATTTGGTGAGATTTACACAAAACACTCAATCCTCTCTCTCTCTCTATCCTTGTGTGTGTCTAACTTGATCATCGGAGGGGTATTCCGGCCACACACTGCTGGGTAGCTCACCGCCGCTGTGTTCGCAAGTCGATCGGACCGGCAGGAGCTTGGAAGAAAGAAGTACAGGCTTGCTGGCATATTTGCTCCCTGTACAGTCCTCCTAACTCAGTTGAACAACATAGTCATATAAAATTACATCTGTCAATAAATATATAAAAATATATAAAATGTATATTAAATTTTTAACTTTTTAAATATTATTTGATCTTTATCTAATGCCCAAGCGATGGTCTATATTCTAGAAGAAATCCAAGCTGACAAATTCCTGGTTTAGATCAAATAAACTTGTGATAAAAACCATGTTTTGGGAGCACAAGTTATGTGGGTTGCTGTCAATGATCTCATTTAATATAATTATTCAAAAATATAGCAAAGCCTTAGTGACTAAGTCACTTTGGACACTAATTTAGATTACTTTACTTGGCTTCTTTTTTTGGTGTGTGTTTGGGTGAAATAGAAACTTGCTTCTAGAGCTCTGTTATATTTCAGTCAAAACCGTGTGCTATATTCAAAGATTTTCACACCTTTATCTGTTTAATTAAGTGATCGGTTATGTGTGCATCCAAGTAATCTCATGTTCTGGAAATATTTCACTAAAAGCTTTAAAGGTTTGGTCTAATGGGTAGAGAACTGTTTTATAAAAATATATATTAAAATAATACACAAAATTTAGCCTCTGTTTGGCAAGATGGTTTTCAGGCTTTTTTGGCTATTTTAGCCACAAAAAACAAAATAGGCTATTTTAGCCATAACAAACAAAACATCACATCCAACCTATAATCATTACATTCTTCTCTCACAAAAAAAGTCAAAAAAGCCAAAAAGCCAAAAAGTCCTTCCCAAACCAAGCTTTTTAGCCCAGGCTAAAATAGCCAAAAAAGCCAAAAAGCTAAAAAGCCAACCTACTTCCCAAACCAAGCCTATAGGTTTTCGAGATCGTTTTCTGTTTTTATTTTATAGAAACACACGAGAATTTTTGAAACAATAAAATGTTGGGTTCGTACCAAATTTTTTTTTTTTTTGGGGGGGGGGGAGATTACATAAAATAATCTTAAGATTGATACAGCAGAATACACGGGGACTAGATATTGTTCTAGCAGACGAAAAGGAACTTTCGAATCCACGAGAAAAATAGAACCTTGAATTTACAAGAAAGAAAAAATATCTCAATATTATTGATTGAATGAATAAAAGTTATATAAAAGTTGTCTTTGCCTTGAGACTTACATAGTTATTTATAATAAACTAAACCTAATACTTCTAGGAAAAGTAATTCTAAAATAAATTAGGAAACTTAAATCAATACAAATTAAGAAACCTAAGAGAATAGGAAACTAGAATTCTAAACTATTTAAAATCCTAGTCAAAATCTAATTCCAAAATAATAAAATTAAGAAACCTAATAATTCTAAAATATTTATACTAAATTACAAGAATCCTAATAATATATCAAAAATATTAAAACTAAAAAATATAAAAATTCTTAAAATCTTGTCCTGAAAATCTTGTCCTACATCAACTCCTCTTCTTTGAAAGAACTTGTCCTCGAGTTCATATTAGAGATCTGCCATCGCCAATCCCAAATAAAAAGATACTTGGAATACTTCAGTTGTTTGTCTCTTTTCCGAAAGTTGTATATAGGAAAGTTTTCTTTCTGAAGGTTCTTCTCTATATGCTTCAACTGGTTGACAAGATTAATTAGACAAGCATTGAAAATCAAATTAAATTTCTTAACACCAAGAAAATCAACGAAGGGTATTTTATGTTGATGTTGGATACTCTCTAGACTTTGCTCTGTCTTAGATTCCGTTGGACATTCAATTATCATCTTTCGAACATCAATTGCATCATCAATCAACTTCTCTGGTGCACATGTCAACTATATTACCTCATCTTTTATTTCTTCTTTTTCATTGAGTTGCACTTGATCTTCCTCTTTTGCAATCTCATAACCATCGTAATAATCAAGAGATGATAGTTCCGTCATTAGAAGCTCTTGGCTAACTTCAACGTTTTTCTCTTGCTTTACCTCTTCATTGTCTTCTTTAAACTTCTTGATCAAAGTAATTTCAATGATCTTTCTTTCATCAATTTCAATGCTCTCACCATTGCTGAAATCAACTTGATTATCTACTTCAATTGAATGTCTGTTTGGGTCTTCAAAATTTTGAAACATTGAGATATTCAAAACCTTTTCTTCTTCAATGTGTGGTTGAGCATGACAAATTTTTTGACCTACAAAACTTGATTGACCCAAACTTGGCAGAGCCATAGTCATGTTTCTCGAATAATCTGTATCCACAATTCCATAATAATTATTGAATTGCGAAGAATATTGTGAATCAAAATTACGTTGGAACAATTGTTTTGATTCAAGCTTTCTTTGATATTGTACATACAATATTTGCCCATGATTTGTTTGAAGGAATCTAGAACTCATCAACTTATTCATCTTATGCCACGTTCTAATTGGTTGTTTATATTGTCGCCTTCGATCATATTGCAATTGTTTCCACCATGTAGAAACATAACCTTGTAAATTACATGCGACATATTTGGCTTGCTTTTCTTCAGAGATTTCCATATACTCAAGGAATTTATCAACTTTGCGAAACTAATAAATAAAATCCTCGGCATGACAAGAAGCATTAAAATAGGAAATTTCTAATGGTACTTGATAATTTGAAAAGTCATGATTAATACAATTATTGTTATTGAACACATCACTGAATCTTCATTGTCGCCTTACTGACTGGTATTCACCATAATCCTCAAATAACTCATCTTCAGATTTGTCCTCTCTATCGTATTGATAACAAGAAGATTGTCTCAAGACGTTGTGGTTAATAGGATAGCCTTGGGCAAATCCCATAGCGCGGTTCCTATTAACGTTGTGACTAATAGGTTGGCCTTGGGCAAGTTCCTTGACTCGAATCCTATTAAATCTTTCTCTACGATTATCGTCAATAGAGTCTGTGCTTCCTCTTTTGATGAATGACATCGAGTCAGGAGAAACCTTACTCTGATACCACTTGACGCAGCGGAATACACGGGGACTAGATATCGTTCTAGTAGACGAAAAGGGGCTCTCGAATCCACGAGAAAAGTAGAATCTCGAACCCACAAGGAAGAGAAAATATCTCAATATTATGGATTGAATGAATAAAAGTTGTCTTTGCCATGAGGCTTACATAGTTATTTATAATAAACTAAACCTAATACTTGTAGGAAAAGTAGTTCTAAAATAAACTAGGAAACTTAAATCAATACAAATTAAGAAACCTAAGAGAATAGGAAACTAGAATTCTAAACTATTTAAAATCACAGTCAAAATCTAATTTCAAAATAATAAAATTAAGAAACCTAATAATTCCAAAATATTTATACTAAATTACAAGAATCCTAATAATATATCAAAAATATTAAAACTAAAAAATATAAAAAATTTTAAAATCTTGTCCTGAAAATCTTGTCCTACATCATTTAAACTATGTAACTGTTGGCACCATAAAACTGTAATTTTTATTATTTATTATTTATATAATTGTAGGATATGTGATACCCTTCTACTCATTTGAAGGTTATGGGAAGTTATGAAATGTGAAAAGATGATGGAGAACAAAGTGGAGAATATGGAGCATGAAGTGGAGGTTGAAGGAAGTTATGAAAGATTATGAAAGATCATGAAGTATGAAATGGAGGAGGTGGAAAAGTAGATAGTTTTTTCTTACAAATGTTTGCCTATAAATAGCCATTCATGACTTTATGTTTTGCTTACATCACTCGGCCCTCAAGCTCGGTCATTTCTCACAAAAACCCCATCCTTACTTTTCTCTCATCGTACATCTCTCTATTCTTTACTCTCTCATTTTTCATCCTTTCCCAGGTATGGTTGATGGACAAACTGCAGGTTGTGGACTCTTGCCCAGCGTATTCAGCTCGCGGCTACTTCTTCCGGCACCGTCTAGTCAATGCCTTGGATGAGGGATGGTGGTTCGCTTGGATGTGCCGCTTGTCCGCAGACCGTATTGCTTGGCGGTGCCCTTGGCTGAACCTCCCGGCAATGAGTTACAACATGCCCCGGCAGACTGGGATTCAATTGGTTGGTCTCACTCACTGTGTATTCTATTTCCCATTTCGGATTCGACGCCAATTTGGCCATGATCAGACCTGCCCGCCAGAGGGGATAGAGTGTCCTGCTGCATTCCCAGCCCGAGGCGCACAGCTTGCTTGGCAGGCCACTGCGTGGAGGATGAGAGAACTCCTGGCCCCCGCTCTTACTTTCAGTTGCACTTTGTCTGACGAGTGCGTGGATTGGCTCAACGAAGAAGCACAGATTGGGCCCAGCTTGGCATCAGAGGCTTCGACCAGCTCTGGGAGGGGGCGCAGGAACACCTGACTCGACTATGCCCCAGATTTATTGCTTTATTAGTACTTCCAAGTTTCCTTTATGAATGTAATAAAAAGCAACTTCAATTGTATGCAAGAGCAGGAGAACTCTGTTTTGAAATCAATGAAATTGAAAGTTGTGGTACTGAAAATTTTTCGTTTGGTCCAAAAATGGTCAAAGTTGTAAAAGATTATTTGAACGAAATCAACTTTATTAAAACTTCTCAAAAACATTTTTGATGTGGATCAGAACTGGACACGCCTGAGATTTGTCACTAAGATGCACAACCCCAGATCCCCGCAACTGGAAAGTTGCCCCTAGTCTGAAGAGCGCCGCAGCACTGCACAGCAACAGAAAGTTGCCCCTAGTCTGAGTAGCACTGTACTGGGGATTCCAACGAATGCTGATAGACAAAGATGACTGAGATAATCAAATGGACAAAGTTGATCGGGGAAGTGTTATGGCTGAACTTCAGGATGAAGCTGCCTACGTATCCCAAGGATGGGAATCAAGCCTTACGTAGTTCCGGTTTAGGTTCGCTCGAGTATTTTCACTCTCCTTTTGCGCTCTAACTTTTGCCAAGGCCGCCCTTTGCGGGTTTTCAGCCTTGCGAGCTCAGTTTTTATATTTTCTAATTTTTTTGTGCTCTGACTTTTGCCTAGGTCGCCCTTTCGGGTTTTCGGCCTAGCGAGCCTCTCAAGGGTAGTATTTCTTCAACTTGTCCATGTTGATCGGTTGGGAGAATTCCAAGCCATCTAAGTCCATCAGAACCACAGCTCCACCTGACCAGATAGCTTTGATGATATAGGGACCAGTCCAATTGGGTCTGAACTTGCCCCTCAGGTCGTGGATGGGAGCTCGGTTGTCCTTGAGCACCAAATCCCCTTCCTTTAGATTTCTAGACTTAACCTTCTTGTTAAAAGCCCGCGCAATTCTGCGTTGATAACTTTGGACGTGGTACAGTGCTTTCAGCCTTCTCTCGTCAAAGAGCATGAGTTCCTCAAACTTGCTCTGCTGCCAATCTGCCTCAGCTATCTGACACTCAGCTAATACCCGTAAAGACGGAACTTCAATTTCAATAGGTAGAACAGCCTCCATTCCATAAACTAATGAATACGGAGTTGCTCCGGTAGAAGTTCTAATTGAAGTCCTGTAGCCCCACAGAGCAAACGGCAACTTATCTGGCCAATCTCGATAGGTCTCCACCATTTTCCGCAGTACATGCTTGATGTTCTTGTTGGCGGCCTCAACTGCTCCGTTGGTTTGCGGCCGGTACGTAGATGACTTATGAAAAGCCACGTTATACTTTTCCAACAAGTCGACCACTTCTTTCTTAAAGTGGGATCCATTATCCGAAATGATCTCGTTTGGTACCCCGTAGCGACAAATGATGTTGTTTCTGATGAACTTGGCGACGTGCGACGCCTTCAACACTGCGTATGATTGGGCCTTGACCCATTTTGTGAAATAATCTATCGCTACCAGTATATACTCATGTCCGTTCGACCCCTTCAGGGTAACAGCTCCGATCACATCAATTCCCCAAACGGAAAATGGCCACGGGGACATCATGTTGTATAGCTTGGACGGTGGGATGTTCATATGGTTTGCATGGATCTGGCATTTGTGGCATCGCTGAACAAAGCCGATACAATCTTCCTCTATGGTTGACCAGTAGTAGCCCTGTCTGAGGATCTTTCTGGCCAGCATTACTCCATTCATGTGTGCACCGCACTCCCCTCCATGGATGGCCTCCATTAGGCGCTTCGACTCTTCAGCCTCTACACAGAGCTTATGCATTCCCAGATGACCCCTTTTGTACAGCTTACCCCCGCAGATGATGAACTGAACAGCCATTCTTCTAATGGCCCTCTTATCCTTGGCACTTGCCCCTGGCGGATACGTCTCCTTTTCTAAGAAGTTCCAAATGTCGTAATACCAGGGGTTGTCGTCTTGAGCCTCATCTATGGCGGAAATCGACTCGTATGCCGCTGCAAACTTCTGATCGATGATGACTGGACGCATCCGGACTCCGGACGGGATGTCTATCATGGAAGATAGAGTTGCTAATGAATCGGCGAACCTGTTGTTCTCTTTTACTAGGTGGGTGAAATTTAACTTCTCAAACCGAGGAATTAACAAATCCAAGGTTTGGTGGTAAATTATCATTCTTTCCTCTTTGACTTTCCAGTCTCCTTTTGCTTGAGACACAACAAGGTTCGAGTCCCCAATAACGTCCAACCGTCTTGCCCCTAGTTCTAGGGCTGCTTCCAGGCCAGCAATACATGCCTCATACTCTGCCTCATTGTTCGAGACTTTGAACTGGAGCTTGAATGCTAAAGGGATACGGGAATCGTCAGGCGCTATCAGCAACACCCCTATCCCATACCCATACTGGTTTGACGCTCCGTCAAAGTACATCGTCCAAGTTTCATCCTCGATGTGCAGAATGGCTTCATCTGGGAATAGGTACTCAACCGCTTCATCCCCCTCAACCGGGTGGTCGGCAAGGAACTCCGCTACCGCTCTTCCTTTCACTGACTTGCGTGTTACATACTTCAAGTCGAATTCAGAAAGCAATAGCAGCCAACGGGCTAGCCTACCCGCAAGTGCTGGTTTCTCGAAAAGATATTTGATGGGGTCCAAACGTGAAACCAACATTACAGAGTGAGCTAACAGGTAGTGCCGCAGCTTCCTGGTAGCCCATACCAAGGCCAAACAAGCCTTCTCCAGTGGTGTATAGCGGGTCTCGTAATCCAGCATCTTCTTGCTCAGATAGTAGATGGCCCTTTCCACTCTGTCCCCTGACTCTTGCGCGAGCATACAGCCCATGGTGGTCTCAGTTACCGAAAGATACAATATCAACGGTCTCCCCGGCTCTGGCGGTGACAACACGGGCGGGTTCTGTAGATACTCTTTGATCTGTTCAAAAGCTGCCTGACATCGGCCGTCCCATTGGAACTTCTTTCCTTTCTTCAGGAGACCAAAAAGTGGTTCACAAGTCAAGGTTAATTTAGAGATAAACCGTCTTATGAATTGCACTTTACCTAGAAAGCCTCGCACCTCCTTTTCAGTCCTTGGTAGTGGCATTTCTAAGATGGCCTTGATTTTGGAAGGGTCGACCTCGATGCCCCTTTGTGTAATCAGAAACCCTAGCATCTTCCCTGCTATAACACCAAAAGTACACTTCTGGGGATTCAACCGCAGTCGAAACTCTCTGATCCTTTGGAAGAATTTTTGTAAGGTGGTGTAGTGGCCTTCTCTTTCTTTGGACTTGACAATCATGTCGTCCACATACACCTCGACCTCTTTATGGATCATATCATGCAATATTGTAGTTGCTGCCCGTTGATAGGTAGCTCCAGCGTTTTTCAGCCCAAATGGCATCACTCTATAACAATATGTACCCCACGGGGTAGTGAATGCAGTCTTCTCCCGGTCTTCGGGTGCCATTACTATCTGATTATAGCCTGAGAAGCCATCCATAAACGAAAGCAAGGCGTGTCCTGCCGTGAAATCTACCAATTCATCAATGTGCGGCAAGGGAAAGTCGTCTTTCGGACTGGCCCTGTTCAAATCTCTGAAGTCTACACAGACCCGAATTTTGCCGTCCTTCTTCGGCACCGGAACAATGTTGGCCAACCAAGTCGGGTATTCAGATACCAGCAGGAAGCCTGCATCAATTTGCTTGGTGACCTCTTCCTTGATCTTAAGGGCCCAATCAGGGCGGATCCTTCTGAGCTTCTGTTTGACAGGTCAGGCCTCGGGATCAAGAGGGATCCGATGCTGTACAATCTCAGGATCGATTCCAGGCATGTCTTCGTAGGACCACGCGAAAACATCTTTGAAATCTTTTAACAAAGCGACTAAACGCTCGCGTTCCTCAGAAGACAATGTGGACCCGATCTGGACCAGCCGCGGGTCCTTCTCAGTACCAACATTCACAGTAGTGATTTCATCCATTAAAGGTTTAACAAATCTTTCCTGCTCTTGATCAATTAACCGTTGCAAAACTGGAGGAATTTCTTCCTCGTCGTTTTCATCAAAATTTTGAAAATCCTGATTTAAGCAATAAATCAAAGGCACAGAAAAATACTCCGAAACCACATCCACGTCGTTCTCATTAAATACTTCCGAGCTGTCGGATTCCTCTGTTACAACAGACTCAAAAGAAAATGAAAATGACGACCTAGACAGGACCGTGGCATCCGGGTTATCACCCCCAGGAATACCAGACTCAGACTCAGTTGAGCTGGAACCTGATTCCGACGCACAAGATTCGGTGGAATCAGATTCCGGCTCACTACCTGACCCGGTGCTGCTAGATAAAAAGCCTTCTTCATATTGCCAGATGAGAAAAGGTGCGATGGACGCATCCAAAATAGCTGATGGTAGGCCCGCAGCCGCTTCATTCCCAATCACACATACCGAGGAGCTATCCCCCAAGCACCTCTGTTCGATCGGAGGATCTGAAAGCAGACACGCCAGCGCTGCCCCCATTTCGTTTTCATCGTCCTCAGACTGCACTTCCTTACTTTGCTCGGCCTCAGTCGATAGATCTGCCTGCCCTTCGGCGATGTCATCCTCAGGTAACTGTAAATCAAAGAAGATCTCAAATCCCGGTACGCGCTTCTTTTCCGCGTTGAGCCACGGCTCTGGAAAGCCACAGAACGGAAAGTCCTCCCCCTCCCGGACGAAGCGTCCGTTTAGGGTCCCCCGAATGGGCTGGTGCATCAAGTCAAAGGGCTTCCCCATCTGTTTCGCCCTGGCCCTGCCGGCCATTTCCTTTCCTTTCCTTATCCAATCCTCTTTGGTGGGAAGGTAGCCCAAACGAAAGGTATGAGGGTTATGCGGCACTTCGGCCAATGTTGCGACACCTTTTCGGCCGCTCTTGTCTAATCCCATCCCGGGGATGTGCTGGAGTTTGTTCATGAGATAGACTGCTTGGGCACTGACATATACCCCTTCATTAGCTGCCATGATGTCCTGTACAACCCGAGCCTCAGCCAAGGTAAAGCCTGATATGAACACATCTTCCATACCGTGTTCAATTTCTAGGACAGGCGTGGATACTTCTGGTGGCGGATGAATTGATGAATTTCCGAAGACAATGGCTACTCCCTTCCCATAGGGGTATTTCACCACTTGATGTAGGGTAGAGGAGACCGCCTTTACCTGATGCAGCCACGGCCGCCCCAAAAGCAGGTTGAATGTTGCAGGAACCTCCAAGACATGGAAATCTATCTTGTGCTGTCCCGGCCCAACCTTTGTTTGAATCTTGACTGTTCCCATTACTTCCTGACTTGTGTTGTCATACGCCCGAATTACCTGGGCCGTTGGTACAAAATCCGCGACTTTCAAACCAATCGCATAAGTTGTCCTTGCCGGGCAGACGTTGATGGCGGACCCCGTGTCGACAAGCACCACAGGTATCCATTTATCCCTGCACTCCACAGAGATGTAGAGTGGCTTGTTATGGTTCGCACCCTCGGGTGGCAGTTCTTTGTCAGAAAAACTCAATGCTGGGGAACTTCCTCCCGAAAAGACTAAGCCCACCAGCTGTTCGGGCGTGGTGTCCATGGAAAGCTTGGCTTTGTCCATGGCTGTAAGAACGGCTTGTCTATGTACTCGAGAAGCCATAAGCAGTCCCCAGATGGAGATGTCTGCTTGTATCTTTTTCAATTGTCTCAATACGGCCTCATCTTCGAGTTGCTTTTCCTTTTGCTTCTCTGCCTCCTTATCTTTTCCCGACGCTTCCGGTTGATCTAGGTGTGGAGGCTTGAAGTACCGTCCACTCCTGGTCATGTGATCGACTTCGCCGATATACCGGGTATCATCTGGTTGGTTATCTTCCCAATCTTCATCCGTGTGGGCCAGACATAGATCGTCGTCTTCCCACCACATACCATCTGCAGCCGACAGGCATCTGTCTGGTTCTGGCATAACTGTCCCGATACTTACAGTCCCTTTTATCCCTATGCTCGCAGCATTCTCATTTTCTGTATTTGTGGCAATCTCAACCCCCACATGGCCTTTTGCCTTCCTGATCCTCTCAGAATTTTCGAATCTTCCCTGTTCTGACTGTGCTAACGCAGTAAATTGCTCAATGATCCCTGTACTCAAAATGCTCCATTCCTGAGCGAAACTCTCGACACCGGCGCCCTCCGGCAATGTATTCTGTTCTTCGACCTTCCCGGCTGTTATTGACACTTCTGCCCCTGCCGGGCCTTGTTCTGACTGAAATCCTCCTACCACATCTGGCTGATTGTCCAACCATCCCGTGGCTTCAGCCGATTCCTCATAATCGAACCAGTTGACGGTTGGGTCTTCTGGGTCTTGGTTATCTTGAAACTGGAACTTGGCAAGATCCTTTTCCACAGCTGTCAAATCATCCGTCCCCTGTCTTGGACTGTCCCTTTGGATTGCACACAGCTCTCCCCCGACTGGAAATTTGACATCTGGTCTATTCTGGCCCATTGGTGAAATGTAGTCACAAGGACTATAAGCGTTCCCAACATCACTTCCAGATTCCGCAGACTCTGGCTCGACAATCTCTTTCTTGTTCTCGATGGTCTCCACCACTGGCTTGGGTTGGGTTATGGAGACGTCCATCATGCACAAATCGGTGCTATCAGGAAGGAAAACCTCTGACTTAGGCAGGTAGGAAGGTGTGATATAAATACTAGGATCGTAGGATATGACCCCAGTGTGGATGAAATTGACTCTTTTAGGTGGTGGAACTTGGTTATGTGTGGGGAGAGGATTTGTAGTAACATTGGGTTTTTCAAGGGGTAAAATCACCCCATTATCAATGAGATCTTGGATTTCATGACGCAATCGAAAGCACAGGTCGGTGTCGTGACCGTGCTGCTGGTGGAATGCACAATACTTGGCTAGATTGTGGGTGGCGGGGAGTCTTTCGGGTAAGGGCCGCGGCTCTAGGGGCTTCAGATGCCCTTTTCTGATCAAAACCCCCAAAGCTTTGGATAGGGGCATATAAAGTGGAGCGAAGGTTCTGGTATTTCTAGGAGGGTATTTGGTTGTTTGAGGGTTGCTTCCAGACGCACCGGAGAATGGTGCGGCTGCTGTAGTTCTTGGGGAAGGGTTGGTGATGACCATACTCACTTCAGAGGTCCTGGCAGTTGTAGCGCCACTCGGGCCTGCAGTAGTATTTCGATTGAAAGTTCTGCGGGGTTGTTCCCGGTCATTATCAATCAGGCCTTGTTTTAAGGCATCCTCGATCTGCACCCCCATTTCATGTAGATCAGCAAAAGTAGGGAAGGGGATTACAATCATCTTCTGCATTAGCTTCGGCTGAAGATTGTGCACAATCATCCGTATCTGGTCCTTGTCCGTGGGTCTTAAGGTCATCATCGAAGCCTTAGCCCGCCATCTGGTTACAAATTCTGAGAAACTCTCCTTGGTTTCTTGTCTCGTTGTCTCGAGATCCCGGGTCGTGATCTCGATTTGTGTGTTATACGAGTACTGCAAGATGAAGGCCTCAGCCATCTCGTCCCAACTTCTCTTGACGTCATCTTCTAATTTTGCATACCATGCGGCCGCTACACCCGACAGGGTCCGGCCGAATAAAGACAGCTTCTGCAATGTAGTGAGGCCCATTGGCCTTAGGACGTCTGAAAATAGTCGCAGGTGTACCATGGGATCCTCAGATCCGTCAAAACAATCGATTTGTGGCATCTTAAACCGATCTGGCAGCGTCACGGCTGTATCAGTGTATCCGTCTCCAATGTCCGGAATGGACTTCGCACCTTGAGACTTTTTTAACAGCTTTTCAAGCTTGTGCATTTTCAATGCCACGGGGTCCACCTCGGACTCGAAGGGAGAATCCGATAGATTGATAGGAGTGGGTGCCTTGGATTGCTGAGGCAGGATCGGGGGTGGAGCTGGCCCCGTTGGGATGTCCGTATCTTCTTGGACGTTCCGGGCATTTGGAGTCTCTTCGGGTATCGGAACCCTTAGTGGGGGAGGGACTTGCTGTGAAGCTGACGTCCCAGTTTGCTGCTGCAAGCTCACAATTAACTCCGCTTGCTCACCCATAACTGTGGCTTGTTGTTTCGTGAATTCTGCCTGTCGGACAGCATCCTGCTGCATCATTTTCATGCTTTCCTGAAGTTGGCGCACCATCTCCTCTAAGCTAGCCATACTATTCTGCTCTGGTTGAATTACTGGTATATGTTCTCTTTCTGTAGGTGAAACAGGACCTTGATCCCTACTGAACTCAGGTGGGGTAGATAAGGCCCTCTGAACTGACTGCTGAACCGATGCCCTCTGCCTAGTTGCCTTCCGTTTAGTAACCGGGGGTAGAGAGTGGTACACCGGTTGTCCTGCTATCAGATCCTCAAATCGATGGAGTCGGCGACCTCTGACCCAGAGTGCTTGGGGGATGTCTACTGGGTTGGAAGCAATGATGCTAAACTACCTAGCAAAAAGATAAATAAAGCAGTAAATAAACAAGCAATCGGACGACATAACTGCTTTAAAATAAACACATACAACATGCAGTTGGGCATTCACAATGCACAGTTCGATAAGCCGAACACACTGTTCCCCGATACTGATCACTGTTTCCCGAAATCTCTGTTCCCAAAACTGAACCCTGATATCCGCGGATAATTGATTCTCATAAACTGATGCTGATACCCTTAGGCCTAATACTCAATCTTGCAAACTGATATGCACGTTCCTGTAGAGCAACACTCTAAAAGCACATAGCAGGTAAAGAGAGCCAAAAACACCCCTATGTTGGGGTAGGGTTTCCCTGTCCTATTTTGTCAGGAGCTAGGGTTTCACTATGCACGCAGCAGTTTTCAAACAACCTAACGTCGGGTAAGCAACCTGTCCTATCTTGGAATGGTTACTATGGATCCGAATATGTACTAGGTTGAATGGTCAAAAGGGGTGCCCCGGTAAAAACCGGGGTTTGTGTTCCCATGCTGTCAGAGCCCATAGCCGGTCAGTCTTATGGACATGCCTTGACAAGACAAGCCTCCGGCAAACCGTTCAGGAATGGCAGATGGCAAACACTGTGTTCCTAGGTGCACCAATGCACATGCAATGCAAAGAAACACATAAATGAGATCAAAACAGGATATCATGAGTTCGAGTCAAGCTCTCTAAAAATCCCCAGCAGAGTCGCCAGAAACTGTAGACGCGCTCGCGGAGGGGGACCTCGCTGCTACAGTTCGGACTCGCGATTTTGTTGTCGCGGTTCTTAATCTGAACCAAAGAGTTCAAATCTGGCAAATCGTTTTGAGAAACAGATTTTTGAAAAAGTAGTGCCAAACATGGACTGCTTTGCCAGATACAGAGTCGCCACCTAAATATTTTAAAAATGGGGAAATTTAAGAAACCCTGACTCGGTGCCGAAGGCCACAAGTCCGTCATCACCGGAGTCATCTCGACTCGGGAGCTTGGGTACGATCTGGGAAGGTCAGCTATGAGCACCCCCTTTCGCCCGGTCCGAAGACCGGCCTCTACTAACCGTGATATCCAATTTTGAAAACGTTATGTGTTCTTAATCCATTTATTAGCCTAGAATTACTATGTTATGCGCGCAACAAACAAGTATAGACTAGATTGCCTAATTTGGAAAGAAACATTGCATATCCGTTTGTTTTGAAAATGCTTTGGAATTTGCTACTCGCAAGTAGGCTAAAATATGGATTTCAATGAGTTTTTCCAACTCAAACAATCCAACCTCCACCCACAGGCATTCAAACAGTTTAACACATAAACATTTAGCCGCATGGCAAGCATACTGTCATGTTAACATTCACACACATGCGAGGTGCTAAAGCATAAATACTTACATCGTACTCCGTGCCAAAACAGTAAACTAGTTAGCAAACATGCGTGTCCTAGTTCATGTTAAATTGCCTAATGCAACACATACAAGATGCAATTAGATAGGCTCGGCTAATCTAAGCATGGCATATGAAATGCAATCAACTATCACATATTCAATTTTGAATTGAGGTACAAATGCAGTTAGCGTGATGTACCGAGCCTAATGCATGCAATACAAATGCATGGATGCACACATGCATAGCATAAGGTATGCTAAATTAAACATGCCCTAATCTACCATCGTAAGCAGGTAAATAAAAGGGAAGGAAAACGTGAGGTTGGAAGACATACACACACTCACACACACTTATTACAGATTTACCCTCACTCGGAGGGCCCAAATAAATATTACAGTCCCAAATAATAAACAAATAAAATTATTACAGAATTTCTAATTAATTAAAAGAAAGGATGCAAAAGAAAGAAGAGGGTGGCCACAGCCTCTGCCTCGGGGTGCGCAGATGATGCATGTTCGGAACTCGGCTCGCCCGAAAAACCCGTACCGTACCCCTGCCACTTCTGTTTGTACTGCCTTATCTTTCTGAAAATTGCCAAAGTCCTGGAGCAGGTTCCTTACATACTGCAGAGCACCACCGGCCAGACAGAATTCCTACCGGCACTCCAGAATTTCCATCAGCTGTTGAATTGATAATCGGCACTTAAAATATTGCCGGTCGGCACTTAATTTTGCCGGTCGGCAGAGACTTCCTGCAGAGACAGTTTTGACAGCAAACAGAGAATAGACAGTGCATGGCATGGGGTTTTCAGGCACATGTAAGCATGGTCATACTTCCTATCATGTTTTGAACTCAAGGAAGCATGTCCCTCGATCCTCGAACCATCAATGGTGCATGGTGGCTCAAAGAATCAAATTTGTCATTTGATATAAAGATGCATGCAACAAACAAAATGAAAACCGAAGCCTTATCAAGTTGGAGTCAAAGGCCCCGGTGACCGGGAATCGAGGCATATTACATCACTTGAAGTATGAATGTTCCTTGATTCCCACACTTGGTTTGACACCCCAAACCAAGTAAATGCAATGCATGTTATGCGAACATGGCTTAAAATGCAACATGATACCAAGATGTAAGGCATAACAAGCATTATGCAACCAACATGACAAATGTGTAATGCCAAGCATACAAGGTGCAAATATGATGCAAACATGGACCAATTTGGGAATGGGATTAACATGCTACGAGGCTTAATGAAGCAACCATGCGACAAACATGGAACAAGCATGCAATGGGGCCTTAAGCCATAAAGGGACAGACCTTGATCCGCCCCAAAACAGTGGCCAAAAGATGTCTAAAAGGTGGACCAATACTCATGCTAACAAGCAAACTAATGGTCCCAAGGTTAAGGCACAAAAAGGAGACATTTTACCCCCACCAACATGACCTCTCATGGCATGATTAAAACAAGTAAAAACAGAATTTTACAGACCAAGATAGGACTCCAAACCCTCCTAATATGGCAGCTAAGGTGACTCCCAAGAGGCATATGCACCAAGGCTTATTCCTAGGCATAAGAGGGTACACCCTCAAGGCATAAAAGAGGTCACGCATGCACACATACAAACATGATTCTTGAACTAAAATGTGGTCCTAAATGATGTTAAATCATGAGGGTGATCACAACCATGCATGCTAGAGGTCAACATGCTCAAAGCCTTCAAGCCAAAATACATAGCACCCATAACAAACATTTCAAGCATGACCAAATGGATAACCAACAGACTTTAAGTATGGAAAAACAATACTAAAAGCTTCATGGAACTAAGCCAACACACGCAAGAATCATGGCCTAATCATGAGATGCACTTCTAAGCAAAATGGAGCAATGCAAAGCAAGTACTACAAGCATACAAGGAGGCACAAATCCAGCCCAAAACAGAGGTTACATACGACCTAAAACACCTAAAAAACTTCTGAAATGAGGCCAAGAATGATCAAGCACACATGCTACCCTTTTAAGCCAAAAAGCAAGGAAACAAAACAATGAAGGGAGAGGGGTGTCCCTCCTCTATGCAAGACTTCAAACCACCTTTTTTAACACTGAAAATCAACTGGTTTTTAGTAGTGAAAGGACCAAAACACTGAAGTGAACAAAACCTTACCAAAGAGGCACCAAAATGGACCAAACAAGGCCTAGAAGGGTGAGTTTGCACTCAAACCACAAAACGACCTTAATGAAAGTTCTAAAGCATGAAAATACAAGTCTTTTTTATGTTATACACAAAAGCTAAAACAGCAAGCAAGATAGGTAAAAAACTATTGCAAGTTTGGGGAATATAAAGCAAGATGCTCACCCTTGAAGAACCCTTGAAGAACAAATGGTCTAGCCCTCTTCTTTTGGTCAAAACCAGGCTAAAAACTCAAGAATCAACCCTCCAAGTTCCTCAATCTCGGAGTAAGGTGTAATAGTGTGTGTAATGGTGCAAAAGTAAGGTAAAATCCACCTTTAGGCCAAGAAAACACACACAAAAGGAGGGAGAGAGGGAGATATAGAGATAGAGTGTATCTATATCTCTAAGCTCTGGTTTTTGCTCCTAACTTCCTAACCTAGATCAAAGAGGAAGGCCCTTCCTCTTATAAGACTCCCTCTTGCAAAGCTTATACAACAAGCTTGCTTAGAGGGAGATCCCTCCATACACGTGTATGGAGGGAGGCAGAGTTGGTGCCAGCTATCACAGCTGGCACAAAATATCTCCATAAAGTGGATGAACAGTGGTCGGCTGCCCAAAAAAGTTGTTTCGACAAAAAAGGTGCCAACCGGCAACAAACTATGCCGACCGGCAATAAAATGTCCTGACCGGCAACAAGTGGTGCCGATGGAAGCAAAAGACCAGCCGGTGGCCTTTAGCCACTGCCGGTGGTGTGTGGGGATGCCTCACAAGGCATTCCCTGCCCTTCCAAGGCAAAACACAAGTGTTTGGTATGAAACCAGACACTAAACGGTCAAGTTCGGAGATCCTGAGGTAGGGCGCGCGAGCCGAAACCTCCGGGAACTCTAAACGAACACATACATGAATAATCACCGAGTGTTCCAAGCGGTGACGTCCAAGTCTCGAGGACGGTCAAAAATGGGGTGTCTACAATAATAAATTAAATTTCAACTCTTAACTCCTACAATTCATGTTCTTTTTGTTTCAACAAGCAAAAAAACTCCATGATTTAAAAAATAATAATAAAATAATTTCAAATCAGCCAAAACTTGTTGGCTGCTCGATTCTTGGCTATTTGGGAGCCAAAATCGTGAGAAACCTAACATCATATTTTTATAAATTTCCTTTCCTATATTTCCTTCTAACAAAGCAGAGCAATAATTTAAATTCAACCCTAGTTTCTTTACATCAACATTTTCTCAACAACCAAACAAAGACTGCATAAGTATAAAAATGCTCTCAAAAGACAGGACTCTCACCATAAGATGCCCCTGTGTAGTCTTGAGAAGAGAAAGTCGAAACTGAAATATTAAGCCATGAAATGAAATGAAATCCAAAACAAACAAATAAATTAAATCCAGTGAACAGACCAAAACATGAAATGAAATGAAATCCAGACCTTGTTGAAATGCTCATATTGTCTATTTCCAAGGCCAAACACTCCGTACGAAAGATTAAGCCATTTCTCTCTCCTTTACCCTATAGGCAGTCATATAACACGCCATGAAACCCAAATCTCACTTGGTAGAAGAACCATAGTAACAATAAAAATTAGAAATTAATCAAAATTTACCTTTGAAAACCATTTATAGAACCTTGCAGAATTGTCAGTTGGCTCACCATCTCCATATCTATACCACAACAAACAAATAAATTAAATACAATGTTATATACCAACAATACAGAAGTATGTATATATGTATGTATGTATGTGATGTGAAGTAAAAACTCACATAGCTAAAAAGAAAAATGCCTAAATAATATAATGAACTGGAGAAAGAATCAGATTGGAAGAGTTATTGAAATCTTCCAATAACAAGATAGCTTAGCTTAAGTTCATCTTCCTAAATAATTATCCAAAAATCAGATTGGAAGAGTTATTGAAATCTTACATTTTGGGATGATGAAGCCACTAAATAATAAGACAAAAAATACAAACAAACTACCAGCTGTTGTAGAAGCAACAGCGGTGCGGGAGACAGATGCCACAAAACGAAACATGGATATAGCTACTAAGTGTAGAGCTAAAAATAGAATGCACTGGAGAAAGAACCTAAGATACAAGGCAATGATAGAAATTAATTCAAAATTCCTATTCAGTTTCAGAAGGGTGTGTTTGTGTATGGTGTGAATGTTTATTTGAAAGTACCAGTAAAGCTTCTGGTTTCTAAATGACTAATCTGAGTAGTCGATTTAAATATTGGTAAAACAGTGACAACTTGTTCAAATCAAAGACATATTTGGAGAAAAACAAAAAATATATATATATATAACGAAGAATAAAATGCAAGCGTTGTCAAGTGACACTAACCTCCCAGCCTCAGGACTGTATCCAACGAGATGTTCAAATTAGAGTTGAAAACAATGAAATAGGAACCTTCAGAATGGTGGCTGGGATTGCATATACCCAAGCTAGATAGAAGTACAAATCTCTCTGTTTGTAGAAAACTACAAGTCTTCCAGCAGTTAGGGACAACTCCGGAAATCCATCAAAAAAAAAAAGTTCATGTAACCAATCTCTACACTTCATTGACACCTACAGAGAAATCAAACATCGATTAACACTTGTTGATGAAAAAAAAAATAAAAACGACTTGCTTGAAACCTTGTTAATCAACAGATTTAACAAAATGCGAGAGAGATCAGATCAGATCGAGTTCGGATTTTGATCAAATTAGATCAACTTTCTTGTTCAATTTTGAATCTACAATCTGCGAGACAGATCGAGTTCAAGTTCGATGAAGAAAAGCTAGAGCAAGAACCGATCTAACAAAATGCAAGAGAGATCAGATCAGATCGAGTTTGGATTTCGATCAGATTAGATCGACTTTCTTGTTTGATTTTGGATCTGCGATTTGTGAGAGAGAGAGACAGAGAGAGAGAGAGATGAAGAACATCTAGAGTGAGAAAGATCGAATTCGAGTCCGATGAAGAACAACTACAGTGAGTAAGAGATTGATATTAAGAGCGAAGAGTAGCTCATGAGAGATTTTGTTACCAATGGTAATTGGAATGGATTAAGTGTTTGTTAAGTAAAATAGGTTTGGCTCATTGAGACCATCAACAGGGCATCACGCCTCAAAAACGTGTTGGCTATTGAGATATAGCACGACGTTTTATGAAACGTCTTTGATTCAAGCGCCATTATAGGCAACTTTTCTTGTAGTGTGTGTTTGATGTAGATCGCCTATTTTCAGTGGAAGCGACTGAAGGAGCTGTTAAGTTATACATAGAAAAGATAGCTGTATCTGTCAGTGGTGCTGCCCATGGTGGTTCTAGTGGAACTCGTTTAGGGTTTGTTCATATTAATGGTGTTTCAGACTTAGCATCTGTAAAGTATGCTATGTTGCCTATTGCATTTAATCAGGCTGATAAAGCGCAAACTATGTCAGCTTATTATGAGTTTGTGCTGAATAAAGAAATCTCAAGGGGATTAAGTTCGTATCATCTCAACTTCCATTTGGAAGATTGTTGGGGCATGAGCGAAGGCGTTGGAATATGTCTCTTGGCTACTTAAGAGGAGAGAAATGGGAAGAAATGAAGAGAAAAAGATTTCTCTGAAAACCCATTTTTTTTAATCTCTCCAAAAGGGGAGTTATTGGGAGAGAAGAAATCAGCTCATTACTAATATTTGATAATATCAATTGCCCATCTAAATACGGAAGAAATAAAAAAGAGTGATACCCATGTTGAAAACGACATAATAAACAAATTCATCAGTTAAAGCAACCTGAAGGCCATGCTGAAAACAACCTTCTACAGAAAACTGACAATCCCAAGTAGAAAAAACTCAAAAGAAAAGATACCTAACTTTATGGGACACCATGTTGAAGAAAACATCACAATAAATTTTGACTAAAAACAAAATTGTAATATAATTAACATATAATCTCAAGAGTGTGAATTCTCTGGATTTCATTTCGAATAAAGCTATCCTTCAAATTTTTACAGAATTTAAGCATACTTTTATGCAAAATTTCCATCCTATGGCAAAGAAATGTTTATATGGCATTCCTTATTTACACAGATTCCCAATCAAACACTAAATCAAAGCTGAAACTGAAATTTACAGCTTTCATAGACAGAACAAACTAATAACGCACTTAAAACTTACAATCTGGAGTTTAATGGTTTTCCATCCTGCTCAACTGTGCGGATTTTCTACAGAAGAGAACATAAGAATAATTTACAACTTTACAATCTATGTTAAGGTAATCAGTAACCCAAACCAAGGGAAATAAAAAAGATTTCTTACGAAGTCAACTCCAATAGTGCTAATGTAACTTTCCAAATAGGAATCTTCCTGATTACAGAAATAATAAAAATGGTTAATGAACTTGGCATCTGTCTGGAGCCCACATTTGTCTGGAGACCAGAACACATTGAAAAATAGCACAATCACATCAAAACAACATGGCTAATTAAAGCAATCACTACAAGAAAAATTCATTGTCACGGCGCTTAGAAAAAGACGCTTTTTGAAAACGTCTTTATTTCTCGCTTTCCAAGATGCGTTTCCAAGACGCGTGCCTTCGCTGATGCTTAACCCTACTAGTTAATTAATGAGTTAAAAAAAAGAAGAAAAAAAACAAACCTCTGCCACTCAAACTCGAATATCACTTTTTTTCCGAACATCACAGTCACAGACTCATCACCCTCTCCCCCTCTCCCCTCCCTTTCTCCTTTTCCAACATTATTCTCTCTCTAAAATGGCACGAATGAAGCTCTCTTTGTAGATATTGACGAAGCAACTGATGATGAAGATTTCAAGTAAGTCTATTGTAGATCAAAACCTTAGATCTTTTATCTCAATCGTTTTTCATTATTCTTATTGTAGATCAAAACCTTAGATCTTTTGTCTCAATCATTTTTCATTATTTTTTTATTTTGGAATCTTGTTTTGTGCCCTCGATTTGACTAATTTTTTTTCGAGATTATTCGATCTCTCTTCGATATTGTTCTATCTCCCTTGATTTTCATTTATCTAGGGTTTCGTTCTTCACGGCGCTTAAAAAATGCAGTGGATCTTTTTGAAAGGGCTTTTCATGACTGCACAGTAGCAATCTAGATCTGTTTTGATTTACATTCTATTAGTTTGATTTCCTTTGATTGACTGAAACAGTTGCTTAGGATTTCGATTTCCATTGTTGATCTAGGTGCTCTTCTCTTTTATTGGTCTGACTCAAGCTTGTTTTGGATGATTTTGATTTCGATCTATGTTTTTGTTTTTCTTAGGTATCGGATCTATAACTGTTTTATTTGTTTTAGTTCTCTCAGGTAGTCAGCTTCAATGGTTTTGATCTGTAACTGTCTTTTATTTAAATAGTTTTATTGTTTATTCTACAAATAGGTAGCTAAGAAGATTTATGTATTTTCTCTCACTCTCTGTGTTTCCTCTTTTTTAGGTTTTTATTTGCTAAAAGATGATTGATGAACATTGCTTATTGCTCTCCTTTGCAATTTACCATTGATTACAGACAGTTGCTGGATTAGCAGCAGATGGGAGGCAAGTTGTTGCAAGAGCAAAGTTTGAAGTAACAAATTATGAAAGGTTTACATTATGAATGATGAAAAAACTATCAAGTCAAAAGAAATATGTAGACAATAGATATTTATTCTCTATTTTGGTTTTCCTCTTAGGAATTTATGGATGAAATTTTTTAATAGTTCTTCTAATTCTGATATGAATTGTTACTTTTTTAATGAGATCTTACTATGCTTATGTCTAATTGGTAGTGGTAATGTAATGTAGGTATTTATGTCTAATTGGTAGTGCTAATGTAATGTAGATCTTCTAATTCTGGTCGATGTTGGGTTCGGTCTGGTCTGCTCTGTTGTGTTTATGTCTTTCTTCTACTCATCTCTCTCTGCCTTCTCGTTGCCATGTCTGCAGAGCTTAAACTCTCCCAATCGAACCGTATCTTTCGCCCTAATGTAACTCCCCCCCTCCTCTCTCTCTCTCTCTCTATATATATATATATATATATCTATATATACATATATGTGTGTATTTATTGATTTTGTAACTAATTTCAGGAACCACTTGAAGGCAAAATCATCACAAAGCTTCCATCTTCAATCTCCCACAACGGGATTCGCCTCACTGTCAATGGATCAGTCACCTTACAGGTTCTAGTTCTCTTGTTGTTTCATTTTCTCAGCTTCCAAACAAACATAGATTAAGCTGAAACTTCATATTTATATATTTGTTTAGGTCCGTGGTGGATCAGTTGGAGTGATCGAGTCTTTATATGGTGTTCTCAAGCCTATCCCAATTGTGTAAGCCATCTCCATTTCTCCCTTTTTTAATATCATTAACATTAGGATAAATACGAGTAATTTTTAAGTGGAATTAACAGTTAAAAGAGCAAAGAAATATGAATTCTTTTAGTTATGAACATAGGGAAGAAATTCAAAAGCATGAAATTTTCAATTGATTGATTTTATTAACACTATGCCTCAATATAGGGAATTAATAAAAGAAAAGAATTATAATTTTAGAATTTTGATACGTCAATATCAAGGACTGAAGAAATTTAAAACCTCAATTCAACTGATCTGATCCTAATGCTACAAGAGTATGCATTGAAGATTGTTTTGTTAATAGAGGTTTTATTTCAAGAGTTTTACTAATAGAAATCCTTTCTTGGGTTGGCATCTAAGCTGATGTTTATTAAGAACTCTATATTTGGTTGGTTGGAGTTGATGATTGAAGTATAAGATGGTTCCCATGTTGATTAGAGTAATTTTAAAAAGATTTATGTCTTTGGCTTAGGCCTTGTCAGGATGGTTCCCATGTTGATTAGAGTAATCATGAAACTTCATATTTTCAACAATGCTTATTGGATGGTGATACTGCCACATGTTATCACCCTTGCATCCAATATTTACTCCTTGGGGAGGTGTCAACAAAAAAAAACTAAACTAAATTTGGAAAATCCGAATAATTCCTCATATCTTTCCATAGTTCCCTCTTGTAAGCAGAAACATAAATGAACTTTAGTAGAATAGATAGTTTTCAGAATAATAAAGGATAGTCATACATGAAGAGCTCAATATGTGTAAGATACAAGAAGTTCAAGGCTATGTGTGATTCATCCGAATATCACATATTTCTATAATAAATGAACAATGGTCATTTTCTGCATCTGGACTGTTTATATGTATAGACAGTGTGTGATCTGCATATTAATTATTTCTTCTATGTACACTAATTGTATTTATAAAAAAAAAAAAAGACACTAATTGTGGATTATTAAATGCACCTAATTAAGTTTTTAACTTTCAGCATCTAATCTTGTTTCATTGAAAGACAAGTTTGTATTTACTCTCAAGAACTGCAGTGCCTTTTGTTTCTATTTTATGGAGGCTCAGTTATGCTATATGTAGTTAATATTTACATAGTGACCCTTGAATTAAGGTGCAATTCCAAAATCCCTATTTTGCTATTTTTGTTTGTGATCATGTCAATAATTGTGTTTTTTTCCCTTTGTTATCTATTGCGTGCAGGTTAGGTTTAATGTTTGTGGGAGGCCTAGTTTTGGCGTATGCTTCAGAACACCTAGGGATTGGATCATTTTTGAGAGGTTTTGAAGAGCATATGTTTCTTATGCTGATTTTCTTAGGCTTGTAAGGAAAGCTTATTTTTTTTTTGAGCAATTGACTCAGAGGATGCTCAACATGCTGATTTTCTTAGGCTTGTAAGGAAAGCTTTTTTTTTTTTTTTTTTTCTTGACATGAAATGTATGTTTCTAGGAAGGATGGTGAACAATGTTATGCTATTGTTGCAGGAGCATGTTGAAGTATTCAAGTATTTAATCAAATTTCGATCTTTAAACAATGTTATGTTATTGTTGCTATTTTACTGGTATATTTTTAAAGTTAAATATTACAAAATTAATAGATTAAAAAAAAAAGGAAAAAAAATCTATTGCGGCGTTTTTCAAAACGCCACCATAGTTGTATTTTTAAAATAACAAAAAAGCTATTACAACGTTTTTGAAGCGTCGCGAATGCCTGTGTGACGTCATGTTACCTTGGCTGCCACATTTAGCGGCGTTTATAAAAATGCCGCCTATACTAATTACGTTTTTAAAGCGTTATATACTTACAACGACGGCGGCGTCCTCGGCGTTTGATGGTAAGCGTCATTTTTCCTGCAGTGACATCATTAATGAGGAGTAGTTCACAAAAGGCGTAGAAATTCATAACGGTTGGATTTCCGACCGTTGTATCATTTGGATTTCCGACCGTTGTATCATTTATGCCATGCGTTGGAGCAGGATGAATTAGCACTCCATTCTATAAAAGGAGTGCTCTCCCTTCATTATTTTTCATCCCTCTCTCTCTTGGTGCTCTCTCTCTCTCTCTTGTCCATCTTCAACATATATTATGGACAAGTGGGATATGTTTCCCTCTGATATTCAGTGGGAGATTAAGAAGAAATATTATTATGATTATGTGAAAGACATATTTGGAAGGAAGATTTCTTTATTGAATCAATTCAATAATACTGCTGAAGCAGATGGTATTGTCATTCATGGTGTTATGACAGAAATATGTAAGGCTCAAGTGTTGCTTGAGCAGAAAGATATAAGAGTTCAGATTATTATTGATCGTTCTGATTTTATTGCGGAAGCACATGAATATGTTTACACTCATTGTTGGCATTTAGTTATGGCTCATCGCATTGCTTATGAGGATTACAGAGCTGCTCTCTCTATTGGAGATATTATACAAGGTCGATATTATGTATTTGATGGAGAAGATTGGCAGGTCGTTGAAGCTGCTCACGAAGTATTATACGAAGATGCTGTTACATTTTTTATAAATAACAATGGAATCCATTGTTATGATCTAAGAAGCACGGACACCTCCCCGGAGGCTACGTATCAGTGTCGGACACGTGTCGAACACGAACACGCGTCGGACACGCGGTTGACACGTGTTTGACACGTCTACAGAGGTGTCCCATTTTTTTTTATTTTTTTTGTTTTCCGGACACGCTCCGGACACGTCCAGACACGCGACGGACACGCGCGAGGTCGAAAACATAATTTTTGAAACTTAAATAGGGTCAAAGTGTAAAATTAACAAAAAGAAAAGGAAGACGATCGCGAGTCGAAGGGGAGAAGAAAGAGTCGAACTTGATCGAAGGGGAGAAGACCTAGATCGTGAGTCGAACCTTATCAAAGAGTCGATCGAAAACCCTAAGAACACGATCGCGAGTAGAGGACGATCACGAGAAGCAGACGATCGACAACCCTAGGTATGTTTCGCTGCTCCTGTTCCTCTCTTCTTCTTCTCCCTTTGTTCGTTTCTGTGCTGCGTTGCCTCTGTTTTTCTTTTTCTTTTTTTTTTCTCTCCTCTATGAGTCGACGACCCTGTTATAACAAATACAAACAAAAGAAAAAAATTATTTTATTTTATAAATAAATAAAAAAATCAGTCCTTTATTTTATAAAGGAATAAAAATAGTAATTTTTTTTTATTTCTTCTTCACTCATAAATATTTATTTTATTTTATAAATAAAATAAATAAATAAAATCAGTCCTTTCTTTTACTGTTTTTATTTATTTAATTTTTTTTTTCTTTCTTTAACTTATTCTATCTGTTTGTTATTTTTATTTATTTTTATGTATTGTTATTATTATTTTATAGGAGCCAATTTGTGACTCTTGAATATAGCATTGCCATCAAGCAATGCAATTTCTGATTTTTTTAATTTTTGTTAGTGTTATTTTGCATTTTTTTTTATTACCTTTCAATGAATAATTATATATTGAACGTGTCCCCAGCGTGTCGTGTCCTCTATTTTTTAAAAATTTGCGTGTCCGCGTGTTTGTGTCGTGTCCGTGTCGTGTCGCGTGTCCGTGTCCGTGCTACTTAGGTTATGATTATGAAGCTGTTATTAAGATTGTTCTACCATGAGTTTTATATCAATTCACTCCACCAAACTCTCTTGATTGCTCAGGAAGTATTATATCAATTCAATTCATTTCTTGTCAAATCACCCCCATCCAAAAGGACGTTAAAATCCATTTTTCTTGTGAATTTTTTAACAATATAAACATGTTATACATAGAAAAACATTTTATATATTACTTTTTATGGAGTGAGTCTTAATTTCCCAGAATGAAGACATTCATTGCTGGCATATTTTGTTAAGGCAGGGTAAATGCCTTTCCTTTACCATCACACTTTAGAGGCAATCTTGTGCTAGATATTTGGTTTATGGTCAATAAACTGAACAGTTGCAATAGAAACATTTATTTTGGGTCTATCCAAACAGTTCACATTGCAGGGCTTGGCAGGTAAATCATCCATGAAAATGTCAGGACATTGGAAATAACAAAATCGGTTCGCATTTGTCATAAAAAAAAATGAATAGCAGATATATTTTGAGAATAAATTGCTTATTTTTTTAGTGACAAATATGATTTGATTGTGATTATTGATACCTGGTCAATATGTTTTGTTTTTTGGTATGAAATGATTTTCTCGATAAGTCCTATAAGACCACAATTACGAGTTTGAGAACATGAGCTTTAGCTTGATTTATGTTCATTTTAGAATTTATTATTATTATTATCATTATTTAAATTCATATATGTTATAGATGACTTGAAGATTCATGTATTTGTTATTTTTACCTCATTTTCTTTATTATATATATTTATTATGTACAGTGGCATTAATTAATAAATGGGAAAATTAATAATCAGTCCTCTGGGAGAAGTTTATAGTTAGTGGGGATCTTAACAAAAGATGCTTTCAAGTTGAGGTCCTTAGGTTTTTAAAATTTAAGACATTTAAATATATATATATATATATATATATATTCCGTGCATTTGTAGTCTTTTGTGAGTAATTTGCCCTCAGTTATATTGCCTTTACTTGTGGGGCTCTGGTATATTTTGCTTCTACTAGGTGCGATGGGAGGTCATTCAGCGAGTAAGAGCGTGGAGGAGCCACACCACCAGAGTAAGGAGTTGCTCACCGTCTGATCAGCCGAAGTTGAAGCTGTTGCCATTGCAGCTTCTTGGGGGAATTGAAAGCATCTCCAGTGCTCTACCCTATATGTAGAAATTTCTGGCTTATTTCTGTTCTTCCCTCTCAATAACATTCCCTTTTTGTTTTTTAGAATGAATTCCAATAGCCAACTCAAAAAATTAGCTTTTATATTGTAGTAAAAAGGATGTTTTCTCGTGTTGCAGCAGTGCTATTACTCAAAAAAGCATAAAAAATAGAGCCTCCTCATCCATTCAATTTTTCTCTAGTCCAAGCCATATGTGGCATTGCCACAAAAAGATCTAGGTCATGCAGTTATGTGGGTTTTTACATTTGTGCCACAATAAATTGAGAATTCCGTTACTGAGCCTTCACTGAAATCAACAAAAGAGGATGAGGAAATTTCTAGAAGCTTCCCCCTCCCCTGTTTATTTTGTCTAACCGAAGTGCGGTGTTGGTGCTATGAAGTCTGAGGTGACTCCAATCTATTTTGATAATTCAAATCGTTCATATCATAAAATTTGTCAAGTAGTAGCTTATAAAAAGATCACATGATTTTACGTAAACGATTTGAATTATCAAAATATATTTGGAATAAACCATGAGCATGTCTTGGTGTGACAATATCCACCCAACATCCGTCTCAAATCGGCTCTTATTAGATTTGAGCTAACAAATGTCTTTATTTATTTATTCAAGATCGTGGATATAATCAAATGTTAGCTGTTTATTTGGTAATATTTATTTTTATAATTTTTTATTTACATTTATTGAATTTTTAAAAATTGTAAATAAAAATTCATTCGGTTTTTATTTTTGTTTTTAAAATTTTGTAAATTTGAAAAAGTTGATTACAAAAATGTATAGACAAAATTCTTGCAGTCTCAATTATCCTTAAATGGGTGTATACAAGAGATAGTAGGGGTGATTATAGATCCGTCTGGTTTGTCTAACTCGACTGAATTGATTCAATCCGATTAATTTTAGATGGATACTTGTTTTTTAGTGGATGAATGTGGATGAAATATTTCAAAATTCGCTGATAAGGTTCGGATGGCAGATCAACTATCTTGCACCTACATGAACTTGATCTGCTTGTAGATGAAGTCAAAAAAAAAAAAAAAAAAAACAAAAAGAAGAAGAAGAAATTACTAACAAGTAACAACATAGAATAGAAATAATAAAATATATGTTTTTGTTAAAATAGAAAACAATACCTTAAAAATATACATGCGTGGTGTCATGGCCTATCATAGACAAATAATACATATTTTTTCAAATTACTAATTATTGAAGATTATAAAAGTTATAAATTATAATTTAAAAAAATATCCAAGCCACTAAACTGATCTTATCCATTCGCCAACTCGCATGGCTCATTCAATCTCCATCCGCCTAACCGGTGGATGGATGTAGATTAATTTTTTTTAATCCATCTAATTTTGGACAGATAACGGATGGAATGTCACCCGATCCAACCCTATCAGTGATCACCCTAAGAGAAAGTCATGATTTTTTTTGGTAATTTTTTATTTATTTATTAGATGGGTTATGGTAAAAATTAGTTATATCAATTTGTGAGAAATCTATTTATTTTTTAGAAAACAGAAACTACATTAACTTGTCAACAATTAGCAGCCAGTGTTCAAGGCTACTTTTGCCCCCGAATGAATAAAATTAGAGAACCTTTTAGATTATCTAAATAAGTATATATATATTTTTTATTTTTCATAAAAAATGTGTAAAGTGGTAGAGTTTTCATTTAGCAATTGACTTTTTTAGTTGACTTGTTATTTATTTTAGTTTGAGACTAAAAAGTTCATTTTGATTGACTTTTTTAATTTTTGTAAAATAAAAAGTGAAATAATTATAGTTAAGATGTGACATTTTATCTTATTAATTTTTAGACTGTTTTGCATTTTAGTGACTAATTTAGCCCCAACCAAAATTGCCAAACGAAAAAAGTGATGTCACCAAATAAAATAAAATGAAAATAAAAAAGATGAGTTAAAATAAGGGAGTCCAAACAACCCCTTAGTTAGTTTAAAAAAAAAAAAATCCCTTAGTTAGTTATGATTTTGTTTTCTACTGCACTCTCTCTTTCTCTCTTTGACAAACAGTTAGGACCCGTTTGTTTTCAGAAGTAGAGCGGAGGAGATTGATAGTGAGGGGATTAAGTATAATTGTGTTTGTTTTGATTATAGTTGTTAGTGTGGGAATTGTTAAATTATTACCCTATAAAAGAAATATAAAATATTAAAGCAAATAAAACTATGATTTTTACTTAACAAAAAATACAAAAACATTAAACATTAATGTTCAAAAAAAAAAAAGCTCAACATGTAAATTAAAAAAAAAAAAAAAAAACTAATAAGGCAGAGGACTAACTTCTAACACCAACTCTCCTACCTCCATCTCAATCCCTTCACCAACCTCCAGTCTAATCCAGAGGCCCATCTCAATCCTCTCTCCATCTCCCAAAACAAACACAACATTAGTGAGTCCACCTCCATCTCAAACCCAATTTCTTCTCTATCTCCCAAAACAAACGGGGCCTTAGGGTTTTGTATTCTCTCTCTCACTCCTCTAGCAACGGTGATCTCCAACGGTCGTTCTCTCCGTCGGCTCTGACCACAGTTTCGGCTAGGTGAGCCTCTCTCTCTCTCTCTCTCTCTCTCTCTCATTCTCTCTTTTTTTCCCTTCTCTCTAGCACATAGTAATTGTTTCTCTAAGATGGGTGTGTTGAAGCTATGGGTAATCTTTACTTTCCCTCTTGTGTTCTCTTCACAAGTTCAAGTTTTGAATTCCCAAAACCTGACATGCAATTCGAACGGTCTCAAGGCACTAGAATGAATGAGGGTAAAAGTAAACTGGTTATTGTAGGAATTGATGCTTCAATTATAGAATGAATATATTCTTTGAGTCTTGATTGGGTTCATTGAAATTTAGTTGTAGTGATTCTATTTCTCTGATTTTTGATTTTTTTTTTTGCCCTTTCAAAACCAGTAGCACATTTTTTTTTGAGTTGTATTATATTTTTTTTCTTCAATTACTAATAACTTATTTGATTGTTTGAAAATTATAAATTCCATTACTTTAAAATTAGCTTCTTAATTAATTAATTAAATGTGTATTTGGTTGTGAAAAAAGGGGGCTCATGTCGGGTCAGTTAAAAACCAAAGCCATTAGGGGATAGGAATTAAAATCCCCCCGGTTTTCCCATTGCCCTACTCATTGGTCAGGTCGGGTCGGACTCTCAAGGTTGGGTAACTGTACCATTTCTCCATATATTTTGACATACCCCGTAAACAATAGCTAGCGTTTTCATTTCTGCAGCAGCGACGACCACGATTCTAGCGGCAGTGATCTTCGTCGGCATTGACCACAGTGGTTCTCCAGCCTGGTGAGTTTCTCTCTCATTCTATCTCTTTCTTTTAATTAGCACTTGTTTTGATTTTTTGTTGCTCTGATTGACCGTGTTTGCTTGTTTGTTTGATTTCTTTTGGATTTGTGATATGTTCTTTGTAGTTGTGAGATATCCAATCATCCATGTTTTTATTTTTATTTTGGGCGAACTTCACTTTACCCCTGTGGTTTGGGTCAGGTGCGGATTACCCCTGACATTCGAAAATCACACGGAACCCCCACGTAATTTATGGACCAAAATGTACCGTTAGTTTTTCTGTCTAAGATAACGGGTTGTGGGAGTCACACGCCTATATAGAGAGTATGTCTACTTTTAGGCCGAAAATGCCCTTTATACATCTTCAAATTTACCAAAGAATGCCATTGTTTTTTTCTCCCCTTTTTTATTTTTATTTATTTTATTTATAATGTTTCCCAATCAAATATATATATATATATATATATGTTCGTTTGGGAAGTGGGTTGGCTTTTTGGTTATTTCAGCCTGGGGCTAAAAAGCCTGGTTTGGGATAGGCTTTTGGCTTTTTGGTGAGGTGTCCACACGTGAAATTACCCAACTGCCCTTGGGGTGAAAGTTGTTTCCCTAATGTGTTGGCCACTGCTGGACGGGTGGGTTGAGGCTGACACGTCAATTGATTAATTTGGTTTATTTTTTATTTTTATTTTTTTTTGTTGTTGAGCAGGCTTTTTTATGTTTTTTTTTTTAATTTTAGGGAAAATGATAATTTTGCTTTTTTATTTTTTATTTTTGTAAAGAAAAAGGCAAACATCTCAAAATATTTATGTCAACGATTGTAACCGTTTGTTGGAACATTTAATTTTTTTTTGTTAAATTTTTTTTAAAAAATAATTTGCAAAATTACTTTTTCTCTACTTTACCCAAGTTGTTAAACAAAAAATTGTGCAAATCATAGTCCTACCTTTTACCCAAAATTCAGTTGATGACCACGTATTACGTGTCCATTTTAATTTTTAAATGTTTTTAATTTTTGTGTTACAGTCGTCAAATCATAATACCACGGTTTCCCATTGTGCTATCCTGCTTGATTATTACAAGTACATAACAAAATTTGTCCTCCTCTAACCCAATAATTTTACAAATTAAGGCACGTAAACTATTCAAATTTCAATTTCCCATGTAAACACATACATATTGTACAGGATAATATAATCACATACAGCCTCTTCCTCGTGGGTTAACAATGTTACAAGCCTACAAATATTAGGTTGATTATTATATATTTCCTAACATTCCATTATTATGCATGTACACTAACTTGTCCCGTATGCGAACTTGCACCAATGCCATATGCGGGTCCTCATCCCTAACTATTAAATCATCCTCGTCATATTCAACTTCTGGTATGGCATTTACTATTTCCATAGCCTCTTCCTCGTTCAAGATGGGGTTAATAGTTATTGGATTGCCTGTATTTCTACGTATATAATTATGTAACACCATTGACGCACTTACCAACTGAACTTGCACATTTGCAAAATCATACCGAGGCATGTCTCTAATAAACCCCCATCGATTTTTCCATGAGCTAAAAGTGCGTTCCACCACAAAATAATTATAACCACAGTACAGAACAAAAAACATAACAGAGGGTCAGTGGATCCATGACAATACAGATGGATAGACCCAAGAGGTGACTCGTAAGGACCCTAGAGGTAGCTCCCACAATAGTGTAGCACTTAACCCCACACAACACTTTGCTCTACACCAGAGGGTCAACAAAATGACAAATCAGAGGGCCAATAGTTATTTTAGTCCCCCAAGGCATGGGACCCCCTTGGTGGTACTTACAAAATAATTATTCAAAAACATATTTAATAAACAGTTATATCCATGGGTTTCCCTTTTTAAGCAAATAGGGTTCATTCAACAAATAATATAGTTTAAAAATTAATATAATTTGCAAAACATAATTTACATAAAACAAGTTAAGGTAACTTAAAATATAATAAAACTCACCTTAATATTAATTCTTACTTTATCTCCAAGTTTTCCAAATCTCCCGAGGCTCTCTTTTTTTACTACCAATTCCGTTGAGTCCTGTTGCTACCTATTGATCCTCTTTTTATACTTAGGCTTGGAAGATGACTCAACACTCAATCCAAGTGTTGATTCACTACTCTACACCTTAGCGTCCATAGGTGGTAGCTGTTAGAACAATCTTCTGTGTAAATAAAATAAATTGAAACAATCCAAACAAAATAAAATAAAACTTACAGTATTTATTTTGTAGAACCGAATTAAAAGAAAATTCAAAGACCAAGTCGAGTGTGTGACACTCTGTCCTTAAGACAGATTCACCCCGCTACGGTGCTTATGGTTGAGTGGCGTCTATCTCCCAGGATACAATGATCTTCACAAAATTGTTGTAGCACACCAAACAAAATTGTACGGCGAACCAAACCTTGTGTTCTATACTCTCTTTAAATTATTCTAAAACTAGAATGAAGAAAAATGCACTAAATAAAATCTGGACAACAAAAGGAATTTATCAGACTGATTTTCGGAACCTTTAAACACTGCTGGAATGTTGGTATTTATAGGCAAAAAATGTTTGACCCGAACAGGTACCAAGGAAGTGAACAGATGCAATATTTAAAATGAACAGATTTAGTTTGATATACAAACAAATCTGTTTGTAACTGCTGCACTGCTTCGGACTGTAACACTGCTGGACAGTTTCAAAACTGTCTGGGCAGTTTTGCTAACTGTTCAACAGATGGAATTCGGACCAGAATAGAAGCAACAATTATTGGACAATAAATTTGAATTCAAATTCAAATTTTAAATTAATTTTTCCCGCAATAATTTTTTTTTTGAAAAAATTCAAATGAATTTCGTCCAAAAAATTAATACAAGAACCAACCTGACCCACACCCGCGCCCGGCATGGCTAGATGACGGTGCGCGTGTGTGGTGGTTTGGGCTAAGGTTCACTTTGTCCATAACTCCTCCCTTCTACAAACTTGGGGTGCCCTTTGGGGCCCAACCCAAGTGTTGTAGGCTAGAGTTTATATACTCAACAAAACTCCCTTAAAGTTTCAATGTGGGACAACCAATTTCAAGGAAACCCACATTTTATTCTTTAAAAGTCCATTCCACGAACCCAAAAACGACGTCATGTTCCCATTCACTCATAAATGGTTTTGACGAACCGTCTTCACCGTGTGACTTGCCACGTGGCAAGGAACACTTCACCTTTTCGGACCCGCTCCAAAAGACGTTCGGGGCCCACTCAATTTTGGGCTCAAAGTCGGCCCAAAATAAGCCTATGTAAACCAATTTTCCAACAGTAGCAACAAAATTCTCCAGCCACTTGCCTACATTTCACTATAATTCCCTCTTGGCCCAAATATCTATATAACTACATTATCATCTTTTGGTTAAACACAATTACATTTTAACATTTACAATTATAAAATTAAATATTCTTTTCCAAGTATCAATTTAACTATTTTATATTAATTTAGCTTATGGTATTCAAAAATAGATTATCGTATAATTTTCGTGAAAGGTATTATTCGGAGTGTTACAGGAATGACGTGTTTGGTTTCTTTGAGTATCTTAATGACATGGTGCCTTTACCTTCCAGGGCAAAAATCAAGGTCATGTCATTGGTTGTAAAGGTCAAGTTCTTCTTACCAATTATGAATGCTTTGGTTTTTTCATTGTATAGCGATCCCGGGTTTACCCTTGTTGTACAGTGATCCGGACATGTGTCCGTGGATGTTGGTAGTTGTTTATTATCTTGTTTGCATCCTTTTTACTTTGTATATTGAGTTATAGGATGTGTTGGGCAGGTCTGTTACAGGTTGGTTATGTTTGGGAGCCTAGTGCTGCTGCCCAGATTTTTGGACCTTCGCTCGAGCGAGGAGTTGGTCGCTCGAGCGAGAGTTGAGTTCGTGTCTGGTGGATCGAGCCAGAGTGGCTTCGCTCGAGCGAGCGATTGCATCTGGTTCTGGACCTGAGAATTGCATTTCTTGGCTCGAGCGAGCTTTCTTCGCTCGCGCGGTCTGGTTTGTTCTTCGCTTGAGCGAGAAGTCTGTCGCTCGAGCGTGCTTCTGGTTGCGGACCTGAGGGTTTGAGTTGTTAGCTCGAGCGAGCATTCTTTCGCTCGAGCGCACTTCTGAGTTTTTGGCTCGAGCGAGAACTTCTTGGCTCGAGCGAGAGATTTCTGTGTCTGGTCGCTCGAGCGACAAAGGCTTCGCTCGAGCGAGCGTGTTTTATATCAGCGGACAGTAGCGTTTTTGAAAATCAGTTTTTCACTTTCTTTTTCTTTCAAACCCTAGTTCCGAGACTCTCTCTCTCTAAACCTACACTCTCTTTAAGATTTGATCTCCCTAGAGTGTGAATCTAGCCAAGGGCCTTTGTTAAAAAGATAGAGGGCGTTGAGAGCTTCTTCTTAATCTGAAAAAGTTTGGATTTGGAGCACGTTGATCTTCGAGTCTTCATCTCCTTTTTGGCTCAAACTTCGAGGTAGGGATATCCTACTCCTCTCTATGGGTTTTGTCTTTAAATATTAGTATTTTGAGATGTTGGGGTTGGTTTGGTAATTTGGTGAAAGTTTGGGGCTTTTGTGTTATTTTACAAAAGTTGGGGTTTTATTTATAATAAACCTATATGCATGTTTGGTATAGAGAAATGGAATAAATGTTGAGTCATTGATGAAAAAGGGACCTATGGGTTGTAATGTTAATTATGGATAATGACCTAATTACATTGTTTGATTAATTGGGATAATTAATTGTGAGAAATGAGGAAATGAAATGTTGATTGAATATCCATTGTGCATTTATTTTCTGTTTAGAGATAACTGCTTTGGGCTATCGGTGGAGGATAGTCGTGATTGTTGTAGACAATGCATGATGATTAGGCAAACGGAAACTAATCAATGGAATGTGTCATGGAATTTGACGGTTGATAGAATACATTAACTGTATGTATTAAATGATTGTATATAGAACCAATGTGTTTGTATACGTTATATGTAGAGGAGGAGATGAGGGATGTACTCCGTAGTTTAGGGAAAGATAGGGGATGTACCTCTAAACCGGATAGTGTTGGGAGAAGATAGGGGATGAACTCCGTAGATACAGCTCATATGCTTGTCTAGAGAAGTGAAGATAGAGCTCATATGCTTATCTTTGTGAAATGTGGATACAGCTTATATGCTTATCTGTGAATGTGGGATATAGTTTTTATACATATCTGTTGAAATAATGATAGAGCTAACATGCTTATCTGTTGAAAAAGGGAAAATGAAAAGTAACTTGGACTCATAAGTCGTATGACATAAATATGTGATTTATGTGAATGTATCAGTGTTAGCCATCTATCAATTGCTAATCTTTTAGTCATTGTTCATGGTTGGTTTAGTATATTTCTACTGGGCTGTGGCTCACCCTATATGGGAATATCATTTTCAGGTACAGGTAGCATGCCACGTCCAAGGACATAGCTTGGGAGGCTAGAGGCGGACATACTTTTGTCGTCTACTTTTTGATGTATTACATGTAAATTCAAGCCAAGGGCTTAATGTGTAAATGAGTTAGCAACCTTTTGTTGTAACCAAGTGTTAACTTGGAAAGCTGTAAGCCCGTAGGGCATTTTGCTTTTGTTGTTAACATGTAATACTTTTGTAATGAAACTCTGATGAATAGAAGAATGTGGTTATTTCATATGTCAATGAATGTCTTATTTGATGGGTTTAATGTTGTTATTTTGAGGGCGTTACAACTTGGTATCAGAGCTGTGACACCCCTGTTCCGTAGTATGTTAATTAGTCCTTAACATGATGTGATTATGTATTTTGATATGATTTTGTGTTCCACTATGTGAAAATATGTGGTTTGAAATTTTATCTGTTCATCGTAGGAATATCTGTTTGAGTAGTCTGTTTTGGAAATTTAATTGAGGGCCTTATCGGCCACGGAACCCGAAATTGATTACGCCATTGTGGTTGGCATAATTTTTAGGGCCTACGGTGAAATTTAATTGAAATTTGATTCTGGTCAATTTAAACTGATTAAATTGAGAAATTAAGTACCCCATTATTTTATATTAAAATATTTGTTAGTGGGGCTTGTTGTATATTTGTATTGCACTCTCCTTTAGCTCTCTTAAAACTCAAAATCTGAGTTAGACAATTGAGAGTGAGAGAGAGGCCGGCCTTGGAGAGAAAAAGGGAGAGATTTGTGTAATTTGGGCTCAAGACTTGGGAATTTGAAGATCCAGCTCAAGATTTGGCTAGGGCTTGAGTGTTGAAGCTCTTAGGTAAGTGATTTCATGAAATCTTACTTGTAATTTGTAAGTTCAAGGGTTGTTTGTGATCAAGAACATGTAATGAGTTGATTTTTGTTGAGATTGAAGTCTTAGAACTCATGCATGTAAGAAATTACTTTGAATTTGCATGTTTGAGCTTGAAACACATGATTCATGTGGAGTTTTGGGTAAAGCTCATATTGTAGTCACCATTTGTACCATCTAAGTTGAGAATGATGAGCATCTCCCACATGCATGTACAAATCATGGGAGTATAAGTCTTGAATGTTGAATTTGAGCATGTTGATGATGGGTTTGAGACAATTTGGGACATGCATGTAGATAATTCATGTAATTGAGCTTCCTAATGTTGTAATCTGCATTAGTAGCATGTTAGCATGTGTAAATGTGTAATTTGAACCATTGCATGCAAGAAATGTAGATGGAAAACTGATTTGGAGCTCAAGAACACGATCTGGGAAACCCAGATTTTTGAGGTCCGCTCGAGCGGGGTAATGGCCGCTCGAGCGGGAAAATCGTGCTCCCAGCATTTTTGCAGAGTTGGATGCCCGCTCGAGCGGGACATTTCACGCTCGAGCGTGGATTTTTGTAGACGGACCTTCAGCTCGAGCGCATCTTTTGTGCAACCAGTACCTTGCAGGCCTTAAGGGTCCGCTCGAGCGGAGAATCTTACGCTCGAGCGGGGACCCTGTTTCCTGGAATTTTGTTCATGCATTTTGTGATTCGTTTTCCGTTCTCTTTCACTTGTAAGCACTCCTAGGCATGTGTTAAGCATTGTAAATGAGTTAATGAGATAAGAACAAAGCCTAAAGAGGAATATGTGAATTAAAGAACGGATTGAACTGTTAGTGACCCTTTTGTATTCATGAAATGTGTAGGGTCAAGCTCCAGGGCGCATCCACAAGCCGATCACTGTGAGTAACATCAATATTTGAAAACTTGTCAATGTCCAATTGTTATTCCCCTATAAATATTATGAGTTGTTAATTGGGATTGTGGACAAAAGTTTGACATGAATGAATGGGCCAAAGGCCGTTTGACATAAATGAATGGGCCAAAGGCCGTTTGACATGAATGAATGGGCCAAAGGCCATTTGACATGAATGAATGGGCCAAAGGCCGTTTGACATAAATGAATGGGCCAAAGGCCGTTTGACATAAATGAATGGGCCAAAGGCCGTTTGACATGAATGAATGGGCCAAAGGCCGTTTGACATAAATGAATGGGCCAAAGGCCGTTTGACATGAATGAATGGGCCAAAGGCCGTTTGACATGAATGAATGGGCCAAAGGCCGTTTGACATGAATGAATGGGCCGAAGGCCGTTTTGCCATGAATGGAAACCCGGATGGGCCAAAGGCCAGAATGTTTGGAACTACAGTTACTTGACTTGCATTTCGTATAGTTATATATATATTTTGCTGTTAAACAGAAGTATGAATTGGGCCCAAGGCCGTTTGGAGCATGTTGATCTACATATTGTTATGTAACTGTTATATTTGATATTATTCACTGGGCTATCGCTCACGCTCATTCATGTATTTGTAGGTGAGCCAAGGGAAGTCCAAACCCAGCCCCAGTGAAGTCTGCTAGGAACAACAGGAGTTTTGGGAGAGTCAGCCTTGTGCCTCGCGCATGAGACCATCCTTGCCCTTTTACTATGTACCTATGTTTTGTCTTGTTGGCAAGGACCCAGTGCATGTCTGTACATAGTCTGTTATAGGTTGACTCGTTTTGGACGATCCTGTCTGTAATGAATTTTGTGAAGCTGTACTTTTGATGTGAGTTATTAACGTATCTGAGTATGGTTTGTTTGATGTGCATATAAGCACGGCTCTATGGACAAAGTTTTTAATTTTGCTTCCGTTTGGCCCCCATTAACTCTGTTAAAATACGTTTAGAACAGTTTGAGGCCGTAGGTAATCTCATGATTACTGGCCGGTTACGTCCTTAACCCACGGGGGCGGGTTCGGGTCGTGACAGAGTGGTATCAGAGCACGAGTTAATAACTCACACACTTGTCCAAAAAGAGCAATAAGCGTCTAGATGAGATCTAGGATGCATTCATGTGATAAATACGAGTTTGGAAGCATTGATTATATGCTTAAATGTTTTGTTATGAATAATTATATGTGTAAGTTGTGAACTACTTGCATTACGAATTATCTGGAAATATGTGCTCCTTAGTGTATGTGTACTTGTGTACCTTTGGTATGGAATATAATGCAAGTTTAATTAGATGGTGAGAACCAGAGGTGATGAGTTAGAGGAATCCTCTGCTGCCAGACTGGGCAGAATGGAAAGACTGATTCAGGAAATGGCAGAAGCTTTGAGACAGCAACAGGAGTGGCAACAACAGTGGCAGCAACCACATCCGCCACCTCCACCTTCGGCACCACCTGTGCCAGATAATCAAAATGATGATCGAATAATCGCTCTCACCAAGGAATTCAAGAAAATGAAACCACCACAGTTCCATGGTGGACTAGATCCCTTAAAAGCCGAAGCTTGGGTACTTGGGATTGAAAAACTGTTTGAGGTGTTTCCGTGCTCGGATACACAGAAAGTGCTTCTAGCCACCTTTATGCTAGAAGATGAAGCGAGAAGATGGTGGATGTTGATGAGGGAAAACCACAGAGATATTGATTGGGCGAAATTTTTGGAAATCTTCTATGACAAGTACTTCCCGCAGTGTGTCCGGGACAGGAAAGTGGCAGAGTTCATGGAACTCAAACAAGACAGTATGACTGTAGCTGAGTATGAGGCCAAATTTACTGAGTTGGCCAGGTTTGCACCACACGTAATTGACACTGATTATAAGAAGGCAAGGCATTTTGAAGGTGGGCTCCGAAGTGACATCCTAGAGCGGGTGAATGTCCTGAAATTGGAGACCTACATTGGGGTGCTTGACCGGGCCATCATATCAGAGGCTAATATAGCTAGACAAGCTAAGCCAACAACCGAATGGAGAGGCAACAAAAGACAAGGCTTCTTTTTGAAGAAGAAATTTCTGAAAAAGCAAAACACGGGCTCCTCAACTACCTCAAGTTCTTCCCGAGACACGACTCCCATGTGCAACACTTGTAGCAAAAGGCACCGTGGAGTTTGTTACCGTGCATCGGGAGCCTGTTTTAAGTGTGGGAAACAAGGGCATATAGCCCGAGATTGTAATCAGAATAGTGGGAAGATAGCTGCTAGCTCCACTGCATCGATCCCGAAGCCGGGAAACACTTTGAGATCTGCTACTACTGGGGATACAGTGAGACAAGGGAGAGTCTTTGCACTCGTTCCGGGTGATACACGGAATGCCAATGCCGTTGTCTCAGGTACTATCTCGATATGTAATCAGGATGCTTTTGTGTTAATTGATTCGGGATCAACGCATTCATTTGTGACATATGCATTTGCATCTAGACTGAAAAGACCCCTAGAATTGTTGCCATATTTGTTATGTGTGTCTGCTCCATCGGGGGAATCTGTGTTATGTGACTATATATATCGGTTTTGTGACATGCATATTGAGGATGCTACCCTGTATGTAGATTTGTTGCCCTTAAACTTTAGACACTTTGATGTAATTTTGGGCATGGATTGGTTGACCAAATACTGTGCCACTATAGATTGTGTGACAAAGAGGGTTGTATTTAAACCACCAGAACAGAAAGAAATTGTGTTTGTGGGAAATGGGGTAGTACCTCCACCATATTTGATATCTGCAATGAAAGCATGTAAATTGATCAGGAAGGGATGCCAGGGTCATTTGTGTTATGTATTGACTGAACAATCCGTGAATGTTGAATTGAATGATATTCCCATCGTTAGAGAATTCCCAGATGTGTTTCCAAATGAATTACCAGGGGAATTGGTAGACAGGGAGATAGAGTTTACTATTGAAACTGTGCCAGGCACCCAACCTATTTCTAAAACTCCCTACAGGATGGCTACAGCCGAAATGAAAGAATTAAAAGAACAGTTGCAAGACCTTCTTGATAAAGGGTTTATCCGGCCCAGTACTTCGCCTTGGGGCGCACCAGTGTTATTTGTAAAGAAAAAGGATGGTACCTTACGCCTATGTATTGATTACCGAGAATTGAACAAGGTAACGATAAAGAATAAATATCCATTACCCCGCTTTGATGACTTATTTGACCAGTTGCAGGGATCACAGGTGTTTTCTAAGATTAATTTGAGATCCGGGTATCATCAGCTGAAGGTTAAGGCAGAAGATGTTGAGAAAACCGCATTCAGAACGAGGTATGGTCATTTTGAGTTTCTTGTTATGCCATTTGGAGTGACTAATGCTCCGGCAGCATTTATGGACTTAATGAATAGAATTTTTAAAACCTACCTTGATGAGTTTGTTGTTGTCTTCATCGATGATATTTTAATATACTCTAAAGATAGACTTGAACACGAACATCATTTGAGGACTGTTTTACAAATACTTCGGGAAAGAAAACTATTTGCTAAGTTAAAGAAATGTGAATTTTGGTTGGATGAGGTTATTTTCTTAGGGCACGTGGTCAACAAGGAAGGAATTTCAGTGGACCCGCAGAAAATAGAAGCAATTGTGAATTGGCCTACACCAACTAATGTGACAGAAGTTCGCAGTTTCATGGGCTTAGCTGGGTACTACAGAAGGTTTGTAAAGGACTTTTCGAAATTAGCTGTGCCTCTTACCCAATTGACACGTAAAGGACAACCATTTGAGTGGAATAGTGAAAGAGAATCAGCCTTTCATGAATTGAAGACAAGAATGACCACTGCACCAATTTTGACACTACCTTCAGGTACGGAAAATTTTGTGATTTTCAGTGACGCATCTTATAAGGGTTTGGGTTGTGTGTTAATGCAGAACGGAAAGGTTATTGCTTACGCCTCCCGACAGTTGAGGCCACATGAGAAGAATTATCCAACACATGACCTAGAATTGGCCGCAGTTGTTTTTGCTTTGAAAATCTGGCGGCATTATTTGTATGGGGCAAGGTGTGAAGTCTACACAGATCATAAAAGCCTAAAATACTTCTTCACGCAGAAAGAGTTGAATATGCGTCAGAGAAGATGGCTGGAATTGATAAAAGATTACGACCTAGAAATTCGGTATCACCCCGGAAAAGCTAATACAGTGGCTGATGCCTTGAGCAGGAAATCAACAGGGAGTGTGGCTTGCTTGCTTACTGAACAAAGGGAGATTTTGCAAGACTTTGAAAAGTCTGAAATTGAAGTGGTAGTGTGCGAACAGGGCGGATTGATAGCCGCTATTACAGCCGAGCCGGCAATTGTTGATGAAATCAAGCAAAAACAGAAAGAGGATGAGTTCCTCAGAAAGGTAATTGATGAATTTGAAGTCAGCCCAAAAGCAGAGTTCAGTATCGAGAATGGAATGTTGAAATTTCGAAACCGAATATGTGTTCCAGTTATTCCGGAGCTAAAGAAGAGGGTCTTAGATGAAGCCCACAGATCCGTATTTGCCATGCATCCGGGTAACAATAAAATGTATCGGGATTTGAAACAAACCTATTGGTGGCCTAAAATGAAGAAAGAGATTGCAGAACACGTGTCCAAGTGCCTTCAGTGTCAGCAAGTTAAGGCTGAACATCAGAAACCAGGCGGTCTACTTCAACCTCTCCCCATTCCTGAGTGGAAGTGGGAACATGTGACCATGGATTTTGTTGTTGGCCTACCTCGGACTTCCCGCGGTATGGATTCTGTTTGGGTTGTAGTTGATAGACTGACTAAATCTGCACATTTTCTGCCTGTCAAAACTACATTTACTGCTTACAGGTTGGCTACTATTTATGTTGATGAAATTGTCCGCTTACATGGAGTTCCAGTATCCATTGTGTCGGATAGAGATCCGAAGTTTGTATCTAGATTGTGGAAGAGTTTGCAGGAAGCTATGGGAACAGAACTAAGGTTCAGCACTGCATTCCACCCACAGACAGATGGGCAGTCAGAACGAACAATACAGACTTTGGAAGATATGCTTCGCATGTGTGCTTTGGATTTTCAGGGGAGTTGGGAAGATTACCTGCCTCTTGCAGAATTTGCCTATAATAATAGCTTCCACTCCAGCATCGGTATGGCACCATACGAGGCTTTGTATGGTAGGAGGTGTAGATCACCTATTTGTTGGACAGAGGTCGGGGACAGAGCTTTGCTCGGGCCTGAAATTGTACAAGACACCTCTGAAAAGATCAAAACAATTCGGCAAAGGCTCAAAACAGCTCAAGACTGACAGAAGAGTTATGCAGATGTCCGGAGAAGACCTCTTGAGTATGAGGTCGGCGACCATGTGTTCATCCGTGTTTCTCCAATGAAATGCCAAGTCAGAGCTGTGACACCCCTGTTCCGTAGTATGTTAATTAGTCCTTAACATGATGTGATTATGTATTTTGATATGATTTTGTGTTCCACTATGTGAAAATATGTGGTTTGAAATTTTATCTGTTCATCGTAGGAATATCTGTTTGAGTAGTCTGTTTTGGAAATTTAATTGAGGGCCTTATCGGCCACGGAACCCGAAATTGATTACGCCATTGTGGTTGGCATAATTTTTAGGGCCTACGGTGAAATTTAATTGAAATTTGATTCTGGTCAATTTAAACTGATTAAATTGAGAAATTAAGTACCCCATTATTTTATATTAAAATATTTGTTAGTGGGGCTTGTTGTATATTTGTATTGCACTCTCCTTTAGCTCTCTTAAAACTCAAAATCTGAGTTAGACAATTGAGAGTGAGAGAGAGGCCGGCCTTGGAGAGAAAAAGGGAGAGATTTGTGTAATTTGGGCTCAAGACTTGGGAATTTGAAGATCCAGCTCAAGATTTGGCTAGGGCTTGAGTGTTGAAGCTCTTAGGTAAGTGATTTCATGAAATCTTACTTGTAATTTGTAAGTTCAAGGGTTGTTTGTGATCAAGAACATGTAATGAGTTGATTTTTGTTGAGATTGAAGTCTTAGAACTCATGCATGTAAGAAATTACTTTGAATTTGCATGTTTGAGCTTGAAACACATGATTCATGTGGAGTTTTGGGTAAAGCTCATATTGTAGTCACCATTTGTACCATCTAAGTTGAGAATGATGAGCATCTCCCACATGCATGTACAAATCATGGGAGTATAAGTCTTGAATGTTGAATTTGAGCATGTTGATGATGGGTTTGAGACAATTTGGGACATGCATGTAGATAATTCATGTAATTGAGCTTCCTAATGTTGTAATCTGCATTAGTAGCATGTTAGCATGTGTAAATGTGTAATTTGAACCATTGCATGCAAGAAATGTAGATGGAAAACTGATTTGGAGCTCAAGAACACGATCTGGGAAACCCAGATTTTTGAGGTCCGCTCGAGCGGGGTAATGGCCGCTCGAGCGGGAAAATCGTGCTCCCAGCATTTTTGCAGAGTTGGATGCCCGCTCGAGCGGGACATTTCACGCTCGAGCGTGGATTTTTGTAGACGGACCTTCAGCTCGAGCGCATCTTTTGTGCAACCAGTACCTTGCAGGCCTTAAGGGTCCGCTCGAGCGGAGAATCTTACGCTCGAGCGGGGACCCTGTTTCCTGGAATTTTGTTCATGCATTTTGTGATTCGTTTTCCGTTCTCTTTCACTTGTAAGCACTCCTAGGCATGTGTTAAGCATTGTAAATGAGTTAATGAGATAAGAACAAAGCCTAAAGAGGAATATGTGAATTAAAGAACGGATTGAACTGTTAGTGACCCTTTTGTATTCATGAAATGTGTAGGGTCAAGCTCCAGGGCGCATCCACAAGCCGATCACTGTGAGTAACATCAATATTTGAAAACTTGTCAATGTCCAATTGTTATTCCCCTATAAATATTATGAGTTGTTAATTGGGATTGTGGACAAAAGTTTGACATGAATGAATGGGCCAAAGGCCGTTTGACATAAATGAATGGGCCAAAGGCCGTTTGACATGAATGAATGGGCCAAAGGCCGTTTGACATGAATGAATGGGCCAAAGGCCGTTTGACATGAATGAATGGGCCAAAGGCCGTTTGACATAAATGAATGGGCCAAAGGCCGTTTGACATGAATGAATGGGCCAAAGGCCGTTTGACATAAATGAATGGGCCAAAGGCCGTTTGACATGAATGAATGGGCCAAAGGCCGTTTGACATGAATGAATGGGCCAAAGGCCGTTTGACATGAATGAATGGGCCGAAGGCCGTTTTGCCATGAATGGAAACCCGGATGGGCCAAAGGCCAGAATGTTTGGAACTACAGTTACTTGACTTGCATTTCGTATAGTTATATATATATTTTGCTGTTAAACAGAAGTATGAATTGGGCCCAAGGCCGTTTGGAGCATGTTGATCTACATATTGTTATGTAACTGTTATATTTGATATTATTCACTGGGCTATCGCTCACGCTCATTCATGTATTTGTAGGTGAGCCAAGGGAAGTCCAAACCCAGCCCCAGTGAAGTCTGCTAGGAACAACAGGAGTTTTGGGAGAGTCAGCCTTGTGCCTCGCGCATGAGACCATCCTTGCCCTTTTACTATGTACCTATGTTTTGTCTTGTTGGCAAGGACCCAGTGCATGTCTGTACATAGTCTGTTATAGGTTGACTCGTTTTGGACGATCCTGTCTGTAATGAATTTTGTGAAGCTGTACTTTTGATGTGAGTTATTAACGTATCTGAGTATGGTTTGTTTGATGTGCATATAAGCACGGCTCTATGGACAAAGTTTTTAATTTTGCTTCCGTTTGGCCCCCATTAACTCTGTTAAAATACGTTTAGAACAGTTTGAGGCCGTAGGTAATCTCATGATTACTGGCCGGTTACGTCCTTAACCCACGGGGGCGGGTTCGGGTCGTGACAGAGTGGTATCAGAGCACGAGTTAATAACTCACACACTTGTCCAAAAAGAGCAATAAGCGTCTAGATGAGATCTAGGATGCATTCATGTGATAAATACGAGTTTGGAAGCATTGATTATATGCTTAAATGTTTTGTTATGAATAATTATATGTGTAAGTTGTGAACTACTTGCATTACGAATTATCTGGAAATATGTGCTCCTTAGTGTATGTGTACTTGTGTACCTTTGGTATGGAATATAATGCAAGTTTAATTAGATGGTGAGAACCAGAGGTGATGAGTTAGAGGAATCCTCTGCTGCCAGACTGGGCAGAATGGAAAGACTGATTCAGGAAATGGCAGAAGCTTTGAGACAGCAACAGGAGTGGCAACAACAGTGGCAGCAACCACATCCGCCACCTCCACCTTCGGCACCACCTGTGCCAGATAATCAAAATGATGATCGAATAATCGCTCTCACCAAGGAATTCAAGAAAATGAAACCACCACAGTTCCATGGTGGACTAGATCCCTTAAAAGCCGAAGCTTGGGTACTTGGGATTGAAAAACTGTTTGAGGTGTTTCCGTGCTCGGATACACAGAAAGTGCTTCTAGCCACCTTTATGCTAGAAGATGAAGCGAGAAGATGGTGGATGTTGATGAGGGAAAACCACAGAGATATTGATTGGGCGAAATTTTTGGAAATCTTCTATGACAAGTACTTCCCGCAGTGTGTCCGGGACAGGAAAGTGGCAGAGTTCATGGAACTCAAACAAGACAGTATGACTGTAGCTGAGTATGAGGCCAAATTTACTGAGTTGGCCAGGTTTGCACCACACGTAATTGACACTGATTATAAGAAGGCAAGGCATTTTGAAGGTGGGCTCCGAAGTGACATCCTAGAGCGGGTGAATGTCCTGAAATTGGAGACCTACATTGGGGTGCTTGACCGGGCCATCATATCAGAGGCTAATATAGCTAGACAAGCTAAGCCAACAACCGAATGGAGAGGCAACAAAAGACAAGGCTTCTTTTTGAAGAAGAAATTTCTGAAAAAGCAAAACACGGGCTCCTCAACTACCTCAAGTTCTTCCCGAGACACGACTCCCATGTGCAACACTTGTAGCAAAAGGCACCGTGGAGTTTGTTACCGTGCATCGGGAGCCTGTTTTAAGTGTGGGAAACAAGGGCATATAGCCCGAGATTGTAATCAGAATAGTGGGAAGATAGCTGCTAGCTCCACTGCATCGATCCCGAAGCCGGGAAACACTTTGAGATCTGCTACTACTGGGGATACAGTGAGACAAGGGAGAGTCTTTGCACTCGTTCCGGGTGATACACGGAATGCCAATGCCGTTGTCTCAGGTACTATCTCGATATGTAATCAGGATGCTTTTGTGTTAATTGATTCGGGATCAACGCATTCATTTGTGACATATGCATTTGCATCTAGACTGAAAAGACCCCTAGAATTGTTGCCATATTTGTTATGTGTGTCTGCTCCATCGGGGGAATCTGTGTTATGTGACTATATATATCGGTTTTGTGACATGCATATTGAGGATGCTACCCTGTATGTAGATTTGTTGCCCTTAAACTTTAGACACTTTGATGTAATTTTGGGCATGGATTGGTTGACCAAATACTGTGCCACTATAGATTGTGTGACAAAGAGGGTTGTATTTAAACCACCAGAACAGAAAGAAATTGTGTTTGTGGGAAATGGGGTAGTACCTCCACCATATTTGATATCTGCAATGAAAGCATGTAAATTGATCAGGAAGGGATGCCAGGGTCATTTGTGTTATGTATTGACTGAACAATCCGTGAATGTTGAATTGAATGATATTCCCATCGTTAGAGAATTCCCAGATGTGTTTCCAAATGAATTACCAGGGGAATTGGTAGACAGGGAGATAGAGTTTACTATTGAAACTGTGCCAGGCACCCAACCTATTTCTAAAACTCCCTACAGGATGGCTACAGCCGAAATGAAAGAATTAAAAGAACAGTTGCAAGACCTTCTTGATAAAGGGTTTATCCGGCCCAGTACTTCGCCTTGGGGCGCACCAGTGTTATTTGTAAAGAAAAAGGATGGTACCTTACGCCTATGTATTGATTACCGAGAATTGAACAAGGTAACGATAAAGAATAAATATCCATTACCCCGCTTTGATGACTTATTTGACCAGTTGCAGGGATCACAGGTGTTTTCTAAGATTAATTTGAGATCCGGGTATCATCAGCTGAAGGTTAAGGCAGAAGATGTTGAGAAAACCGCATTCAGAACGAGGTATGGTCATTTTGAGTTTCTTGTTATGCCATTTGGAGTGACTAATGCTCCGGCAGCATTTATGGACTTAATGAATAGAATTTTTAAAACCTACCTTGATGAGTTTGTTGTTGTCTTCATCGATGATATTTTAATATACTCTAAAGATAGACTTGAACACGAACATCATTTGAGGACTGTTTTACAAATACTTCGGGAAAGAAAACTATTTGCTAAGTTAAAGAAATGTGAATTTTGGTTGGATGAGGTTATTTTCTTAGGGCACGTGGTCAACAAGGAAGGAATTTCAGTGGACCCGCAGAAAATAGAAGCAATTGTGAATTGGCCTACACCAACTAATGTGACAGAAGTTCGCAGTTTCATGGGCTTAGCTGGGTACTACAGAAGGTTTGTAAAGGACTTTTCGAAATTAGCTGTGCCTCTTACCCAATTGACACGTAAAGGACAACCATTTGAGTGGAATAGTGAAAGAGAATCAGCCTTTCATGAATTGAAGACAAGAATGACCACTGCACCAATTTTGACACTACCTTCAGGTACGGAAAATTTTGTGATTTTCAGTGACGCATCTTATAAGGGTTTGGGTTGTGTGTTAATGCAGAACGGAAAGGTTATTGCTTACGCCTCCCGACAGTTGAGGCCACATGAGAAGAATTATCCAACACATGACCTAGAATTGGCCGCAGTTGTTTTTGCTTTGAAAATCTGGCGGCATTATTTGTATGGGGCAAGGTGTGAAGTCTACACAGATCATAAAAGCCTAAAATACTTCTTCACGCAGAAAGAGTTGAATATGCGTCAGAGAAGATGGCTGGAATTGATAAAAGATTACGACCTAGAAATTCGGTATCACCCCGGAAAAGCTAATACAGTGGCTGATGCCTTGAGCAGGAAATCAACAGGGAGTGTGGCTTGCTTGCTTACTGAACAAAGGGAGATTTTGCAAGACTTTGAAAAGTCTGAAATTGAAGTGGTAGTGTGCGAACAGGGCGGATTGATAGCCGCTATTACAGCCGAGCCGGCAATTGTTGATGAAATCAAGCAAAAACAGAAAGAGGATGAGTTCCTCAGAAAGGTAATTGATGAATTTGAAGTCAGCCCAAAAGCAGAGTTCAGTATCGAGAATGGAATGTTGAAATTTCGAAACCGAATATGTGTTCCAGTTATTCCGGAGCTAAAGAAGAGGGTCTTAGATGAAGCCCACAGATCCGTATTTGCCATGCATCCGGGTAACAATAAAATGTATCGGGATTTGAAACAAACCTATTGGTGGCCTAAAATGAAGAAAGAGATTGCAGAACACGTGTCCAAGTGCCTTCAGTGTCAGCAAGTTAAGGCTGAACATCAGAAACCAGGCGGTCTACTTCAACCTCTCCCCATTCCTGAGTGGAAGTGGGAACATGTGACCATGGATTTTGTTGTTGGCCTACCTCGGACTTCCCGCGGTATGGATTCTGTTTGGGTTGTAGTTGATAGACTGACTAAATCTGCACATTTTCTGCCTGTCAAAACTACATTTACTGCTTACAGGTTGGCTACTATTTATGTTGATGAAATTGTCCGCTTACATGGAGTTCCAGTATCCATTGTGTCGGATAGAGATCCGAAGTTTGTATCTAGATTGTGGAAGAGTTTGCAGGAAGCTATGGGAACAGAACTAAGGTTCAGCACTGCATTCCACCCACAGACAGATGGGCAGTCAGAACGAACAATACAGACTTTGGAAGATATGCTTCGCATGTGTGCTTTGGATTTTCAGGGGAGTTGGGAAGATTACCTGCCTCTTGCAGAATTTGCCTATAATAATAGCTTCCACTCCAGCATCGGTATGGCACCATACGAGGCTTTGTATGGTAGGAGGTGTAGATCACCTATTTGTTGGACAGAGGTCGGGGACAGAGCTTTGCTCGGGCCTGAAATTGTACAAGACACCTCTGAAAAGATCAAAACAATTCGGCAAAGGCTCAAAACAGCTCAAGACTGACAGAAGAGTTATGCAGATGTCCGGAGAAGACCTCTTGAGTATGAGGTCGGCGACCATGTGTTCATCCGTGTTTCTCCAATGAAATGCCAAGTCAGAGCTGTGACACCCCTGTTCCGTAGTATGTTAATTAGTCCTTAACATGATGTGATTATGTATTTTGATATGATTTTGTGTTCCACTATGTGAAAATATGTGGTTTGAAATTTTATCTGTTCATCGTAGGAATATCTGTTTGAGTAGTCTGTTTTGGAAATTTAATTGAGGGCCTTATCGGCCACGGAACCCGAAATTGATTACGCCATTGTGGTTGGCATAATTTTTAGGGCCTACGGTGAAATTTAATTGAAATTTGATTCTGGTCAATTTAAACTGATTAAATTGAGAAATTAAGTACCCCATTATTTTATATTAAAATATTTGTTAGTGGGGCTTGTTGTATATTTGTATTGCACTCTCCTTTAGCTCTCTTAAAACTCAAAATCTGAGTTAGACAATTGAGAGTGAGAGAGAGGCCGGCCTTGGAGAGAAAAAGGGAGAGATTTGTGTAATTTGGGCTCAAGACTTGGGAATTTGAAGATCCAGCTCAAGATTTGGCTAGGGCTTGAGTGTTGAAGCTCTTAGGTAAGTGATTTCATGAAATCTTACTTGTAATTTGTAAGTTCAAGGGTTGTTTGTGATCAAGAACATGTAATGAGTTGATTTTTGTTGAGATTGAAGTCTTAGAACTCATGCATGTAAGAAATTACTTTGAATTTGCATGTTTGAGCTTGAAACACATGATTCATGTGGAGTTTTGGGTAAAGCTCATATTGTAGTCACCATTTGTACCATCTAAGTTGAGAATGATGAGCATCTCCCACATGCATGTACAAATCATGGGAGTATAAGTCTTGAATGTTGAATTTGAGCATGTTGATGATGGGTTTGAGACAATTTGGGACATGCATGTAGATAATTCATGTAATTGAGCTTCCTAATGTTGTAATCTGCATTAGTAGCATGTTAGCATGTGTAAATGTGTAATTTGAACCATTGCATGCAAGAAATGTAGATGGAAAACTGATTTGGAGCTCAAGAACACGATCTGGGAAACCCAGATTTTTGAGGTCCGCTCGAGCGGGGTAATGGCCGCTCGAGCGGGAAAATCGTGCTCCCAGCATTTTTGCAGAGTTGGATGCCCGCTCGAGCGGGACATTTCACGCTCGAGCGTGGATTTTTGTAGACGGACCTTCAGCTCGAGCGCATCTTTTGTGCAACCAGTACCTTGCAGGCCTTAAGGGTCCGCTCGAGCGGAGAATCTTACGCTCGAGCGGGGACCCTGTTTCCTGGAATTTTGTTCATGCATTTTGTGATTCGTTTTCCGTTCTCTTTCACTTGTAAGCACTCCTAGGCATGTGTTAAGCATTGTAAATGAGTTAATGAGATAAGAACAAAGCCTAAAGAGGAATATGTGAATTAAAGAACGGATTGAACTGTTAGTGACCCTTTTGTATTCATGAAATGTGTAGGGTCAAGCTCCAGGGCGCATCCACAAGCCGATCACTGTGAGTAACATCAATATTTGAAAACTTGTCAATGTCCAATTGTTATTCCCCTATAAATATTATGAGTTGTTAATTGGGATTGTGGACAAAAGTTTGACATGAATGAATGGGCCAAAGGCCGTTTGACATAAATGAATGGGCCAAAGGCCGTTTGACATGAATGAATGGGCCAAAGGCCGTTTGACATGAATGAATGGGCCAAAGGCCGTTTGACATGAATGAATGGGCCAAAGGCCGTTTGACATAAATGAATGGGCCAAAGGCCGTTTGACATGAATGAATGGGCCAAAGGCCGTTTGACATGAATGAATGGGCCAAAGGCCGTTTGACATGAATGAATGGGCCAAAGGCCGTTTGACATGAATGAATGGGCCAAAGGCCGTTTGACATGAATGAATGGGCCAAAGGCCGTTTGACATGAATGAATGGGCCGAAGGCCGTTTTGCCATGAATGGAAACCCGGATGGGCCAAAGGCCAGAATGTTTGGAACTACAGTTACTTGACTTGCATTTCGTATAGTTATATATATATTTTGCTGTTAAACAGAAGTATGAATTGGGCCCAAGGCCGTTTGGAGCATGTTGATCTACATATTGTTATGTAACTGTTATATTTGATATTATTCACTGGGCTATCGCTCACGCTCATTCATGTATTTGTAGGTGAGCCAAGGGAAGTCCAAACCCAGCCCCAGTGAAGTCTGCTAGGAACAACAGGAGTTTTGGGAGAGTCAGCCTTGTGCCTCGCGCATGAGACCATCCTTGCCCTTTTACTATGTACCTATGTTTTGTCTTGTTGGCAAGGACCCAGTGCATGTCTGTACATAGTCTGTTATAGGTTGACTCGTTTTGGACGATCCTGTCTGTAATGAATTTTGTGAAGCTGTACTTTTGATGTGAGTTATTAACGTATCTGAGTATGGTTTGTTTGATGTGCATATAAGCACGGCTCTATGGACAAAGTTTTTAATTTTGCTTCCGTTTGGCCCCCATTAACTCTGTTAAAATACGTTTAGAACAGTTTGAGGCCGTAGGTAATCTCATGATTACTGGCCGGTTACGTCCTTAACCCACGGGGGCGGGTTCGGGTCGTGACAAGAGCGTACCGGGTTCGAATACTTTGGGTACGTGGGAAGTGATTAGTATCACAATGGGTTTGTCTCGCTTGATAGAGACTTAGAAGTAGTGTCTTATGCTTTGTGCTTAATTGATAACATGCTTATGTGACTATGTGGGTATGGGATTTAATTTCTAGGATGTTGATTGGATCCTTGGGTTTCTGGGAGTCTTGTTGGAAAAGCACTTGATCAATGCTATTTCTAACCGGAGCTCTAGTAACGCCTCGGGACTATCATTATCCAGAAATGAAATTCGTAAGTGCTTATGTGTTTATGTGCTTACGTAGAGTGAATTACAGTTGTCCATGCATTAGGATGTGAGTGTTTAGTTTCGACACATTTGTGAATGTGCAAACATTCTGTATTACCTTTATTAGGATGTCAGGACGAGGAAGAGGTGCTAGGCGTGGTAGACCTGCGAGACAGGAAGTACCGTTACCGGGTGAGATTCCGGCAGTGCAGGAGGGAGTTGGCCAGGCCAATGTGGCCGAGCTGGCAGGTCAGCAGGCTATGGATGCCTTGGCCAGAGAGATAGCAGGAGCTTTGGGTATTCTTAGAGCTGGGAATCAGGCAGCTGAGGCAGGGCCTTCTTTCTTGAAGAGGGAGTTTTTCCGGTCTAATCCGGATGAGTTTATCGGGGATCCGAAGGAGCCACTGAAGGCTGATGAGTGGCTAGAGCAAATGAGTAAGACGTTTGAGATGCTTGGCATCGAGGACGGAGCACTGAAAGTGACCTTGGCATCCTTCCAACTGAAGGGAGATGCGGGTCAATGGTGGAAGTACGAGAAGACTCGTGTTGGTGGTACTTGGGAGGCGTTTGTGAATGCTTTTCAGGAGAGGTTTTTGTCTGCAGCAGCTAGGGAGAAGCTGAGGGACCAGTTTAGCCGGCTTAAACAGCAGGGCTTGTCAGTGGCCGAGTTTGAGGCTACTTTTACCAGTCTGTCCAGGTTTGCACCGGAACTGGTGGCGTCTGAGGAACGCCGTTGCTATGAGTTTGAGCGGAAGTTGAGGTGGGGCCTCAAGTTGAGAGTTGGTGGGTCTTACATCCGAGAGTATAGACACCTGGTAGATGCTGCTGCTCACATGGAAATTATGATGCAGGAAGAGGAGGAAGAACAGAGGGGCTCCAAGAGGAGCCAGGATGGTCAGGGTGATGGCAGGAGACAGAGGGGTTATAACCCTCAGCAGTCTCAGGGAGCAGTTTCTAGATTGACCTTTCCAGTGCCGAGTGCAGGCTCAGGGAGAGGCAATCAGGGGGAGTTTGCTTGTTACAAGTGTGGCCAGCTGGGTCACAAGGTTTCTGTTTGCCCGCAGAAGGGTGGGGGTCAGAGAGCTGCTTCTTCTTCAGCTAGACCGCAGAGTCAGAGTTTGGGCAGGGGGCAGCCCTTGTCTTGTTATCAGTGTGGACAGCCTGGGCACCTGAAAAGGTTTTGCCCGCAGTTGAGTGCCACTTCGGGAGCGTCTGGTTCTAGGCAGACGCAGGGTTTTCAGCCAGCTCAGCCTGTGCAGGCCTCGAGGGCCAATCCGGGAGCTTCGTCATCCCAGTCTGTGCAGCAGTCTTTTGCTCCGAGAGGTGAGCAGGTAGACCAGGGGCCTATGGGGCGCGTGTATGCTGTTATCGCGCAGGATTTAGTACCGGCTCCATCAGTAGTGAGAGGTACTTTTCTGTTTTGCAACTCGGTTGCTAATGTGTTGATAGACACGGGTGCATCTCATTCTTTTGTATCTGCTGCATTTGCATCTGTTTTGGAATTGGAGTTAGCATAGTTAGCATCTCCTATTTGTGTGGTATCGCCTTTGGGTGGTGAGTTGATTCTGAAACAGGGTGTTAGAGGCTGTGATATAGAGGTCGCCGACTATAGGCTTCCTTTTCCGTTTGTCGTCATGCCCATGAAGGGCTTTGATGTTATTTTGGGTTTGGACTCGCTATCGTCATACCGGGCTGTTATCGATTGCTACTGCCAGAGGGTCACGTTATGTACCTTGAGCGGGGGGTGGTTCCATTTCTTGGGAGACCGGGTTGGTTGTGTGTTGCCACCGGGGTATGATTCGCGAGGGCGAAGTGAGCTTAGTAGTCTACTTGCCAGCTTTGAGAGTGGTGAGAGTGGTGAGACCCAGCTTGTGTTGCCGAGGGTGGTTTGTGAGTATTCGGATGTCTTTCCCGAAGATCTTGTTAGTTTGCCACCTCACCGAGAGATAGAGTTCTCTATTGATTTAGTGCCTGGCACGGCGCCGATTTCTATGGCACCTTACCGTTTTGCTCCAGCAAAGTTGGTTGAGTTGAAAGTTCAGCTCCAGGAATTGCTAGATAAGGGCTTTCTTCGCCCTAGTGTTTCGTCGTGGGGAGCACCGGCCCTCTTTGTTAAAAAGAAAGATGGTGCCTTGAGATTGTGTATTGACTACCGGAAGTTGAATCGGGCTACGGTTAAGAATAAGTACCCTATGCCCCGTATAGATGACCTGTTTGACCAGTTGAAGGGTTCCCGTTGTTTCTCTAAGATAGACTTGAGATCGGGTTACCACCAGTTGAGGGTCAGGGAGGAGGATATTCCTAAGACGGCATTCCGTACGCGGTGTGGCCATTACGAGTTTCTAGTGATGCCATTCGGGCTTACCAATGCACCGGCAGTCTTTATGGACTTGATGAACCGGATTTTCCGGGAATTCTTGGATCGGTTTGTAGTCGTTTTTGTGGACGACATCCTTATCTATTCGCCTTCTGAGGAGGAGCACGAGGCACACTTGAGAGTGGTGCTCGAGTTACTTAGAGCCCATAGGCTGTATGCCAAGTTTGGGAAGTGTGAGTTCTGGTTGAGGGAAGTCAAATTCTTAGGCCACGTGGTATCCGGGGAAGGGGTGTCTGTTGATACATCCAAGGTTGAGGCAGTGCAAGATTGGGCACAGCCTAAGAGTGTGTTTGAGATCCGCAATTTTCTAGGATTAGCTGGGTATTACCGTCGGTTTGTGAAAGATTTCTCCAGGTTAGCGTCACCGTTGACTAGACTGACTCGGAAGGGAGTCAAGTTTGTGTGGAGTGAGACTTGTGAAAAGTCGTTCCAAGAGCTGAAAGTTAGATTGACCACCGCTCCGGTGTTGATCATTCCGGAGAGAGGGTTGGGTTATGCGGTTTATTGTGATGCCTCACGAGAGGGTTTGGGTTGTGTGTTGATGCAAGAGGGGAAAGTGGTAGCTTATGGCTCACGTCAGTTGAAAATACACGAGAAGAATTACCCCACACACGATCTAGAGTTAGCAGCAGTGATCTTTGCCTTGAAGATTTGGAGGCACTACCTTTATGGTGAGAGGTTCGAGGTATTCTCGGACCACAAGAGTTTGAAGTATCTGTTTACACAGAGAGACTTGAATTTGAGGCAGAGGAGATGGATGGAGTTCATCGAGGACTATGATTTTGAGTTACACTATCATCCGGGAAAGGCCAATGTTATGGCCGATGCCCTTAGTAGGAAGTCCATTAGTGATGTAGCTTGTATAGCCATTCGGGAATGGGAGATGTTGGGAGCACTTGGCGAGTTTGATTTGCTACTGGGCGAATCTGTTGAGGCTGCGGCCTTGTTTTCTGTTGTTGCACAGCCTACACTTGTGATTAGAGTGTTAGAGGCACAGAGAGGTGACCTTGAGGTAGAATCCCTCCGAGAGAAGATCTCCAGTGGGAAAGTTGAGAAGGGTTTGACGGTGTATCCCGACCTGAGTGTGAGATACCGAGACCGTTTGTTTGTACCGGAGTCTTGCCGAGAGGAGGTACTCCGAGAGTTTCACCATTCGCGCCTTGCGGTGCATCCGGGAGGTACTAAGATGTATCGGGATTTGGGTCGCCAGTTTTGGTGGCGGGGTATGAAGAGAGATGTGGCTGTTTTCGTATCGAAGTGCCTTACTTGCCAGCAAGTGAAGGCCGAGCATCAGAGGCCAGCGGGTTTGTTGTAACCCTTGCCTATTGCGGAGTGGAAGTGGGAGCATGTCACTATGGACTTCATTGTAGGTCTTCCGAGGACTCAGCGGGGTAGTGATGCTATTTGGGTGGTTGTAGACCGGTTGACTAAGTCTGCGCACTTTATTCCTATACGCGTGAGAGATTCGGTAGATCATCTTGCCGACTTGTATATTCGGGACATAGTGAGATTGCACGGGGTCCTAGTGACGATCGTCTCGGATAGAGATCCTCGTTTTACCGCCAGGTTGTGGCAGAGTTTGCAGAGTGCCTTGGGCACTAAGTTGACCTTTAGTACGGCCTATCATCCTCAGACTGACGGGCAGTTCGAGCGTACTATTCAGATCCTTGAGGACATGCTTCGGGGTTGTGTCCTTGACTTTAGCGGGACGTGGGAGAGGCACTTGCCATTGATAGAGTTTGCCTATAACAACAGTTTTCAGTCTAGCATCGGTATGGCACCGTTTGAGGCCTTGTATGGACGACCGTGTAGGTCTCCAGTTTGTTGGGCCGAGGTGGGTGATGCACCTTTGTTGGGTCCGGAGTTGGTTAGGGAGACGACGGAGAAGGTTGAACTTATCCGTAGGAGGCTTGTTACAGCCCAGAGTCGTCAGAAATCTTATGCTGACCATAGAAGGAGGCCTTTGGCGTTTGAGGTAGGTGATCATGTCTTTCTGAAGATATCACCTAGGCGAGGTTTGATGACATTTGGGAAGAGTGTGAAGTTATCCCCTCGGTTTATTGGTCCTTTTGAGATCCTTGAGAGGATTGGCGAGGTTGCTTATCGGTTAGCCTTACCGCTGCAGTTGTCCGGAGTGCATGACGTGTTTCATGTGAGTATGCTTCGGAAGTATGAGCCAGATCCATCACATGTGTTGGATTGGACCGATTTAGAGGTAGGTGAGGATGCCTCGTATGAGGAGAGACCGGTTCGGGTCTTGGATAGGCGGGATCAGGTCCTGCGTGGCAAGACCATTCCTTTGGTGAAAGTCTTGTGGAAACATCACGGAGTGGAGGAAGCCACTTGGGAACGTGAGTTGGAAGTCCGCGAAAAATGTCCGGACTTGTTTGTTGATATGTAATCTTGTATTTAAATTTTGAACTATTGTTGAACTTAAGAGCTTTTATATATGTCTTAAGTTGTGAAACATTGAAAATGTTTTGGTTTATTGGAAGTATGTTTTGGAACTTGCCTCATATGGAAGCTGAATGTAACACTATATATGTTGAATATATTGTTGAAATTGGAAAGATAATGCGTAATGTTGATGCATGTTGAAAGTACATATGTTGTTTACATATTGTGAAATGCCTCTTGTTAAAGGGATGGGATGACCGGTAATGGGTCGAATTGTTGAATGTTAAAATGTAGCATTGTTTAAAATGGAGAAAAACTTGTTTTTGAAAACTTGTGCTTAATTTCGGGGACGAAATTCTTTAAGGGGGGGAGGTTATAGCGATCCCGGGTTTACCCTTGTTGTACAGTGATCCGGACATGTGTCCGTGGATGTTGGTAGTTGTTTATTATCTTGTTTGCATCCTTTTTACTTTGTATATTGAGTTATAGGATGTGTTGGGCAGGTCTGTTACAGGTTGGTTGTGTTTGGGAGCCCAGTGCTGCTGCCCAGATTTTTGGACCTTCGCTCGAGCGAGGAGTTGGTCGCTCGAGCGAGAGTTGAGTTCGTGTCTGGTGGATCGAGCCAGAGTGGCTTCGCTCGAGCGAGCGATTGCATCTGGTTCTGGACCTGAGAACTGCATTTCTTGGCTCGAGCGAGCTTTCTTCGCTCGCGCGGTCTGGTTTGTTCTTCGCTCGAGCGAGAAGTCTGTCGCTCGAGCGTGCTTCTGGTTGCGGACCTGAGGGTTTGAGTTGTTAGCTCGAGCGAGCATTCTTTCGCTCGAGCGCACTTCTGAGTTTTTGGCTCGAGCGAGAGTTTTCTGTGTCTGGTCGCTCGAGCGACAAAGGCTTCACTCGAGCGAGCGTGTTTTATATCAGCGGACAGTAGCATTTTTGAACATCAGTTTTTCACTTTCTTTTTCTCTCAAACCCTAGATCCGAGACTCTCTCTCTCTAAACCTACACTCTCTCTAAGATTTGATCTCCCTACATTGTAAAGGATCCAGAATTCAAATAAAAAGCAATTGATTTTTATTTTTTTTGTCATTTATATTTCCTGCATTTTATTTTACGCACTTCATTTTCGAAGCATTTTATGCACTTTATTTTCAAAGCATAGGAGTAGAATTAAATAATTGTTACTTTGATTGTTCACTCAATTATCTTTCTTCGTCTCCCTCCTTCTATAAATATTTATTTTTTCTACACTTAGCAATTTTGAAGTCTTCTTCATTGAGGCAAAAAAATTGTCAACACAATTGCTTGATAATTGGCTTGAATTCAATCTGTAAGAATTTTTAAATTTTTACTAACACACTCGCATTTATGATATTTTCCTTCGTATAAAAAATAAGCTAACAGTGACCAAATAAACACTTTTTAATTTGGACACAATCTGAATCACCCGGGACAATTATGTACCTATAAATTTAACAACCAGTACAAACTTTTTATTATTTTTTTGTTTATGAAAATAAAAAGAATAACATGAAAATGACACCAAAGGAGCCCACAAACGTGTTCATATTGCATATGTCATTAATGAACATGAAGTGTGGACCAAATTAATTGTGTGACATTATAATATAATGACTAACCAAATTCTAACATGGAGTTTGTAGAGCTATTTGTCTCAAACAGCTCATATCTCTTCTGTCTCTGTGGTTTGCATAAACACACGATGCTTCTTTACGAGTCCCCTCCAAATATAATCCATACATATATATATATATATATATATATATATATATAATTTGTAATGTAACACAAGCAAAGCAATCCCATCACCAACACCCTCATGAAAATTACAGGAGCGACTAAGCGCATCTTCAATGTTATATCTTTTTTTTTTTAATATTAAATTTGAGTAAAAATTTCATTTGATATTACACGCTTCAACAGAAGATTTTGAATTTTTATCAAAATACCGGTCGATCGGATAGACGACTAGGTAGATGTCTGACTGGTCGACCGGTTAATGTAATTTTTTCACAAATTTCTGCAAGGAGATAATCATCCGGTAGGACAACCAACCAAACATCCGGATGGTCGTACGTTGGTGAAAATGACCTGCAGCACCAACGGCTATGAACAATAATTTAATGAAAGGCACATTCATTCTCCATTTGATGAAAGATTTGAGAAATTCTGAATTTGAAAAAACATTTGGTAATGGGTTGGAGTAGCAAAATATGAGTTTTTTTATTAAATTTAAATTTAATAAAACATTTGGTGTTGGGTTGAAGATGGTCTAACAAAATTAACTCAGTTGAGTTTTATCATATGATATGTTACTATTTATGCATTAACTTAACAAACTCTGGCTTTCATATCTTATATAAATGTAATAGTGAGCAATGTATTCCATATTAACACTTTATACATGATCTCCAAAAGCCCTTATCGGAGTGATGGATGTTCCAGTTTAGACCAATAATTATTAATTTTAAGCACCATTCTAGAGAGTGATGGATCTTCCAATTTAGACCAATAATTATTAATTTTGAGCACCATCTAAATTTGTTCTAGGAGTAACGCATAATTTCCCGTAATAGTAACACATTATATGGAGAAATTTTTGTATGCCAGGAGGGCGTCACATGGCACTGAATATCTTCCACCAATCGCAAATGTATATACCCCTACTGGCTTCCAAATACCCAAATAAATGTAATAGACTTTATTATCAAATCCAATCACAATTGATGAAAGTACCATGTGACATCTATCCTCGTTGCACCCAAATATTCCTCCATCACATGATATAAAAGATTTAGGACAAATTACAAATAAACCCCTTGAGGTTCTTTAAAATACAGATATTGTTTTCTGTGATTTAAAAAAATACAAATACTTCATTGTCAGAATTTTTTATTGAAAAGAATTAACTAAAAAATAAAATTTTTAACTGCTCTCCTATAAAATGATAAAATTACTTGAATTATTAATTGAAATAAATTTCTGAAATCATTAAAAATTGTTAATTGATTTTATGATTTGTTAATTATGAAATTAGAAATTTCAAGGGGCGAGATGTAATTTTTAGAAACACATGAGATAAATTATATTTTTAACAAATTTCAGGGAGTATATTTATAATTTATCCAAAGATTTATTATTTTGTTAATGTGTGCCTTTAAGAACACATGTTAATACTTAGAAAGTATTTGAGATAATCTAAATAAGTACATTTTTTTAATTTTTTATAAAAAAATATAAAAAAAAAGTAGAAAGATGATATGATCCTAAAAAAATAAAAATTATATATATTAATATAAAGGATGTCAAACGGTACCTTAAATTTAAACACTGTACATATGAAAAACACGAGGCACTCTTTCAAATTTTAAACGATTTTCAACATTTTCATCTATTGTCAAAACGATTTTTCAACCATGATCCAAACTAAGTACTCGGGCCATACTTAACCTTCGTTTGACATAAGTTAAAATGAATTTTTTAACTAAAATAATAAAAATAAAAAATAAAAAAAAAATTTTAGCTCAATAAAAAAAAATGACACATCTAAATCAAAATCATTTTATTTTTTTTTCATAATAGTCAAAAAATTAAAAAATCAAAAAGTCAACCCATATCCCAAACGAACCCTTACTCATAAGAAAGGTTTCGTTTGTCATACTTACTTGGGGCTAAAATAATCACAAAATGATAAAATATGTTAAAAAATTAATAAGATAAAATATCACATCTAAACCATAATTATTTTAATTTTTCTTTCACAAATGTTAAAAAAGCCAAAAAATTCATCACAAACGAAATTTTTTAACCCGAACTAAAATAATAATAATAATATAAAAAAAACCAACCCTCTTTCCAAACGAAAGCAAAATATATTTATCATTACCATTAACATGCTAATATAATACTTCCAAAAGTTGTAAGTATGCTCTTGATTTATTAAATGCAATGTATAAGACTAAATTTAATTATTTAGTTATTATGGTAATTCATATTCTATGGCAATATAAATTATAAATTTAATAAGATTATAGTTTCATATCTTGAATCACAAGTTATTATTTATTGGTCAATAGAAGGAGTAGTTTCCAAGTCTCTTACTTTGATAGGCAAATGGAGTTATAGTTATATTAGGAAACTGGTCTCTATAAAAGTACATTTAGATCACCCATTAATTATTCTAAATATAACTTATTCTAAGGAGGGTCAAGAGAGAGAAACCTTTTTTCCACTAATATTATTACTATTAGATTTATGTTCAATCAATTTTGAGTTACTTAAAGGTTTCGCATTATGTTATTATTTGTGAAAATTATGATGGTTCACAGTTTTGAATTACGAAGGTTGTTATATGCATAATATCATAAAATTATTTAAATGTGATATCAGAGCCATGTTTTCAGAACATTATGATTTTTTGATTAAGTAAATATCAATTAATTTTTATTACAATTATGATTGTCTTGATTCAAAATTTTCAATTTGCTAAACATTATATAAAATTTAATATGCAACTCTTATGTTTCTACTTTAGATTGGATTGCATATTGTATAAATAATATTTATTTAACGAGTGCTAACTCTTTGATGATAAACCGAATATGTTAATATTTTAATAATTGAATACTATGAATTATCACTACAAGAATTAACACTTTTGGCAACAAAAAAATTGGTCGCTAAAAGTCAATTTTTGGTCGGCAAAAGTTATCCGCGACCAATTTTTTTGGTCGCTACTTTGGTCGCCAATTGAGGGTCGGCAAAAGTAATTCGCGACCAAAATTGTGGTTGGTCGGCAAAAGTTGGATTTCGCGACTAAATTTTTGGTCGCTAAATATTTAATTACTGCGACTAATTTATTTTGTCGCCAAAACACTTTGGTCGCGAAAAGTGATATTTTCCCGATCAAAAAGTTTGGTCGCCAATTATCACATTCAACGACCAAAAAGTTTGGTCGCCAATTGTGACATTCCACGACCAAAAATTTTGGTCGCCAATCGTGACATTCCGCGACCAAAAAATTTTGGTCGCCAATCGTGACATTCCGCGACCAAAAAGTTTGGTTGTCAATTGTGACATTCCCCGACCAAAAAAGGTTTTGGTCGCCATTTGTTACTTTTCGCGACCAAAACTTTTGGTCGGCAAAAGTGAGTTTCCACGACGAAGAACTGTTTTGGTCGGCAATAGATGTATTTTTTGCGACCAAAACTCTTGGTCGGCAATTGTCATTTTTTGCGAAAAAAAATAATTTATTTGTCGCGACTAATAAATTGGTCGCCAAAGCAGGAAAACAATACACCTGTAATTCCTAATAATTCATTCAATCCATAATAAACCTATAATTTTAAAGCATCCTTCAAATTAACTGAATCATTAACATTCGACACAATACATAATTCATTAACATTCGACACAATACAACTATTCTAAGTTTTCATTCACAAGTCACATCCATCTAGCATAACAAATTGAAACAATACATAATTCAGATTTACAGCAACAGGAAATTTGCTTAATCCACTAAGTTGCCTTGATAGCCAATCAAAAAATCCTTGCGCCCTTCCGTGCCACGCTTCGCATCCATCAAAGCAGTAGTGATGTAAGGCACCTAATAAAGAAACAGAATTGGAAAATTTATCAAAGAAGCATGATAGTAGCAGCAACACTGGATTGCAAACCCGTATCTTTGCAAAAATCAATTAAATCCTATAAACATGTACATCGTATTGAAACAACTACCTGGCATAATAAAACTATACCTATTACTGTACCTGCAAATTTCAGTACACGATGATTAATAAGCTAACAACCATAACAAATACAGGCATAGTTAACTATCAAAGCTCCATTGATTCAGTTCACTTTTATATATGATTTTTTAATAAAGTTGGTAAAGTTTATTTTAACGAATATACCACAGATTAATTAAAACATGAATGATTCTGATAGTCTTAGCTTTAGATTAAACTTTGGGTTGTAGATGAGCAGCTTGAGCAGACATTCAATCAGCACTGATGATCAAGGCCCCTAATCAGTAATCACACACAAAAGATTAACGTGTACCAAAAAAAAAATATAAATTTGCAGTTCACATAAATAAGGTGGCATAACATTTGTGCCTCCTTTCCGTTCTCTTTCCCAAGACATCAAGGGAAAGCATATTCATCCATTCTGCTACCCTACCTACCAGATATGATATGAATGAATACATTTGACGAGTTTTCCTTAATAATAGAGATAAAACAAACTTCTCTCTAGTGGATGCATATTTGTGGACAGGGAGTGAGTTTAGGTACTACAGTGCAAAAGTGAAGTGGATGCATATTTGTGCACCAAAGGCTGAAGAGGGCTTGGGATTCAGAAATTTGAGAGAGTGGAATAAGGCCACTATAGTTCATGCACATTCAAGTCAGTAAAAAAAAAAGTCCAGACTGAAATCAATTCAACCATAGTTCATGCTCAAATTTTAATTTATTTTTATCTAGGCTAATTTTATAGCCTTCAAAGACCACTGTTATAAAGCTTAGCGTGACTCCTTCGACCATGTTGCATTGAGAAATTAAAATGAAGTTAATAACCAATGAGTGTCGTGTTGTGTCGGTGTCCGACACGACATGCCACCTTATAAACTTTTAATTCAAGCACACCTCACACTTTAAAAGCTTTAGTTATTTCAAAATGATTCCATCAATAACCGTACCATCTTTCATCCTAGCTTCAAAATTACAAGCTTATCATAACCTTAGACCAACATTAAACCACTTGCAGGTAGCATAATTCTAGTTTTTTTATTGATTCCCTACGAAGTTTGGAATCAAAGCTCATGTGAATATGCTTCACCTAGAACACAAAGGCATCAGCCAAGTTCAAGTCGAAATTATGATAACGATTTCTACCCAAACATAACTCTTCCCTCAAAAAATTAAATTCAAAATTGTCCACCTGCCACGTAGCTCCTCTTGGGTATTGTTCAACTGCCAAACACAGCCTAAATTCTATCAACAAGATAAACTGAAGTAGTTGCTATAGTGAAAAATAAGAAAACAGAAAAACTACCAGTTTCTTTGCTTTCATTTTTTGTGTACTCTTATAGCATTAACTAGTAACTGAGACACCTAGAATAATTAGGAAACAGAAAGTGTCAGCATTTCCATTTAAGAGAAAAGGAAATGGCAAACCTTTCAAGGCAAATCAGATTTTGGTGCTACTGGGGGCTTATGTGCTAAAATCCAAGCTTTCAAAGATCTGCAAGAAGACATTGGATCTTATACAAACTGGCCAAGAATTTTTTGCCTTTGAAAGGTTTAAGTGATGTCAATATTCAACACTACCTTTGGTTAAGAATTTTTTGCATCTTGTAATGAAAGCACACTTATTAGCTCTATCCATTTACTGTTTTGATTTCAGTCCTACAATTTTTTAATTTCAAAAGATTTCTGAAATCACAAACACTTGAGTACAGGCCAATCAGAGTCAATATTTCAACTTAGACTACTTTGCAGTCAATAGAAGACAGTAGAATTAAAGAATTCCAGCAACAAGATGAAAGAAAGTTAAACACAAATCAGCAGGCTAAAAAGCACCAGTGATATGAATGGAAGTTAAATATATGCAGGACATACTTGTCACGCGGTAAGGCATAACCAGCTGCTACTGAATCAATAAGCCAATTAACATTAAGTATGTAGGAATTTACTGCGCAGCCATACAAGAACTTGGTCGTTTCTAGCTGGGAAAAGAGGAAAATATCAAATTCAAAATTAGGCATCCGCAACCCAAATAAAAACTAAGAATAATATAAGCAAACCAACTGTGCAAAGAAGGGAGAACACAACATAAATAGATGTAAAGCGGTTTGATAATGATAATGTAAAGCAGTATAACCAAAAATCATAGATTTAATATCCATAAACAGAAAAGAATTTATTACTTTCAAAGTCATTAAAGTTGAATCTCAACTTGAGGTTCAACATATTTCTTCCTCCTTTTTTTTTTTTTTTTTTGTTGATAATCGAGAACCCATCCTAGGCAGGGACCTTTGGACCACCCCAAGAAGGTAAATTTGAGGTTTAGAGGCCACCCCCTAAGCCAGTGAACCGGGCAAACAGGAGGGAATTCGAACCCTCATCAATAATGTTGTTCAACATCTTCTATGATTCAGTTAAACATATTTGATTATTTTACCTGAGTCGTTGACAAATTCACTCAATTTTCACATTGACAAAAGTTACAATCACTGACAAAGTCAGTAAATTTACATAAGATAACCAAACATTTATAGTCATACAGCCGAATCATTGCTACAGATTTGTGATAATGTACATTACAGGTAATTGATTGATATAGGATGATTGTGAAGAAAACTCTACAAAATACAAAGTACAAACAGTGACCCCAAAAACAATGTAGGTCAGCAGCTAAGAGCCTTATTTAGGCTGTTTCTAGTTAGTTTTAGCAGCCAAATGGGGCAATAGAAGGGGCAGGGATCTGCTAGTAGTTAGGTGGAAAGACAGTAGTGGGGCAGTTAAGGTGATGGGAACAATAACAAGAAAAGAGTTGGTTTGGTGTTTTTTGCGTATTACACTTGATCAATGAGCGAAGAGTTGGAGTGCTCGTCAAAAAATTGCATGAAGAATTGGAGCATTTACGCACGATTTTCAGAGTACAATAAGGGCTAATCAGAACTGGCTATGAGGTTTAAGGGCTAGTATTTTAGGCATAAAGAAAGTAGTGGGGCAGTTTGGGTGATGTGATCAGTAACCAAGAATAGAGTTGGCTTGATGTTATTTCTGCATTACACTTGATCAATGAGTGAAGAGTTGGCATATCTAAATATGATTTAAGAGTGCAATAAGGGCTTCTCAGACCTGGCTATGAGCTTTAAAGGCTTTAAAATTGCAGAAGGTTGACAAGGGGAAAAAAAAGACAAGTACAGGCATCATACATAGAGAGAATTTTTTGATTGTTTGCACAAGTGTCGTCTAATTGTTTGCACATAGAGAGAATTTTTTGATTGTTTGTACAGGCATCTCCAAAATTTCAGTTCAGCACAAGTGTCGTCTAATTGTTTGCTATCGACTTTAACTACTTCAAGGACAATACATAAGCTACTTGAGGTATTGTTGAATCTGTAATTGGAGCTTTCTTGACCTTGAAAGAAAGAAAAACCTGTGCGGATACTTTATAGACGCAAGTGCCACGACACTTACACCAAGAAAGGAGCAACCATATAGAGCTTGAGGCCAGTGGTCCCACGAGATATCACATCCTCATTTGCAGGTTGAATCTCATCATGCCGCTGCCACGCAATTTCCTGCAAACAGCATACAAGAAGGCACATTTCCAACATCACAAAGACATTGTTATAAAGTTTCTCTATTTAAACCTGATTCATCATCTTTTGACTGGACAAAACATTCAACCAACCATTCAGCTATTACAGTCAGCTTATTCTTCTCCTTCATTGTCATCCATTAAGGAGAAAGAAACCCAAACTGTTAGTTACACATATCAAATGTTTATGTGTATATATTTAGATCTCTCTATGTATAGAAAATATACAGGAGACTTTTTAATTCTTTTACTTTAGAAGCAAATTATTAATAGTAGAACTACAAACAAGAAACAAACAAGATAAGGACTCAGTTCAATGACCCTAGACATACAACAGAAGTGATCTTTTTCACAATCTGGACAGTTTTAGATGAGGAGAGGCAACATACACTGATCTCTTTTTTGGTAAGTGGGGCAAAGGCGGTATCGTCTTTCACACCAGCAATTATGTAGAGCCGCACCCTCTGCTGTCCAAATATCATCTCAATATCATCATCTTTGTTTAGGAATTTTGAAACATCAAAACCTGTTCCCTCAAGGACCTACGTCAAAAGAGAGAAGTTAGAATGCAGCATCAGAATCTAAATTTGTAAATCCATTTTTTTTAGTAGGTTTTTTTTCATTAGGACATTATGGTTGGGCTTTGGTTCTTAAGTGCAGTTAAGTACTCATTTCAGTTTGAAAATGGATTTTAAGATTTAATTTAAAACAGAAATTGAAAATTCAAATCATGAAAGGTGAATGGTAGTGTTCCAAATTAGATGTAAAAAATGAGATAGCATTGAACTAGAGGTGAAGGAAAACAATGTTGGTGGCAGAAGACAGTTAGTGTGGCATATTGAAGCAGTTATTTGGGGTAATAGTGATGGAAAAATGGTGATGATGCTGCTGGAGGTAGTGGTTGAGCGGGCAATGGCAGTACTAGGGATGTCAAGAAATGCAGGATGCTGGTCATGGTTGGAATGTTGGCAGTGATGATGGCAACATTGATGGGAGTGAGGGTGGTGGCAAGTAAATTGTAAAAATTGTAACACCCATGGCAGCATGAGTGTTGGTGGCAGTGCCTATAGTTACAATCCTTCTAGTGGCAATGACACCTTTCTTTTTCTTTTCTTTTTTTCCATTACTACACAACAGTCCAATTATCAATCGAAGAATCGGTGAGTTAAATCTATTCACTGGGATTTATGTATCGTCATTATATCTAGAATACAATTCTCAGATTTATGATGGAATTCCAAATCAAAACCACAAGCAATGGTTACTAAAAGGCCCCAAATCCAATTCCACCCCCAACTACTTGATCAAAGAGAAGCCTACAAGGCATTGACTAGGTCATTGCAAGCCTCGATAAGGAACATTACTGTAATTTTGTAACCAACTTACATGAAATGCAAACTCACCATTCCAATTTCAAGTGGTAGAAAAGTTAAGACACCTTCAGAATGGCTTTCTTTGCAGGGGCAAAAGGGAATGGTTTAACTATTGCTTGGTAAGCAGAAGAGCACAATTTTAAAAGTATCTAAAAGGAGGTCCAGACTCTGAAGATTTTATCAAGGGTTTCGGGGGGGAAAAAGTTCTGGAGATTCATTTCTTAGTAATAGAGAAGAAAAAGTAACAGTGGAGAGTAAAAAGAAGCCAGATAGCTAGTGAGAAAGAATCATCATGGCATGTTAAGTTGAGTTTCAATGAGGTGACTGTTAGCTCAGATAAGGAATCCATGAAAACCAGATAAGGAATCCATGGTCAAAAATTAAAAAAAAACTACTACATAAGGAAGAATGATGCTATTCCAAAACACAATAAATAACATTGCTTGTCCCATTATCATAATTGATCATGGATGTGAAAATATGTAGAAACTTTTCCTCGTTAGGGCAACTATTATCATAATTGATCAATTTTTGCATTTTATTGAAGTCATAATTTGACTACCTACCTTGACAGTAGCCTACATCTATATCAAACCATGCATAGACAGCATGAATGTCCCAAAGTTTTGACAAGTTTTCTTGCTTCTCATAGAGAACTAGAGTCCTATCAGTGCGAACCACATCGAGACCTGGCATAAATATAAATCCAAGCAAGAAAGGTTACAACACAAGTTCAACTACCGAAATTCATGAACAAGTAATAGTTTTTGCTCATCCAACCAATAAAACAAGACTTCAAAATCTTATTCGAAATGACAAAAAAACAGTACACAAATGACCACCTAAAAAAAAGAAAAGAAGTAATTTGTTGTAGAATCTAAGATTGAATGGCATTCCCTATAATTTACTACTATCAAATATAGACCACAATCTAAGATTGAATGCAAGCTCTGAAGATAAATCATGTAACTTCAATATTCAGCACCTTATTCATGAAACACAAATAATGGATTGTGTAACATTACATCCCAAACTGATCTTCAAAAAATAGAGGAGGCTACAGAAGATGGACTCAGCGATATGAGTGAAAATCTAATAATTATGATGATGGTAAAGGAAATGTGCATTCAATAGTAACATATACCACCAACCTATTTGATGTAGTGTAAGCTTCCATTGGATTATTTTCTTGTCCACTTCTTTTACCATTGTTGAGCTGCAGGGAGTTGCTGTATTTACATAATTTAAGGCATTAGCATCTTATGAATTACTAATTGCAGACTTGAAGTTATCAACATTACCATTTTCTTGAGAAACTGTAGCCAATCCCTTGTTTGGATTTGCTTCCAGAAGCACTATAGGATCTTGAATAGGATCACCATCTTCAGTGATTACTGGTGCAGTAATAAACCTACCACTTCCAACAATGGGACACAATTGGTGGCACTCTTCTTTCAACACAGCATATTGTGCCCTGAAGGCATTCAAGAAAGAGAGAATTACTGGATAATCTCCAAGTATTACAAGGTAGACTTTGGTCTATAAGAGGGCATGAGGTCTTTGGACAATTTATAGGATAAAAATATTTTAGGTAAAAGCAAAGATTAGGTTACGCGAATCATAATACTCAGTAACAAAACCAATTTGACAAAGACAAAATATTGTTTTAAATCCTTAATTGAATAAAATCCACATTTTTTCGACCTTATTAGTTGATTTATATTTAGCAACTACGTGCAAGATATATTCATTCAAACAAAGCCAGGAGAGGGAAACAACCAAGCACTCCTAGCACCAAAAGCAGAGGCTAACAACTGCCAGGTTGTCAAGGACACATCTGAAATCAGCAAATGTGATACCAAGCTCACTGCATCGAATTAGGTCCCCAGTTTAGTCTATGGCCATTCATTATGCCAACTCTAATGTGGAACCTACATTATTTCATCATAGCTTCAAATTCTACAACCTGTTGCTCCATCTACAGGTTGGAGATATGTACGTGGAGATGAGCAATGCAAGTCGAGGTAGAGCAGGCCAGCCCTTTTTACACACTGGCTTACCTATATAATCTTCTAACATTATTGTATGGACACAGTTTTATCGCAAAGAAATTTTAAGTACGATATGTGAAACAATTGCAAAGGTAATCAGATTATTATTATGTCATTATTGAATGCAAGGTACAAGTTAAATAAGCACATAAGAAACTCTAAAATCTTAATTGCATATGCCAAGACTAAACTACCATTAAGTACTAATCTAAATAACATAAGAATAATCCAGCATATTTCAGAATATGCACTCATCAGATTGAGATGGACCACATCTCCACATTCGAGGAGCTGCAAAAATAGAAAGCAGATTCAACTTAAGGTTGGTAAATGTCGAGGAAAATTCCACCTTGTTCAAAGTATTAAAATAAATAAATAAAAAAACACCAAATTCAAAAAGAAAAAATGAAGAATTCAAGAGACATGCTAAAATCAATATTTAAAAGTTTCAAAGATGCAATGGAACTGCAAGCAGGTTGTAATGACTCCACCTCAGGGTTTAACAATGCAAGCTCCCTAATTCGTCCAGCAATGGTGGGGTAATCAAACTGAATTGCAGTAGTGAATACTGCATAAAGGTTCATAGTCAGAAAAAGAATATGGAATCATTAAAAGCAACTATCACTAAGGAATTGAATGATCAGATAATGAGAAGCATAAAGGATTTAGGAAGTCATGACTAACCTTCTTTGTCAGGTCAAAACTTAATGTGTGTCCCTTGACGATCTTTTGATTCATCTGGAAGCTCATGACATATTAAAGTTGTTACAGGCTTTCCACGGGAATATTTTTGTTGGTATTCCTTCCCATCACGCCAAACAATAACTTCTAATGCCTGTGAACCAAGACATGACAGAAATAAATGACTCGGTCCTGATAAATAGAAACCGTTGATGCCAACAAACTTGAAATCCCTGATATAACTAAGACATAATAAGTTGGGAAAGTTTAATTATAAAAATTTTAGTTTTTAAAAATAAATAATAATAATAATAATAATAATAATAATAATAATAATAATAAATAAAAAACAAAAAGAAGAAGAAGAAGAAAAGAAGTTGTGGAATGTTCATTAGCAGGTAAAATGTAGAGTGCCTAATACAGTTTGACAGCAAAGGGACATAAGCAGCATGTTTAACGGCCAAATCAAGGCAAAGTAGTTGAACTCTGATGAAGAGAGTTAAAGCAAAAACATTTGGAGCTTCTTGTGCTATCCTAAAACACAGTTGTCAAAATTGGGAATCCTAGTACGATCCAACAAGAAGGAATAGGAAGTCCAATAATTTTTTCATCAAGTGCCTAGCCAGGTTCACTTGCTAGCTGCCCCTGCCACCCACTTGGTGGGAAAATTGCTCATTATTCATAGTCATTGCTGGAAATTGAGAAAATGAGAACTGAATGAAAATAAAAATGATGAAAAGGATATCAAACAGGCCATTAGACACCTATATATTTAAATAATATCATAGTGTGAAAATGCAATCAGCATTAGTAATCCCTTCCATCAATATTCTAAATGTAGGCATGTAGCACAGAATATAAGTACAAAGGTTCATTTCAGTGTTAATCAAAAACCCATACTGTAATGTTAAAACCCTATAAAGTTTTTCCACAGGTGTACTATCTGCACTAGAAAGGACAGGTAAGTGACATCAAAATTGGAACATTAAAGCCTAAATCATATTTCACTGCCAAGAGGAACTCAAATGCTCTCCTCCAACATTTAAAAGAATAAACGAAACTGATAGATACATACATCTGAATCAACTTAAATGCAATGGCCAATAAAGGTATAAGAAATGAAAGTAAACACCTTAGATAACGCATTCACAACGGACAAACCCATACTGTAATGTTAAAACCCAAAGAGCTAGGGTTGTGTAATCTGATATATTTATTTATTTATAAATATATTTTTTGGGGCTTTCATATTTCAGTTGTATAAGAAAAAGGGGTTTTCTTCAATCCATGTCAATCAAATTAATTACAGGAGGCAAAAACTACAGGTTTAGCAAATTCAAGGTGAGGAAACTCTTGAGAGGTAAAGATCTGAAAAGTTAAAAATTATAGTTAGGGTTTGAAATTGGGGGAACGAGAGCGAGAGAGAGAGAGAGAGAGAGAAAGAGAGAGCGTGTTTACCTGATGAAAGAGGTCTGAAATCGAGAGGATTAGCAATGGTAGAGTGTAGGCGGCTACACGCACTGCTACCGAACTTCCTTCATCTCTCCACCGAACCCCACTGCTGCTCCAACGCTGCTCCTGTTTCGTTTCGTGTTAGTCACCTTCTTCGTGTTTGCTCTCTGCCTTGGTGAGTTCGCCGCCAACCTCACGGTGGGGAAATAGGTCGACGCCACCACGGCGTGAGACATTTTTGGTGGTGGTGGTTTTGAATGGTGGTCTAGGGTTTGTGCTTGTGTGAATAATAGAGAGAAACAGAAACAGATGGAGAGAGTGAGAGAAACAGGGATACATTGTGGGCATATTTTGATATATTTGTTTGTTTGTTTGAGAGAAACAGATGAGAGAGGAGAAAATGAAAATGTGTTTCTGATTTCCCGCCCCACGTTTCAAATTTTCCTCAGAAATTTTTGGCGACCAAAATATCAAATTAGTCGCAGAAAAAGTACCCTTCGCCGACAATTTTTTTTAGTTGCCAAATCTCAATCAACGGCGACTAAAATATTAGTCGCTAAAAGTACTAATTTGGCGACTAATTTTTTTTGGTTGCTGAAAATAAGTTTTTGGCAACCAAATTTTTGGTCGCCAAAAAATATGTGACCTTCCGCGACCAAATTTGTAGTTGGTCGGCAAAAGCATACCACTTTCTGCGACTAACTCATTTTTTGGTCGCCAAAATATAACCTTCTGCGACCAATAATATTTGGTCGCCGAAAATAATGATCATTCGCGACTAATTAATATTTGGTCGCCAAATGTCATTTTTTTGCGACCAAAAGTTTTTTGGTCGGCAAAAGTGGTCGGCAATTGTGTAATTTCTTGTAGTGTATCTTCATTATGAGGAAAAGTTTAATGGATAATGACCATTGTATTTAGTAATGCCTAAAGATATTTGTATTACATATTGAATTATTATTATTATTATTATTCATGTTTTGTTGAATTTTATATTATCAGATTTTACCGTGAGACACATTAAAGTGTTATTAAATTTTAGTATGAGAAAACATATTAAAATTTTATTGTGATCTTTATAGTACCAAGCATATTGCTATTTAAGGATCTAATTGTAACCTCTAAATATCATTTCAATATGATGTTATTGCCACCATTATTTATAATTTGATTTTTGTGGGTGGTTTAATGAAGTACAAAAGTATATATTCTTATGCGACATGGAATATGAATTGTGTTAGTATTTGTTATGTTAATATTA